>NC_135237.1:566095534-566434909 GCF_051348905.1 Ranitomeya variabilis | reverse complement strand
AACTCCAGACCCTTTATCTGCTTAATTGAGAATGACATAACGAAGGGATTGCCCACACCTGTCCATGAAATAGCCTTGGAGTCAATTGTCCAATTACTTTTGGTCCCTTTAAAAACAGGGTGGCACATGTTAAGGAGCTGAAACTCCTAAACCCTTCATCCAATTTTAATGTGGATACCCTCAAATGAAAGGTGAAAGTCTGAACTTCAACTGCATCTGAATTGTTTTGTTTAAAATTCATCGTGGTAATGTCTAAACCAAAATTAGAAAAATGTATCTGTCCAAATATATATGGACCTAACCGTATAATGTAAAATTCTTAAAGATAATGTAATAAAGAACTGAAATTAAGCAGATGAGAAAATATTTATAACCTCAGTAACAATTTTCTGAGATGAAGAGTTCTGCGTCTTTAGTGGAGAAATACAGCGCTGTGTGATGAGGATTATGGGGGAGAACCTGGAATCTGTGAACGTGATGGTGAAATTACTTTGTTTCACAGCTGAAGTGTCCAGAAAGTGTGATCAGGTCTAAGACATAATGGTAAAATGCACCAATTGTATGTAAAAGAAATGGTTAATTTCTGTTTTATTCTTTAAACTGAATAAAATACAAGAAAATAGGGTTATGCAAGAATGACCTGTGTTCCAAGTTCTGTCTACGTGCAGAAAATTTTTATGGCCTGATGTTTTTTTCTTACAATTCCCAGAAATTGGTCAAGGACATATTGTTGTTTCCCAATTCTATGATACAGGACAACCACCCAAAATTCTGTGGATTCAGCCCAAATTCTCTTGAACTTCAACTTTTGAACCAGGGCACGCTGACATATGGAAAGTTCCCACCTATGCTCTCGTGTAATTTATTTTGTATCCAATGATGTTTTTGACAACCCATTGTATAACTCATATTTCTGCCAGATTGTTGTGTAATTGCTCAATTTCCTTTTCATCTTGCCTTATAAAAGATCACACATTCAAAAAATAAACAGACTATTTGGAAAGACAAGGACTGTGCTGCTCTGATTTATTACTCATAGGCTCATTTTATGTCTTGGGTACCAAGCTGAGTTTGATAGAAATCCGCTTCTCTAACATCTAGTAGAACTTGTATTCGACACATGACATTTCCATGTTTTCTACCATCTCCAAAAATTAATGCATCTTGCAATATAAAAAGAAAATCTCCCCTTTGTATATATGAGAAGCCATCAATGTGTCAGATCCAGCTACCTGACGGACAATCACCGGCAACAGCGCAGGAGGCTAGCCTGGACGACTGGTGCCAGGGACAGCCTGTGGCACCGAGGAGCGGTGAACGAGAGCGGTAGCAGCGGAGCTGCAGAGGCTAGCCATTCTCCAGAGCAGGCAGAAAGGACCTGCGGTCATGTGACCGCGTGTCACAGGGGGTGGACGGAGCCTAGCGTAGCTGTTTGAGCCTGCAGCGACTCTGGGAGAAGGTGTAAGAAGGAGAGGACACCCCCCCCCCCCCCCAAGGATGTTAAAAGGAATGACAGGAGAAAACGTAGTCACACAAGCCAAGGTCATACACAGAGGTCAGCGCAGTACACAGGGGCAGCCAGAAGAATAGTCAGGACATAGCAAGAGATCAGAAAACCAGAACAGGCAATAGACGGTACAGAAACAGCAGGCAGGAATCACAACAGGGACGGGACCAGATCAGAAACCAAAGAGACAAACAATAGTACATGCACAAAGCAGAGGCACACCTGGGTCAGACACACTCAGCCAAGGGTCAGAGTGTAAACGACAAGGATTGACCACACAGTGAGGCTATAAAAAGCCTCCCAGGACCCAGAAAGAGGCCAGCCGAGTTAACCCTGCAACTACCTGACCCGAGAGCACAGTAAACCATGACACAATGTCCATTAACGGAGAATGTTGTAAATGACCACACTGAGTCCTCACCTTTCTGAAGCAGACGTTGGAAGATAAGTTGTGTCTCACGGAGTCTTTCCACCTTTAATATTCTTCCTTGAATAAGGGGCAGAATTCGCTGATCTTATCTAAAACCTGAAAGGACAAAAATACATTTACAGGACTGAATTGGTTTAATAGTGAACCACTTATCATAAATAGTGAATTCTACTTTCCTAGAGAGAAACTGGAGCCAATTGTTAACACATCAACTGCTATAAAGACATTGTTCCATAAAGACAAAAGCAGTATGAATGTCCTTTGTCATGTACAGTGTGTATATATTGTGTATACCATGCGGCCCCTTGTGTGTGAGCAACATCAGATGCATCGGTAATGCTGAGGCCAAGAAGGAAACACACAGCCCATAGGGACAATAATTGAGCCCTTGACTGAAGAGCTTATATTTTGTGAGTTTGGCAATTTGGTCTAAAAGTGACATCGCTGGATCGTTGTGTGTGACAGCGATCCAGTGATGTGTTCGCTTGTAACCAGGGTAAACATCGCGTAACTAAGCGCAGGGCCGCGCTTAGTAACCCGATGTTTACCCTGGTTACAAGCGTAAACGTAAAAAAAACAAACAGTACATACTTACATTCCGGTGTCAGTCCTCCGGCGTCTCAGCTTCTCTGCACTGTGTGAGCGCCTGCCGGCCGGAAAGCGAGCACAGCGGTGACGTCACCGCTCTGCTTTCCGGCTATGGCGCTTACACAGTGGAGAGAAGCAGAACGCCGGGGACAGACACCGGAATGTGAGTATGTACTGTTTGTTTTTTTTATGTTAACACTGGTAACCAGGGTAAACATCGGGTTACTAAGCGCGGCCCTGCGCTTAGTAACCCGATGTTTACCCTGGTTACCCGGGGACTTCGGCATCGCTCCAGCGCCGTGATTGCAAAGTGTGACCGCAGTCTACGACGCTGGAGCGATATTCATACGACGCTGTGACGTCACGAATCGTGCCGTCGCAGCGATGGAAATTTCACTGTGTGACGGTACCCTTACACAGTGCAGGAATCAGTCACCAGTGTGTAGATTTATAGGAAGATGGAAACATCAATGTCTTATTACAATTACAGATTACTTTTTGCCATTGTCTTGTGTTTTTATAGCATTTTCCTCTGATCTAATATTGGAGATGTAAATTACTTCATCGTAGATTGTTACAGAGAATCTTAGGCTACTTTCAGACATAGCGCATTTTTGAGCGCTATTTTGCGGGCGCTTTTCAAAAATGCGCAATGTCATTTTCGTCTGCCGGCAAAGTGAATGAGAAATTCACTTTGCCGTTCAGACACACCGCAAAAAAACGCGGCGCTTTTGTCTGCAAACACGCCGGCGTAAAAAGAATTGACATGTCAATTCTTTACGCAGCGGCGTGTCTGCGTATCCCCATAGGGCCCCATATTACCTTCCACACACAGCGCCTTTGTCCTGGGTGTCGGCGTCTTTGTACGGAGGGGTTGACACCCAGGACCGGACGTGACGTCGGACAGGAAGAGGGAAGCCCCCGCCCCCCAGTGAAGCAGCATGGAGTCCTTCTGTGTGTGTGTGTGTGTGTGTGTGTGTGTGTGCGCGTGTGTGTGCGTGTGTGTGTGCGTGTGTCCCCATGCGACGCTAGTGCCACCATTGTGCTAAGTCGCCGTATGGGACTACTACTCCCATCCGGTATTAGGATGGGAGAGTTGTCCCTGTGTCCGGCGACTTAGCACAATTGTAAAGTTACACAAAACACCTACACACAATACACATACATGACACACAGTACATATAACACAGAGTATATACTCACCAACAGCACACTTGTAGGCGAAGCCCTCGATCCTCCAGGAAAAAATCCAAAAATAATAAACCAAATTCATACTCCCTGTCCGCAGAATCCATAAAACGAGTGTCCCACGCCGATCGGCTGCTCTCCGGCGATACACTGCCAGGAGCGAAGCTCCTAGCAGTGTATCGCGTACTGTTCCGGAGTTCAATGACTCCGGCGTCTCGGTTAACAGCAGTACAGCTGCGTTGAACTTTCCCACGCAGCACTGCCGTTAAGCGAGAGTGCCGGGGTCAATGACCGCCGGTAAACTCGCTCGCGCATGCGCAGTGACACACCGACAGGAACTATGGCTCCTGTCAGTGTGTTGCTGCAGCCGTGGAGAGCAGACATATCTCTGGATGTGTCTGTTCTCCATGGAAAATCTTGATACGTGGCACTTAAATATGTGGCAATTAAATACGTGACACGTGGCACTGAAATACGTGATACGTGGCACTTTGATACGTGGCACGTGTCACTTAAATACGTGGCACGTGGCACTGAAATGTGGCACATGGCACTTTGATTCGTGGCACGTGTCTCTTAAATACGTGGCACTGAAATATGTGGCACGTGGCACTTTGATGCGTGGCACTTTGATACGTGGCACTGAAATATGTGGCACGTGGCACTTTGATACGTGGCACGTGGCACTTTGATACGTGGCACGTGGCACTTTGATACGTGGCACGTGGCACTGAAATATGTGGCACGTGGCACTTTGATACGTGGCACTGAAATATGTGGCACGTGGCACTTTGATACGTGGCACTGAAATATGTGGCACGTGGCACTTTGATACGTGGCACGTGTCACTTAAATACGTGGCACGTGGCACTGAAATATGTGGCACGTGGCACTGAAATATGTGGCACGTGGCACTTTGATACGTGGCACGTGGCACTTTGATACGTGGCACGTGGCACTGAAATATGTGGCACGTGGCACTTTGATACGTGGCACTTTGATACGTGGCACTGAAATACGTGATACGTGGCACTGAAATACGTGGCACTGAAATACGTGATACGTGGCACTTAAATACGTGGCACTTAAATACGTGGCACTGAAATACGTGACACTGAAATACGTGGCACTGAAATACGTGGCACTGAAATACGTGGCACTGAAATACGTGGCACTGAAATACGTGGCACTGAAATACGTGGCACTGAAATACGTGGCACTGAAATACGTGGCACTGAAATACGTGGCACTGAAATACGTGGCACTGAAATACGTGGCACTTAAATACGTGGCACTTAAATACGTGGCACTTAAATACGTGGCACTTAAATACGTGGCACTTAAATACGTGGCACTTAGGCTATGTTCACATTTGCGTTGTGCGCCGCATGCGTCCTTTTTTTGATTGATTTTGGACTCAGCAAAAATGCAACTTGCTGCGTCCTCTGCGGCCGGATGCGTGCGCTGCAGTGACGCATGCGGCGCAAAAGGCAAGTGCGACGCATGTCCATGCGCCCCCATGTTAAATATAGGGGCGCATGACGCATGCGGCGCCCGACGCTGCGGCGCAGACCGCAAATGTGAACGTAGACTTAAATAGCTAGATAGAGCTGGATCCGCGGGCTGTGATCTGGCCTACGCTCAGCACTCTGCGGAGCGCTGTCATTCAAAACACGTCCACTCATTTTGGTGTTTAGTCCCAAAATGGAGGATGGAAGAAGAAAAGGGTTGGACAAGGAAATGACATCATTTCTTTTTTTTTTTTCCCCCACTGCAGTTAAAGCTTTATTTGTGTCAAACACAGACAATCTGCAGAGAAAACTGCATAAAAAACCGCACTAAAAACCGCATCAAAAACGCACCAAAAACGCACCTGCGTTTTCTGCAAAGAGCTGCGGTTTTTGTCCTGAAAAAAAAGGATTGAAATCAGGATCGTGTGAACATACCCTTACCGTACAGGGTTACGAGGGGGGGCGTCTGACTGACGCCTGCCCTAATAACCTGGGGTTAGTGACAGTGGGGTTAGTAAACCCCAGCTGATGTCTGTTCCGCTTGCTGAGGCGTCTTTGGCTCAAGGCCATTGCAGCTGGCAGAATCGACATGTTAACTCCAGTGTGTATTGTATTCTGAGTCATAAAGACAGGAAATGACCTCAATGACTTTTTTTTTTCCCCTTTTTTTTTTTTTTTTTCAAACAAACTTTATTTTCAGTACACAATGCTGAAAAAAACGCAGCTGCAAAAAACGCAGCAAAAAACGCTGTGTGTGAAAGCAGCTGCGTTTTTTGCCTGCGTAAAAAAACGCAGGTAAAGCAGCAGCAAAATACGCGCGCGTAAAAATACGCAGCAAATATGCTGTGTGTGAAAGTAGCCTTAGACTGAAGACTGGAAGCTGCAGGTCGTTTATTAAAGTATTACAGAAAATGAAAAATTATGAAATTTGTAATATATAGAAGTTGATGTTTGGTAATAAAATCCAGAGTTTGATTTTCTGTAAAATCGATGAACCTTCGGCACCCAAGTAAATGATGAGTGAAAGATGAAGGTAAAAGTACTCCCCTCTTTTTCACCAAAAAATACTGGAAAAATTAAAAAAGTGGTGCACTATAGGGGTGCAGCTCGGTGTTCAAAGTTAGATATGGAATCGGCCATTATTTGTGCAGTATGTACACAATACAAGGGAGAAATGGAGATATTCATCCCTGACCACCTACATTATGTCTGACCCCAGGACGGTCATGGAAACTAATTACTTAATTATAATGGGGGCTGTTTGGTTTCAACTAAAGTGTCCATCATCCTGCAGAAGCTCTAATGGAAACTAAACAGACCCCATTATAGATAAAGGGATACGGATAGGTATGATTGTTTTTAAAGAAGCACTCCCATCAAAACTTTTATGCCCTTAAGGCCACGTTCACACGGTCAGTATTAATCACCCACTCCTGGTTTTGGCTTACAAATGCTGGCTTACAAATATACTGACCAAATACTGAACATGTGAACTTGGCCTAGAGGGCTTATCTGTGACTTTCTGAAAAACAATAAATGTGCCTAAACACTAACAGGCAGGTAGTTGCTACCTACCGGCTTGTTGTCCCTGGTGCCGTTTTTCCCCAGATCAGACCGATCAGACGCTCCTGCAGGTGTGTCAGCTGCTTCTACTGACGTCACGTCAACAGAGCGGTGGATTATTTTCCGCTCAGTTATTGGGGCCGGACAGTTAGGCAACGGGATTCCGTCTGTCTATCAGAATGACGTCAGAAGTCCTGCCCTGCTAACAGAGCAGAGAAGAAAATAATGAACCAATTTCTCGAAGTGATGTCAGCAGAGGCAGCTGAATCCCCGGCAGGAGCCTATGTGACCACTCTGTGCTGGGGCATTAGGCGTTGTGCACAGCAGGCAGGTAAGTAGCAACTATCTGCCTGTTGGTGATTAGCCTTATTTTTGTTTTCATAAAGTTCCGGATACCCTCTTTAACACATTGCAGTCATATCATGTCACTGTGCATTTACAATTCATCATTTTGCATTTCTATTTCTTCTATTTTCCATTAGGATTCAGATTATCCATTATTAATCACGTGATGTCTTAGGCCAATCAGCTATTACCTCTACGCTGTCCGCCCTCCATGGCCTATACCATGGGGGGGATCTGCTGCTGATACTGTTATAGGGGTAATATCCCCCAATTCTGTACTAATGCCCCCCCATCCTGATGCATATGACCCCTGTATCCTGGGGGTATCTGAGTAGTCAGGAGAAATTTCACAACAAATTTTGCAGTCCATTTTCTCCTGTTACCCTGCGACAAAGCAACATTTTTGTGGTAAAATTAAATTTTCACAGTTCAAAGTTGTCATGAGCACCTTGAACCCACAGATGTTTCAAGAATTTTACATCTAGGTAAAATCCTTGAGGAGTCTAGTCTCCAAAATGGGTTCACTTGTGGGGGATTCCACTGTTTAGGCACATCAGGGGCTCTCCAAATGCAACATGACACCCATAGACCATTCCATCAAAGTCTTTGACCCAAAATGTCACTCCTTCCTTTCAGAGCTTAACAGTCTGTCCAAACAGCAGTTTACTGCCACATATTGCATAGCCGGGTACTTGGTAAAAATTGCACAACAAATTATGGGGTCTATTTTTTTTTTTTTTTTGTATCACCCACATCTCTGCCTGCAGAGACATCAGCGTATTCACCACCACAGACCCCGTCCTGCTTCTTCCGGGTTTGCTGGTGTCTGGGGTTTCGTGCATAGCTCACAGGTCCCCAAGTACCGTGTATAGGGCACGCGCACACTTCCTCTTTCTTAAAGGGGTGACACGTGTTCCTCTAAAGCAGTGTTCCCCAACTCTGGTCCTCAAGAGCCACCAACAGGTCGTTTTCAGGATTTCCTTAGCATTACACAGGTGATTGAATGCTTTCCTGTCCAGGTGATGCAATTATCACCTTTGCAATACTAAGGAAATCCTGATCTGTTGTTGACTCTTGAGGACTGAAGTTGGGGAACACTGCTGTAAAGTGTCCCCAGCCCATAGCTGGAGGACACTTGCTATTTAAAGCACCTCCTCCAACATGGGGGTGCCTGCGCAATGCTGTTTGCCTAAAAATCTTTCCAATTCTCAGATCCCAGTACTAGTATCTGTCTGCTGCAACCTCCAGGGCTCACCTCAACGGCAACTGGTCCAGTTGCACCTGCCAGGGCTTATCTATCCATCCGCCAATCTTGTCTGCACCTGCGGCTTTAGGCGTCTTAGTCTGCCTTCATCTGTTAGAAATAGGTAGCTGGGGTGGCCCGAGGCAATTTCCAAGGGTCAGCTGCCACCTACCCAAGGTCAGTCCTGGAGTAGCACCTGGACTACAACCCTTCTGTCCACAGATCTCGGGGACATTAGCTGCTGCATATCCGTGGTCCGATTGGGTGAGGCTCCTAGCCACGCCCCTCCAGGTCATCCCTGGGCTTCGGCACAGTGGTTACACCACCCAGCCTGTTAACATTTTCTCCTGTTACCATTGTGAAAATAAAAAAATTTGGGGCCAAAACAACCTTTTTTTGTGGAAATATATATATGAGAAAGGCTCAGTGTGAGCCGAAACGTCGTATGAGATGTGGGGCTGAAATAAACTTCACAAGTTTTCTACACTTTTAAGAATTGGAGTGCTGCCTTCATTTTTTTACCTGATGTGTTATTTGGGTGGATGAGTGGACTGTCCTGCCCGGGAGGCTTGGCACCCATTGGTGAGCATTGTGCTGTTTGCATTTTTTGTCTATATATATATATATATATATATTTTGATTTTCATAGCTCAATGTTATAAATTTCTGTGAAGTACCTGGGGGTTAAATGTGCTCACGACACATCTAGATAAATTCCTTGATGGGTCAGGTTTCCAAAATGGGGTCATTTGTGGGGTCTCTTCACCATTTCAGCACATCAGGGGCTCTGACTGAAATTGATAGCTGACATGTAGCGTTTGCTATTTTGTGTCCCCAAAGTCATATGATGCTCCTTCCCTTATGAGCACTGGCATGCGACCAAACAACATTTTTGTGGGCAAAGGTAACATTTTCAACTTTGTCCCCCTTATATAAGCGCCTCCAAAATCACTACGGCTACGTTCACATTTGCGTTGTGCGCCGCAGCGTCGGCGCCGCAGCGCACAACGCAAACAAAAACGCAGTAAAACGCATGCACAACGCTGCGTTTTGCGCCGCATGCGTCGTTTTTTTCATTGAATTTGGACGCAGCAAAAATGCAACTTGCTGCGTCCTCTGCGCCCCGACGCGGGCGCCGCAGCGACGCATGCGGCGCAAAACGCAAGTGCGCCGCATGTCCATGCGCCCCCATGTTAAATATAGGGGCGCATGACGCATGCGGCGCCGCTGCGGCGCCCGACGCTGCGGCGCTGGCCGCAAATGTGAACGTAGCCTTAAAATGTGATGTGGTCCCTAAAAAATAAAAATGGTTTTGAAAATTTTTTGTTTGAAAAAATGAAATTGGTGATAATCTTTTACCCTTCTAATTTCCTAACAAAAAATACTGATGCGCTGATATAAAGTAGACATGTGGTAAATGTTATTGTGAGGCACAACTCTCTGGTTTAAAGGCATAAAAGTTAAAAGATTGAAAATTGACTTTCTGATATGGAATGGTTTTTACAACGCAGTACTGGGCCCAATGAATTCTATTAGAAACACTTGGACCTGTTCCGAAAAAACTCAAGTAGTTATCCACAAACTCCCCTCTTACTACTTTCCTATTCCACCCAAATTTCCTTGAAAGCTTGACTCCCTCAATAACTGGAAAGCGGGTTCACACTGGCCTGTTCAATTTTGCATAAATAACAATAAAACAAAGACTTTGCTCACTTTATGAGGTAAAATCTAAATTATCTGTTCCTATGTTCCCGTTATTCCAATACATTGAGATCAGGCATTTAGACTCATCCCCATGTCATAGTTTACAGGTTTCTATCCCAGCACTCTTTGAAAGACTTTGTAGAATTGGTCCCTCAACGAAGGGCTTAATCTCTGATGTCTACAATATTATACAAAACTCTGATGGAAGTTCCTTGGCTAGTAATTCATATATGGTCAAATGGGACAGTTATTTGGGTAGAGCCCTAATCGATGCTGATTGGAGATTTTTATGGTCAAGAGCAGCCATTTTGGCATCTTGTATCCCTTAAAAAGAGCATCAATACAAGATCCTCCACTTCTGGTACCACACTCATTATATTCTACATAAATTAGATCCATCTATGTCCCTCTTGTGATGGAGATGTGCCTTGTTGACAGGATCTACATTCCACCTAGTCTCTCACTGCTCCCTGATAAGACCATTTTGGACAAATGTACAACCTTTGATTAATAGGGTCTTTGATCTAGCCCGATCACTAGATCAACACTTTTTATTCAATATTTTCCTACAGGATATATCTAAAACACATTGATGGCAGCAAGATGTTTGATAGCTTCTCATCGTAAACAAACCTCTCCAGTCTATATATGACTTGTACATGAAGATCAAAGATATCAGAAATTTCAATTATCGCTCTGAACGATGAAACGGTCGAGAGATTCAACCTCGTTTGGTCCCACTGGGACACCTTTTGGGTACTTCTGAATATTTAGGAACCTTATTCACTAGGTCATATATCTCCTCTTACCCTTCAATGCTTAACACCTTAACTCATCCCTTTACCCCTCTGTCTATTTGTCTCGTATGTACCCCCTTTTTTAGTTTTATACATTCAAATTTCTTATCACTGTCTATCTATCTATGTCTTTGCCCAGGGTGCAGGAAAGGCTATATACACCTCTGGATATAAGTATCAGTTTGGCGCCCCCCCTGCAAACCACCCCCCCAAACCTCCCCCATTTGAACCTTAACTCTATTGAAACTGTATGACCAAGCCAAAGTACATTCCTGACTCTCCATAATGTTAACCTACTGATGTCTCAATTAATTTTACTTTTATTGGTATCTATTTTAAGTGTTTTTGAATATCCATATTGAATCAGGAGCCCCATATAATCCTGCATAAAGGTTAATAATGGCCCCATAAGATGCTCCATACAGACACTTGCCCCATATAGTGCTGCACAAACGTTATGGCCCCATAAGATGCTCCATATAGACACTTGCCCCATTTGCTGTTGCTGCGATAAATAAAAAAAAATCACATACTCGCCTCTCCGTCGCTCAGGTCCCCGGCACTTTCAATATTCACCTGCTCCTCGCTCCAGCCGCCGCTCCATCTTCAGCACTGACGTTCAGGCAGAGGGCGTGCACTAACTACGTCACCGCGCCCTCTGACCTCAGCGTCACTGCTGAAGACGGAGCGGCGCCAGAATGAGGAGCAGGTGAATATCGCGCTGCGCTCCCCTCCCTGTATACTCACTGCTCCTGGCGCTGTGCAGTCCCTGCTTCTCTGGAACCGGCAGCTTCTTCCTGTACTGAGCGGTCACCGTTACTGCTCATTACAGTAATGAATATGCAGCTCCACCCCAATGGGAGGTGGAGCCGCATATTCATTACTGTAATGAGTGGTACCATATGACCGCTCAGTACAGTACGAGGAGCCTCCTTGGACAGCCGCATCAACAGGCTGCCCGCTGGCGCCCCCCTGTCGGCTGCGCCCGGGGCACATGCCCCGGCTGCCCCCCCCCCGCTTGGATACGCCACTGCTTATATCTACCACAAAGCTGATTTACTGTTTTAATTGTAATCTGTTAATCACTATTCATTTTCTAAAGTCTGTTTCTTGTTAAATATGAAAATCTTTCAATAAAAATTACAATTATGAAAAAAGTAGAAAAATTGCAAAATTTCCACCAAAATTCTGATAATTTTTAAAAATAGACGTTAACAATTCAACCTAAATTTACCACTATCATGAAGTACAATGTGTCACGAAAAAAAAATCTCAATCACTGGAATCCATTGAAGCAATTCAGTTATTACCACATAACGTGACACTGGGCAGAATTGCAAAGTTGCCTTAATGATTCTCTTGATCAGCACAATTACTAGATACAATGCTCAAATGTTTGGGGGCTTAAGCGCTGAAAAAAAATCTAAAACGTGCAAAAAAAAAAAAAAAAAAAAAATTATTTTGTTTAGCAGTTTTCTGAGATTTACTTTTGTATTTTCCCAACCATGGGACTGTTTTGAAAGGTGATTTTTGTGGGCCGAGCAGCCGTTTTTATTGATATTATTTCGGGGTGCATATACATTGTTATAGTTAATTGTCATGTTTATTTTTTTTAGGGGAAGTGCAGTGACAAAATAGCAAAATCTGACGTTTGCATGTTTTACATATTTAATCTATGGGTTAAATAATGTTATGTTGATAGATCAGATTTCTGTTTGATACAGAAATACCAAATGGATTTTTTTCTTTCCTTTATTTTTAAATGGGGGGGGAAAAGTCGAGCAGTCCAATTTATTTTTTTTTTAATGAATATGGAGCGCCCCCAAGCCCAGGGCCACACAGCCCTCAGTACCGGGTCTCTCTTCTTGCTCTGGCGATGTCACGGTGGCTAGACCCCGGTCTGTGACTCTGATAAGGGGCGTCCAATAAAAGAATGACAGTTCGGTGTGTGGTGCAAGGCGCAATCAATAACCGGGACACCAGGTTGCAGTCTCTTTACCTCTTTACTGAAGGCTTCTGGATCCTCAGTCCGAAATATGGTTAACCGGGCGGGGAGAGTCCGGCTGGTCCGATGGCACCTCCAGAGTTCCCTTTACAGGTGGAAATCTTTGCCTACCTTCTAGCGCTTGTGTGTTGTGGTCCTCCCCTGCTGTGCTTACGGGATAGTCCCCACAACTGTTGTGTCTGTTTCTCGTGTTCCCTCAACTGATTCTGATGTTCTTCTCCGTCCCCCAGATCATATGGCTAGGACGCACCCGTATGACGGGTAGGCTCGGAGTTCTTCCGGGACCCTAGAGTCGCCCCTCTCCAAATGTTGCCCCCTATGTCTTCTTAGGTGATTTGGGTGAGACAGCCCGCGTATAACTGACTGTCCTGCCGTTGGTTTGAAGTTAGGCCTGGAGCTCTATACTTCCTCGGCGTTTCCGGCCACCGGTTGTGCGCCTCAGTAGGATGTTGCCTCGACTTACAGCACGACTCCTACTGGTGTTTCTCCTTGTTGCGTTGATCTCGTTTCTCACCCTCCTCAATACACCTCGCTTCTTGTCCTTTCTTGGGTACCGCCGCAAGGAAGTGCAGGCGCGGTCCCGATACGTTCTGTCTAGTTCGCTAGGTCTCTGCCAGGATCCCACTCCTGACAAGGACCCCCCTGAGTCTCTCCCCGCAACACCCTCTGCCACAGGATGTTGCCTGTTCGATTCCCAGTCAGCTTCTTCCCAAACTTCCTATCTAACCCCCAGTTTTACCAGACTGTGAGGAGTGGCCTAATACATAGCACTCTTAGCTCCCCCTGGAGGCCAGACTGTGAAGTGTATTGGTGTCTGTGATACCTGGTCAGGTGAACTCCTTCAGTGCCATCAGACGTACCATAGCCCCCCTTAGTGGCGGAGCAACAGTACTGCAACGACCAGGACTCTGGGGTGCTGCAAATATATATATGAATATATGAAAAAAAAAATATAGGCATCGTGATTACTCGCTAAACCCGCTCCCTGCACAGTAGCTCTGCCCCCACCACATCACCACACATAATCTCGACCCACCCCTTTACCACACACAATCCCGCCTCCACCACATTACCACACAAATCCCGCCCCCCACCACATTGCCAAACCCAATCCCGCCTCCATCTACATTGCCACACATAATCCCGCCCCCCACCCCATTACCACACATAATCCCGCCCCCCCACCCCATTACCACACATAATCCCGCCCCCCCACCCCATTACCACACATAATCCTGCCCCCAACCACATCACCTCACATAATCCCGCCTGTTGTGAATTTGGATTCTGGGCTCCCCCGGTGGCTACTGGTGGAATTGAACTTGTGTCATCATCTTCCCTGTTCACCTGTTCTCATCAGATCTGGGTGTCGCTATATAACCTGGCTTCTCTGTTAGTTGCTTGCCGGTCAACAATGTTATCAGAAGCCGCTCTGTGCTTGTTCCTGCTCCCAGACATCTACTAGATAAGTTGGACTTTCGTCCTTGTTTGTTTTTGTTTTTTGGTTCCAGTTCACAGCTGCAGTTTCGTTACTGTGTCTGGAAAGCTCTTGTTGATCAGGAATTGCCACTCTGGTATTATGAGTTAATGCCAGAGTCCTAAAGTAATTTCTGGATGGTGTTTTGTTAGGGTTTTCTACTGACCATGAAAGTGTGCTTTCTGTCTTCTGCTATCTAGAAAGCGGACCTCTTCTCTTAAAAGTCTTCAGAAATTTTTGGGCTTTGCCAACTTTTATCGTCGATTTATTGCTGGTTTTTCGGATGTCGTTAAGCCATTGACCGATTTGACTAGACAGGGTGCTGATGTTGCTAATTGGTCCCCTGATGCTGTGGAGGCCTTTCAGGAGCTTAAGCGCCGTTTTTCTTCTGCCCCTGTGTTGCGTCAGCCTGATGTGGCTCTTCCTTTTCAGGTTGAGGTCGACGCTTCTGAGATCGGAGCTGGGGCAGTGTTGTCGCAGAAAAGTTCTGACTGCTCCGTGATGAGGCCTTGTGCCTTCTTTTCCCGTAAATTTTCGCCCGCTGAGCGGAATTATGATGTTGGGAATCGGGAGCTTTTGGCCATGAAGTGGGCGTTTGAGGAGTGGCGCCATTGGCTTGAGGGGGCCAGACATCAGGTGGTGGTATTGACTGACCACAAAAATTTGATTTATCTTGAGACCGCCAGGCGCCTGAATCCTAGACAGGCGCGCTGGTCATTATTTTTTTCTCGGTTTAATTTTGTGGTGTCATACCTACCGGGTTCTAAGAATGTTAAGGCGGATGCCCTTTCTAGGAGTTTTGAGCCTGATTCACCCGGCAACTCTGAGCCCACAGGTATCCTTAAGGATGGAGTTATTTTGTCAGCCGTTTCTCCAGACCTGCGGCGGGCCTTGCAGGAGTTTCAGGCGGATAGACCGGATCGTTGTCCGCCTGATAGGCTGTTTGTTCCTGATGATTGGACCAGTAGAGTCATCTCTGAGGTGCATTCTTCTGCATTGGCAGGTCATCCTGGAATTTTTGGTACCAGGGATTTGGTGGCAAGATCCTTCTGGTGGCCTTCCCTGTCACGAGATGTGCGAGGCTTTGTGCAGTCTTGTGACGTTTGTGCTCGGGCCAAGCCTTGTTGTTCTCGGGCTAGTGGATTATTGTTGCCCTTGCCTATTCCTAAGAGGCCTTGGACGCACATCTCGATGGATTTTATTTCAGATCTGCCTGTTTCCCAGAAGATGTCTGTCATCTGGGTGGTGTGTGACCGTTTTTCTAAGATGGTCCATTTGGTTCCCCTGCCCAAATTGCCTTCTTCTTCCGAGTTGGTTCCCCTGTTTTTTCAAAATGTTGTTCGTTTGCATGGTATTCCTGAGAATATCGTTTCTGACAGAGGAACCCAATTTGTGTCTAGATTTTGGCGGGCATTCTGTGCTAGGATGGGCATAGATTTGTCTTTTTCGTCTGCTTTTCACCCTCAGACTAATGGCCAGACCGAGCGGACTAATCAGACCCTGGAGACATATCTGAGGTGTTTTGTGTCTGCTGACCAGGATGATTGGGTTGCTTTTTTGCCATTGGCGGAGTTCGCCCTCAATAATCGGGCCAGCTCTGCCACCTTGGTGTCCCCGTTTTTCTGTAATTCGGGGTTCCATCCTCGATTTTCCTCCGGTCAGGTGGAATCCTCGGATTGTCCTGGAGTGGATGCGGTGGTGGAGAGATTGCATCATATCTGGGGGCAGGTGATGGACAATTTGAAGTTGTCCCAGGAGAAGACTCAGCTTTTTGCCAACCGTCACCGTCGTGTTGGTCCTCGGCTTTGTGTTGGAGATTTGGTGTGGTTGTCTTCTCGTTTTGACCCTATGAGGGTCTCATCTCCTAAGTTTAAGCCTCGGTTCATCGGTCCGTATAAAATATTGGAGATTCTTAACCCTGTTTCCTTCCGTTTAGACCTCCCTGCATCCTTTTCTATTCATAACGTTTTTCATCGGTCGTTATTGCGCAGGTATGAGGCACCGGTTGTGCCTTCCGTTGAGCCTCCTGCTCCGGTGTTGGTTGAGGGTGAGTTGGAGTACGTTGTGGAGAAAATCCTAGACTCCCGTGTTTCCAGACGGAGACTCCAGTATCTGGTCAAGTGGAAGGGATACGGCCAGGAGGATAATTCTTGGGTCACTGCATCTGATGTTCATGCCTCCGATCTGGTTCGTGCCTTTCATAGGGCCCATCCTGATCGCCCTGGTGGTTCTGGTGAGGGTTCGGTGCCCCCTCCTTGAGGGGGGGGTACTGTTGTGAATTTGGATTCTGGGCTCCCCCGGTGGCTACTGGTGGAATTGAACTTGTGTCATCATCTTCCCTGTTCACCTGTTCTCATCAGATCTGGGTGTCGCTATATAACCTGGCTTCTCTGTTAGTTGCTTGCCGGTCAACAATGTTATCAGAAGCCTCTCTGTGCTTGTTCCTGCTCCCAGACATCTACTAGATAAGTTGGACTTTCGTCCTTGTTTGTTTTTGTTTTTTGGTTCCAGTTCACAGCTGCAGTTTCGTTACTGTGTCTGGAAAGCTCTTGTTGATCAGGAATTGCCACTCTGGTATTATGAGTTAATGCCAGAGTCCTAAAGTAATTTCTGGATGGTGTTTTGTTAGGGTTTTCTACTGACCATGAAAGTGTGCTTTCTGTCTTCTGCTATCTAGAAAGCGGACCTCAAATTTGCTAAAACTATTTTCCTGCTGCGTTTGTTATTTCTTCTAAAATCACCGCCAATATATGTGGGGGGCCTCTGTCTCCTTTTTGGGCATTTCTCTAGAGGTGAGTCAGGTCTTATATTTCCCTCTGCTAGCATTATTTAGTTCTCCGGCCGGCGCTGGGCATATAGGGATAAAAAGTAGGACATGCTACCTGGCTACTTCTAGTTGTGCGGTAGGTTTAGTTCATGGTCAGTACAGTTACCATCTTCCAAGAGCTTGTTCCTATATAGGCTTATGCTAGTTCTCTGGCCATGGAGATCATGACACCCGCCCCTACGATGCTCCGTCCTCACACATTAACACACAAGGCTCCGTCCCTCCGCATTACCACACAAGGCTGCGTCCCCACACATTACCACACCCAGTAGCGTTGGATAGCAATGAGCGTGCCGTGCGTTAGCTGGCTGGAAACAGCTAGTAAATATATATTTTTCATAACTTTTTATTTTTTTAATTTTTTTAACACTGAATTATTTAAGTCCCCATTCAGCCCTTAATCCTGGGATAATTTGATCACGTATTCTATATATTGTGTCCCGTTTCCTCACCACCAGACCATGTCAATTAGGAGACCGGATGGGGTCAGTTTGACTTTGGAGCCGGGTATTGATGTAGATAGTGTCTTACTCGGGATTGCATGTGAACTGAAATATTTATTTTTTAAATACTATTGTCATAAAAAATTTTCAAAATTGTACTTTAAGGCTTTCGTAAATCAGGTGTTTTGGATCAGGCACAATCCGGCGACTGTTGAAAAAACGGATCCGGCGCAGATTTTGAAAGACTGATGCAACGGATCCATTTTTTTTCGACGGATCTGACCAGCATATCCTGATAATTGGATTAAAAAATTTGGCGCATGCTCCGTTTAAAAAAACAGAATCCGGCGCCGGAATCCTTAATTTTCCGGATCCGGCACCTTCCGGCTCCCATAGGCTTCCATTATAGCAAATAGCTGGAAGCACCGGATCTGGCACTTCCTGCTTTTTTGCTGGAGACAAAAAACATTGCTATGGATGATTTTTTCAGAAACTGGAAACGGCAGAAAAGCGGATGAAACGCAATGTCATCCGGCACTAATACAAGTCTATGGGAAAAAAATTGATCCGGCGGCAACATTCACCCGATCCAGTTTTTTTGTAATTTAGCTGGATTGAGCCTGACAGCAAAAACCTGATGTGTGAAAGTAGCCTAACTGATTGGCAACATGAATGGCGATTGTGTGCATGATGTATATGTAATGGGTTTAGGCGCTGACCCCCTCCATCCACTGCCAGCAACCATCTGTAACTACTACAATCAGAGCCCCCCATAAATGCCGCTGCAATAAACATACTGACTGATAAAAGAAATGGAGTTTTTACTAAATGCCGATTTAAGATATCTGATGTCGGGTAAAAATCCAGTGTTAAGCTTTTTTTTCTCTTTTTTTTTGTATTCTAATTTCACAAATTCCACGATGATGATGATCCAAATATCAGTTCTACATGTGGAGAGACAAGCCGCCCATGATGATCCTCTGCGCCTCTGGTTACATTCGGAGACACAGAATCTCTTGACGAGAATTTGGAGACATTGACCCAAAATTACTAAGACTGGATTCTTCCAGAGACAGTTGGCCGAGGGGAATGTTAATATTCATGGGGAAACTTTAGGGTCACATTAACATATAAGGAACCAGGATAATAATGGTTTTTAGAGAAAATCAGTTTATTAAGAATTAAATAAGAAACACAAGAAAGCAAACGACTATTTACAAAATCCAGGAAGGTGGAGCTGTGTCTTTGGTGAACACTTCATTGACCTTGACGGAGCAGGTTCCCAGCATGAGTCAAGTATCCTGGGATTTCAAACACTGATCTATTGGGCGGGAAGTCTACAGGAGGGTAACTTGATTCCAGGGGTCGTGGGGTAAGGGGGAATTGTGATCGTGGGCTGGAGGGGGTTTGGGCAGGAGAATTAGAACAAGATGTGTAGGGGGAATTAGAATACGATGGTGATGTGTTATATAGGGGAATGGAAGGGAAGTTGGGATAAAGGACAAGCGGGTGAATACTGGGAGGCGCAACTACATTGGGAGCAAGGCATCTGGAATAAGAGGTAGGAAGGTTCCACAGGATCATTGGAAAACAGGATGCGGGGTCTGAAGATGGAGAAGTGGCCGGAGCAGCAGCTTCTGGTCGGTTGGGCTCAGTGTTTTGAAGAGGAGGAGGGTTGTAATCCAAAAGCCCGTAGGGCTGTCCATGAATGATGAAGGGAGCCAGGTCATGGGGATAGAGGTGTTGTCCAGTGACCGCAGTGTTCTGGATCTTCATGGCGTCAGCAGGAATGCGACTCACATCCACCGTCCAGAAGTTCCCTTTGGCCTGAGGTTTGTGTGGATCCTTCAGCACCTGAAATAAATGTAGATAACGATTCAAATAAAATTTTAATAAACTAGTCAGACTTATTACTGTATATAGGGGTTCTATAACAGAAATAATGTGAACCTTTGCATGTGGGACGAGTGGCTATATTGGACACGTGGAGGGTTACTCCAGGACATGTCTGTATTCTCTTCTACATGACCATCTATATACAATAGGTTTCTTCATCTTTTACTATGAGCATCAGACTTGTATCATCTACATATTTAATGTTAATGTCTGTGCCTTGTGTTGGATGAATACTTTGATCGGGGATGGTTGGATACTGCTAGAAAATTTCGCTAGAAATTGGGGGAAAAATCACATACTAGATGGGAAAGTCTACGAACTTTCGGTGTTTTTATAAGGGTTTTTGGTGAGAGGGGGCAATTACCAATAATATGATTGGGATATGCAGTCAGTAACTAGGTATCAAGGTGACACCGTCTCATATAATGAAAAATTCTTAAAAAAAATAATGTAATAAAGCAGATGAGATTAATGAGCTGGAGAATTGTTACTGAGGTTATAAATATTTAGCGAGATGAAGAGAAGTCCGGCCTCATTAGAGGAGAGATACAGCGCTGTGTGATGGGGATTATGGAGGAGAACCTGGAATCTACTAAGGGAATTAGGGTAAAGGTACCGTCACATTAAGCGACGCTGCAGCGATAGCGACAACGATGCCGATCGCTGCAGCGTCGCTGTTTGATCGCTGGAGAGCTGTCACACAGACAGCTCTCCAGCGACCAACGATGCCGAGGTCCCCGGGTAACCAGGGTAAACATCGGGTTGCTAAGCGCAGGGCCGCGCTTAGTAACCCGATGTTTACCCTGGTTACCAGCGTAAAAGTAAAAAAAACAAACAGTACATACTTACATTCGCGTCCCCCGGTGTCCGCTTCCTGACACTGACTGAGCTCCGGCCCTAACAGCAGAGCGGTGACGTCACCGCTGTGCTTTCACTTTAGGGCCGGCGCTCAGTCAGTGTCAGGAAGCAGACGCTGGGGGAGGTATGACGCTGGGTGAGCATGTACTGTTTGTTTTTTTTACTTTTACGCTGGTAACCAGGGTAAACATCGGGTTACTAAGCGCGGCCCTGCGCTTGGTAACCCGATGTTTACCCTGGTTACCAGTGTAAAACATCGCTGGTATCGTTGCTTTTGCTGTCAAACACAACGATACACGGCGATCGGACGACCAAATAAAGTTCTGGACTTTATTCAGCGACATCACAGCAGGATCCTGATCGCTGCTGCGTGTCAAACACAACGATATCGCTAGCCAGGACGCTGCAACGTCACGGATCGCTAGCGATATCGTTTAGTGTGACGGTACCTTTAAATTACTTTTTGCACCAGAGCTGAAGTGTCCACAAAGTGAGATCAGGTCTAAGAGATAATTGTAAAATGCTCCAATGTTATTAGATCTTGTATTAGACACATGACAATTCCATGTTCTCTACCATCTCCTAAAATGAATCCATCTTACAATATAAAAAGATAGAAAATCTCCCCTTTATATATAAAAAACCTCAATGTCCATAATAAGAGAATGTTGTAAATGACCCCAGGGAGTCCTCACCTTTCTGAAGCAGTCGTTGGAAGATAAGTTGTGTCTGACGGAGTCTTTCCACCCTTGATATTCTCCCTTGAATAAGGGGCAGAATTCACTGATCTTCTCCAAAATCTGAAAGGACAAAAATAACAAATCAATTCAGTCCTGTAAATGTATTAATAGTGAAACACGTTTATCCTAAATAGTGAATTCTCCTTTCCTACAGAAATTGTTAGATAAGATTGAATTGACCTCTCCAGTAGGATTTCAGCCTTAAAAGATTTGTCTCCCCTCTCTGTGTCCGAAGTCGATACCCACTAACGTATTCCTTTATAACATAGTTGGCTCTTACCTGCGTCAGCTTCAGCTTCTTCTCTGGGGATTTTTGGATCACCAGCGCAATCATGGCCAGGTAGGAGTATGGAGGTTTGGGGTATCGCTGGTAATTCTTTTTCTTCCTAGATGTTTTCTCCTCCTGATATGACGTCTGTGCAGTGTTCTCCTGTCTTTGACCATCGTCCATGTTGGAGTCCATCTCTGGTATCTGCTCAATGCTGAATACGTTGGGTGTTGGAAATTTGATGGTTTCCCAAGGTTGGAGTTGAGGTAATGTCTCAAGGATGCCAATATTAGATCTGATGTGACCCTGGGCCAGGGAAGGAGCCCTGATAAGTGCTGACCACCCACCTAAGGCTTTGTTATGTTAATACCCCCCAAAACAAGACGTAGCCCATTGCTAATAACACCTCAACTGGTATAGAAACATCTTCATCCCTAAAGACAAAAGCAGTATGAATACACAAAGTTTCAGCCCTGGCCTGTGATCCATCCTTGAAATGTCCTTTGTCATGTATAGTGTGTATATATTGTGTATACCATGCGGCCCCTTGTGTGTGAGCAACATCAAATGCATCGGTAACAAGAAGGAAACACACAGCCCATAGGGACAATAATTGAGCCCTTGACTGAAGATCTTATATTTGTGAGTTTGGCAATTTGGTCTAAAAGTGACCATTTATTATTTATGCAATCATTTGTGCATGTGTGTATGTGTGTATATATGTGTGTGTATATATATATACGTGTGTGTGTGTATGTATGTGTGTGTATATATATATATATATATATATATATATATATATATATATATATATATATATATATATATATATATATTAATTTATGGCTTTTCCACTCGAAAAAAAGCAGGCCGAGTGGCACTCGTCTGTAGGTGGGTGCATGAATAGGATTCCACCCTACACTAATGTAAAAATAGGTTCATCCATTGTGTAAATAATTTGACATTTTAGGTTAGTGATTAATCACAAGCGCCACGATACATTATATTTGTGAAGGTCCCACTGTTCTGATGAAGGCCTTGTAATGTCAAATCTTTTTCACAGTTAATGAATCTGTATCCATGAAGCATTGTTATTTTCCTTGCATCCATTTTGGAGAGCCGAATCTACTTGTACATTTTCCCTCTCCATCCCATTATTCCATGGATTTGGATGAGAATGTTTCACACTTGTTCTGATAATCAGATATAGAATAAAGTAACAACTCTGTGACCATTCTTGACCGGCCCAGCCAGAGCCCTGACCTAAACCCAACTGAGCATCTCTGGAGAGACCTGAAAATGGCGTCCACCAACGTTCACCATCCAACCTGATGGAACTGGAGAGGATCTGCAAGGACGAATGGCCGAGGATCCCCAAATCTAGGGGTGAAAAACTTGTTGCATCATTCCCAAGAAGACTCATGGCTGTACTAGCTCAAAGGGAGATTCTACCCAATACTGAGCAAAGGGGCTCAGACTTATGAAGACTTATGGCCATGGGATATTTCAGTTTTTCTTTTTTAATAAATTTGCAAAAATTTCTACATTTGGTTTCTTTCAGTCACGATGTGGTGCAGAGTGTGTACATTAATGAAGGAAAATGAACTTTTTTGAATTTACCAAATTGCTGCAATGAAACAAAGAGTGAAAAATTTAGCGGGATGAGTAGTTTCCCTACCCACTGTACGCCTCCCCTCTATCCTGGTATTTATGCCTCCATCCTGTCCGGTATTTATGTCCCTCTAATCCTGGTATATATGCCCCCCCATCCTGGTATATAAGGCTCCCCTTCCTAGTGTATATGCCCCCATCCTGGTATATAAGGCTCCCCTTCCTAGTGTATATGCCCCCATCCTGGTATATAAGGCTCCCCTTCCTAGTGTATATGCCCCCATCCTGGTATATATTGAGTATGCTATATATTTTTACTGCTGTATAAAACGTTAGGAGTAAATTCATTTGAGTATGCTGTGCATAACAGCTGCGGTGTTCACCATGTGCACTTACGCCCTAGTAGGCATGCATGAAGGTGTGTCTGCCCTTTTGTGCTATCACTTTGACATTTAGCCTACCCTTTTTCTCTCCATGAGATTTGTCTCCCCATTATATTTAATGCCCTTTTATGACAGAGAACATTACCAGCAGCATACTTGGGCCAACTAAGGCCTCTGTTTCATTCTAAACGTCTCGCTAGGGGCTGTCACAGGAGTTATGGGGCAGTCAATGTACGAGCGGGGGCACTACTTCTCACCATCTCAGGGTGCCAACCTCCGCAAATAGGTAGGTGAACAGCAGGGGTGGTATGTAGGGTCAGGGCACCCCTTTCTTCACATCAGCGGAGTATCATTGATTACTTACTGTACACACAGGAATGGTAGGACATATTATCCATCAATATAGGCATTACCAAATTGCATCTGTTTGGGTACCGCGGTTACACCGCTTCTATTGACGAGTCTGTCACCCCATTTTTCGTCTATATGCTATGGCCACCACCATCAGGGGCTTATCTACAGTGTTTTGGTATGCTGTAGATAAGCCCCTGATGTAACCTGAAAGATGAGAAAAACAAGTTAGATTATACTCACCCAGGGGCGGTCCTGATGCGGTCTGGTCCGACGGGCATCGCGGTCCTGGTCCAGCACCTCCCATCTTAATACGAACACGTCCTCTTCTTTGCTTCCTGACGCAGCTCCGGCGCAGGCGTACTGATTTGCCCTGTTGAGGGCAGAGCAAAGTACTGCAATGCGCAGGCGCTGGGCTTCTCGGACCTTTCCGGGCGCCTGCGCACTGCAGTACTTTGCTCTGCCCTCAACAGGACAAATCAGTATGCCTGCGCAGGAGCCGCAACAGGAAGCAAAGAGGACGACATCGTATGAAGATGGGAGGCACCGGACCCAAACCGCGACACCCATCGGACTGGACCGCAGCGGGACCGCCCCTGGGTGAGTATAATCTAACCTCTTTTTGTCATCTTTCAGCATACATCGGGGGCTTATTTACAGCATTATAGAATGCACTACAGAATGCTGGAGATAAGCCCCTGATGGCAGTGGGCTTAGCTCACCTTCGATTTTGGGGGTGACGGATTCCCTTTAACCCCCTATGGTGAATACCGTAAAAAATTAATCAAAAATGAGGCAAAAACTATGCTTGATCATAGAGCTATAACTGCACTTTTTGCTCAGCGGTGAGAATAAAGCGATACAACAATGAAAACCATTTTCTAGAAAAGTTAATTAGTGTCAAAGCGGCAAAACATAAAAAAAAAAAGATATAACGTGGGTATTGCTCTAATCGTACTGACCTGAAAAATAAAGCTGCTTTGTCAAGTTTACCACACGGGGAACAGTATTTAAAAAAAAAAAAAAATCCTGAATTGCTGATTTTTATTTATTCTACTTACCAAAAATCAGAATAGAAAGCAATCAAAAAATGTCATGTGCCCAAAAAAGGTTCCAATAAAAACGTCAGCGCGTCCTGCAAAATACAAGCCCTCACCTGACTGTTGGCCGAAATATGGAAAAAATTATAGCTCTCAAAATGTGGTGATGCAGATTTTGCAATAAAAGCGTCTTTTAGTGTGTGACAGCAGCCAAACATAAATACCTGATATAAATCTGGTATCACTGTAATCGCCCCAACCTGAAGAATAAAGTCGCCTCATCACTTATACCGCACAAGGAACGGTGTAAAAAATAAATAAAACCAATTCTTCACCTGCTGTTGATTTGTTCATTAATTCGCAGTAAGGCTCGGTGCACATTTATCCTGTGCTCTGCGCTGAGCGCTTACACCGAGGAAGGACAACGCTGAACAGAGGCCAGACTGAATCCAGAGTGACTGTGCTGCCTCATTGTAGTGAATGGATTCCCCAGTGGTTTCATCTGTTACGTCACTCAGAGATTTAGATGGAAACCCCAAAGTAAGTGGTCAGCAAAGAGCGCCGGATAAATGTTATGTAAAATGTTCCCAATAAAAGCTTCAACTCAATTCACAAAAAAGCAAGTCCCCACTCGGATCTGTCATCTGTTAATGAAAATATAGGGGGCTTCCATGTTACTGGTAATACAAAGACTCTGGAAAAACTAAATGGCTCCTTGTTCCCCCCAAAAAATTCTGAAAATTCTGGGCTCCCAAATCCAAATGCTCCCTTCTGAGCCACAGTGCGTCTAATCCACATTTTGCACCCACATGTTTGGCATTTCTATAGTGTTGAGAGACCGTCTAATTTACAGGAGAGTATGACCAGTTCATGCTTCTGTACACAATGTAGTGGTCACAATAACGTACTGGGCACTATTACGCACTAGTCACTATAATGGCAGTTTGAAATCAAAACGACGCATGTGGATGCATCCGCATGCATCCGCTTGGCCTGCTGCGTACCCAATGTTAAAGATAAGTACACAGGACGCATGTAGACGTAGGCGGAGCTGAATGGAAAAGGAGTGAGCGGGGCTTAATGGAGGAAGTACGCAGCCCTTTACAAGGGGTTTACAAAATTAAGTCAGATGAATAGCACTCACCAGGCTGGTTTTCAAACTTTATTAGAACATCTGCTGGAGAATGAGAACAGGGGTTCAGGAATGACGACTGCCGTTTCGCGCAAATGCGCTTCAACGGGTTGTTTTGTTTCATTTCTATTTTTATGTGTTATTAAATAGTTATTTAACAAAATATTGTTAATATTTTATCATTCAATAAAATTAATTAAAATTAAATAAAATAATTATTTGCCCACATGACATTCTGGCGTGGGAGCACCTCAGAATACCCAATCAACAGATCACTTCTTTGTCATTGATTAATAAAGAGTGCAGGGAACCCTTTCAATTGAAAGTCCCTGCGACTGGTGTATTGGCAATCAATTTCTCCTTGCTTGTGTTTTTTTTACAGGGACATTCTATTACGTAACTGACAAAGCTGGTTTTGTATGTTAATAAGCTCTTAATTGAGAAACTTTCATTATTGTTTGTAGACATAAAGGAGGTAGTGTTGTGGGTGATGGATCTGCAGCAAAGACATCTGGATGGGTTGCACTTAGAAACCCCATAGACAGGTTCTTTTGTTTATCATGCTTGTGGGTTTGGTTCGTACACAGCTGGGAGCGATGATGTTTCCTATGGTAGGAGCCCTACGAAATGTGACACCTGGGTTTCTTGCTAGATAGGAGACCAGGATGGGATCTCCTAGTATTATGGGCCAATGTTGCTTTAAATGATCACAGATATCACTACCTTTAGCTCAGCAAATAATGAGAAGATTGTATTTGTATTTATTTTTGGGAGAATGGTTTTGTTATAACTTCCTGAGTAATTTTTTTGTGACCTTATATGCTTCTATTTTTTATGGTAATTTTGCTCTACTAACCTGTCACGTGACACGTTGGCTTAGGAAATCTAATCAGAAGTACAGTTCCTTTTCACTCTCTTAAATTGGTTAATGGGATATTTTTAAGCACTTGTGGTAATGGCTACTTTTATAATGAATGTAGCTATTTGAGTTTACTTTTTCAACAAAGTTTTTTGCACCAATGTTGTTGATTATTATGGAAGATGGTGACGTAGAAAAGAATCAATAGTATTTGTTTAAAATTGGAGAAGGTAATGCAGCAATTGTTTTTATTTAATCTTTCAATGAATTCTTTCATGTCAGATGTGTAGTTCCAAATAATAAGAAAATCATCAGTAAAACGTTTGTAAATCGCAACCTTCTCTGCTAAAGGATTTTGATATATAAAAACGTCTTCAAAAAGACCCCATAAACAGGTTTGTATAATTTGGGGCTACTCTCGATCCCATTGCAGTCCCCCGCTTCTGAAGATAAAATTTTCCTTTAGAAGGTGAAATAATTATGTAAAATAAAAGACAGCCCCTGTATAATTTTTTTTTTGGGGGTAGAGGGTTATTAAAAACAAAATTCTTAAAACAAAGAAGACAAATGTGGTGATCAATATTAGAATTCAATGCTGACACATCCATGGATAAAAAAACACATGCAAGTTTTCTCTATCCCCATGATGGCACCACGGAGAGAGGGGTCCGCCCCCAGGGACAGGAAACCTACAGGTGAAAAAGGGCGTACCTCTCTCCCACATCAGTTGGTTTCCTGTCCCTGACGGGGAACCTACAGCACGTACCTGAAGGATTCTTCGTGGAGTTCCAGGGGCTGATGCAGTCGACTTCTAACAGGGGGCGCCCTGTTACGGCTGGATCAAGCGGTTTTTTCCCTCTTGTTTCTCCCTTTCCTGAAGCACCACCACAGGGGTCGGCGGGCCTCATGGGTGAGTGGAGGAAGGCAGTGAAAGGATCCAGTCTGCCTTCCACAGAAAAAAAAAAAAAAGAGGGGGATAAGGAGCGGGTGACGGCGGTCACCGGAGGACTCTGGATGGTAATATGGGGGTAGCGGCGGCTATCCTACCATAAAAGCCCAAGTAAAAACGGGCCGGACCGGCGTCATTACCGGTAAATTGGTGTGGGCGTCGGAAATGGAGCGCTAGTGCGCTCCCCGGCGCCATCACCGCAAAAACGCAGCGCTAGTGCGCGCGCGCCGGCGTCCCACCACATTCATTCCTCATGTGAAGCTGACAGAGACCGGAAGTTGTGCGGGCGCATGCGCAAACCGTCACTTCCGGTTTCGCCGGCAAATGCATAAAAGAACGCCAGCATAGGGAAAAGGGTGGCAAATTCAAACTCCAAAGTGCACCAGACAGTGCGGAGGCCACCATGAGCGAAAGCGAGCAGCAGGTTATGCAGGAAGCTGTCCAGCGATCTCCTGAGCAGGCACAAGTGCAGCGGCGTCTGCACCCACAGCAGCAGCGCAAAGGAAACTCGTCCTCTCTACAGCGCAGCAGCAGCGGACGATCAGAGTCTCAACGCAGTCGGGGGTCTGCAAAAACCACACGGCCGGCGACGATTCCAGCGGATACAGTCCCCAGGCCCGAGACGGTATCTCTGATCCACAGGGGGTGAGTGATCTACGTGAAAGTGCTGAGTTTAATATAGGGCTCTTTTTTGTTCTAGGGGAGAAAAAGTACAGCCAAAACTAAGCACAAAGAATGTGCCATATGTTCAGACGAGCTGCCTTCCTCCTGGGAAAAGAGACTATGCAGCGTCTGTATAAAAAAGACGATTCAGGAGGAAACTCCATCATTTGCATCCGAATTAAAGTCGTTAATAAAAATCCAGGTGGAAAGTGCCATTAAAGGCATTAAAGCCACAAAGAAAAAACATAAGAAAACACCCGAGTCCCCCGTATCTAGTGCGGACGAGTCAGAGAGTGAATTATCTGACTCAAATAATTCGTCAGCCTCTGACACTTCTTCAGTATCCTCTGAGGGGGGGCGCAGTTGCTTCCCTATCGAGGAAACAGACGCTTTAGTGAAAGCAGTCAGAGCAACAATGGGGATAGTGGAGGAGAGACCTAAAAGAACAGCGCAGGACATAATGTTCAGCGGTCTGGAACAAAAAAGGAAAAGAGCATTCCCAGTAAATGAGAAAATTCACTCTCTAATTAAAAGAGAGTGGAAAAAGCCAGACAAAAAAGCTCTCCTCACCCCCAAAAGAAAATACCCATTTGATGACCCAGCATGCTCGTCCTGGAGTAAAGCACCAAAATTAGACGTGGCCATAGCAAAGGCCTCAAAAAAGTTTGCCCTACCTTTTGAGGACATGGGTACCTTGAAAGATCCGATGGACAAAAAAGCCGAGGTTTTTCTAAAAAACTCTTGGGAAGCGGCAGGAGGCGGGCTTAAACCAGCTGTCGCGGCCACCTGCACAGCTCGCGCGCTAATGGTGTGGCTTGAGCACTTGGATTCCCAATTAAAGGGAAGAGTCTCAAGAGACACAATTCAAAAATCAGTGTCTATAATGAAAGGTGCAGCAGCCTTTTTGGCGGATGCATCGGTAGACTCGGCCAGACTAGCAGCCAGGGCTGCCGCCTTCTCAAACGCCGCAAGACGTGCCCTGTGGCTAAAATGTTGGCCAGGGGACCTTCAGACAAAGACAAAACTCTGCTCAATACCCTGTGAGGGTGAATTCTTGTTCGGCGCAACGCTAGATGACATCCTCGAGAAAGCTGAGGACAAGAAAAAGTCTTTCCCTGGTTTCCCCAACCAATCATACAGACGTTCCTTTCGGAATAAAAAATTTATGCGGAGAAAACCTCCGAAAGGGAACAAAGAAACATGGGAGGAAAAAAGAAATAAAACCAGAGGGTTCCTATTCAACAAACCCACTCCCGACAACAAAAAAACTCAATGAAGGTGTCCCCCAGGTTGGCGGGAGACTGACAAAGTTTCTCCCAGCCTGGGAAAAAATTTCAAGCAGTCCCTGGATACTAGGCATAGTACGAGAAGGACTCAAGCTAAAGTTCCGCATTCCCCCCAACAACCTCTTCATGGTGACACCACAGAGACAGTCTCAAGAACAGTCGGCTCTTCAGGAAGAAATTCTAGGCCTAGTCCAGAAGGAGGTCCTACAGGAAGTCCCTCACCAGGAAAGAGGCATGGGCTTCTATTCTCCCCTCTTCCTCCGAAAGAAGCCAGATGGTTCATACAGGACAATAATAAATCTCAAAAAGTTAAACAGTTTTCTCGAGATCCCACACTTCAAAATGGAAACAATAAAATCTTGCGTAAAAATACTCTTTCCCAGATGTTTCATGACTGTTCTAGACCTACGGGATGCATACTATCATGTACCGATCCACAAGGATCATCAAAAGTACCTCCGGCTAGCAGTGAATATCCAGGGGGAGGTGAAACATTATCAGTTTCGGGCCCTCCCTTTTGGGTTAGCTATCGCACCCCGGGTTTTCACGAAACTAATGTCGGAAGTGATGGCGCATATACGAGAACAGAATATCCTGATAGTCCCCTACCTGGACGACCTCCTTGTAGCAGGGACATCATTCCATCACTGCAAACAGCAGTTGGATTTGGTTATGACTTCTCTGTCAAGCCTGGGTTGGCTATTGAACCTTACCAAATCCAAAGTAGTCCCATCACAGGTACAGGAGTACTTGGGGATAGTCCTCGACTCAACCACACAAACGTGTTATCTTCCTCAGGGGAAGATTCAGAAAATGACACAGGCAGCGGTACAGCTGTCAACATCCCCGGTCACCACACTCAGGAAAGCCATGTCCCTGCTGGGCTCCATGACATCCTGTATCCCGGCAGTGCAGTGGGCACAGTGCCATTCCCGGGACTTACAATGGGAGACTTTAAGTTCAAGCCTGTGTCTGGGAGGAAATTTAGACGGGCAGTTAAGCATATCTCCAACTACGATACACTCCCTACAGTGGTGGGCGGACCCGATAAATCTTACCAAGGGGGTCCCCTGGTCACTACCAACGGGAAAAATCCTAACGACGGATGCAAGCCCCTGGGGGTGGGGTGCTCATATAGACGGTCAGGTGACACAAGGGAACTGGGACAAAAATCAACAGCTGACCTCGTCAAATATGAAAGAACTGCTAGCGGTAAAACTCGCCTTAATGCACTTCCTAAAAATCATCCGCTCCCACCACGTAAAAGTCTTCTCGGACAATCAGGTAGTGGTAGCATACCTAAACCACCAAGGGGGCACCAGGTCACAAACACTGATGGAAGAAACCCGATCCATCTTCTACATTGCAGAACACAATCTGAAGTCCCTGACGGCCCTTTACATAAAGGGTTCAGAAAACCAGACCGCAGACTTCCTCAGCAGAACACGCTTGAAACAGGGGGAGTGGGAGCTGAAACAGTCGGTATTCAACCAAATAGTGAAGCGTTGGGGAGAACCAGAAATAGACCTATTCGCGGACTATCAGAACCGGAAAGTGAGGAAGTTCTGCTCAATCGACCCCCGGGGAGGGCCAGTAGCTCTGGACGCTCTCACAGTCCCCTGGAATTATCGCCTCTCCTACGCGTTCCCTCCAATATCCCTCATTCCCCTAGTCTTGAGGAAAATTCGGGAGGAGGGGGCAACAGTGATAATCATAGCTCCATTCTGGCCTCGCAGAATATGGTTTTCCTGGCTGAGGAAGATGTCCTTAGACAGCCCGTGGGTTCTGCCAGACACGCAAAATCTATTATCCCAGGGCCCAGTGTGTCACCCCAATGTAAAAAGCCTACATATGACAGCCTGGCTTTTGAAAGGAAGCTGTTAAGTAACAAAGGGTTTTCATCCAATCTGGTATCCACATTACTACAGAGTAGGAAACCCGTAACCACCAAAATATATGGCAAAGTGTGGAAAAAATTCATGTCTGTATCAGGGGCTGACCCAGGGGGGGAAATCCCAATAGATAAAATTCTCGAATTCCTGCAAAAGGGTTTGGAAAAAGGGCTAGCTACAAGTACTCTAAAAGTTCAGGTAGCAGCCTTGGGAGCGCTGTATAATTATGATCTAGCCAGAAACCGATGGATCGTGAGATTCATCAAAGCCTCGGGTAGATCAAGACCGGTTCCTTTGCATAATGCCCCTCCATGGGATTTAAACCTTGTTCTAAATGCACTAACCAAATCTCCTTTTGAGCCCTTGGCAGACGCACCCCTAAAGATTCTATCTTTAAAAACAACACTCTTAGTGGCCCTAACCTCAGCCCGTCGCGTTAGTGACATACAAGCATTGTCCGCGGGCCCTCCCTTCACTCAAATTCTCGAGGACAGAGTCATCCTAAAAACAGACCCGGCTTACCTCCCAAAAGTCGCGTCTCAATTTCACAGGACACAAGAGGTCTCCCTGCCCTCATTCTGTCCCAACCCCAAGAATGAGGGAGAAAAAACACTACATACCCTTGATGTTAGGAGGTGCCTACTCCAATACTTGTCAGCCACTAGGGAGTGCAGGAAGGATAGGGCTCTGTTTGTCTGCTTCCAGGGTCCGCGGAAGGGACAGAAAGCGTCAAAAGCTACGCTAGCGAGGTGGATAAGAGATGCCATCGCCCTATCCTACTCTTCCAGCGGGGCGGCCATCCCGGAGAATATAAAAGCGCACTCGACCAGAGCAGTGGCATCATCCTGGGCGGAAAGAGCGGGCGCTTCAATACAACAGATATGTAGAGCGGCCACTTGGTCTTCCCAGTCTACATTTTTCAAACACTACCGCTTAGACTTGACCTCCTCTGATCTCACCTTTGGTCGAAGGGTTCTAGAGGCAGTGGTCCCTCCCTAAAAAAAGTTACAATCTATGTAAATCTCTCCGTGGTGCCATCATGGGGATAGAGAAAATCGTAGTTACTTACCGATAACGGTATTTCTCTGATCCCATGATGGCACCCGTATATTCCCTCCCTTTTCACACACAGGTGTGCACATTATAATGTATAGTTAGTTAACCTTAGTCACGGTGCCTCTGTTAAGTAAAAATTGTTAAATTTAATTTGTGTAAACATTAAGTTGCAGCTGAAGTTCTGTATAAGGCTCTGTTAACCAACTGATGTGGGAGAGAGGTACGCCCTTTTTCACCTGTAGGTTTCCTGTCCCTGGGGGCGGACCCCTCTCTCCGTGGTGCCATCATGGGATCAGAGAAATACCGTTATCGGTAAGTAACTACAATTTTTCCTTTCCAAATTTCGAGGCAAGTCTATCAATTGTGTAGGGTCTCTAATGTGGATGGGTAGATAAGATCATGAAATCACATGTCTAATCTATGTAAGATCCATGTAGATGACTGCTCTTAAGAACAGGATTATGGGGTTCACTGTGAGGATTACATCTGGGGATCAGTGGGAAAAGATCTTTATAATTTTGTGATTTTCTTCTTTCCTCATTGATTTTTTTTTTTTCCATTTGCCATTTAATCATTTCCAAGTGCTTTTTTTCATCAAGAAAATAAATACATTTTGATGTGGATTGATGTTTTTGGAATGTTTTTTAGTTAGCCTCTTTCTGTCTCTCATTTCTTGGATAATAAACCAAAATGACCCTATAAATGAGTATGAAAATAAAAATTATTATTTCAGAGGGACTGTTTCTTTTTAAAACTGCTATTAACAAAACTCCTGGTGGAGTTGGTTCTGGGTGTGGTATTAGAGACACTAATTCCATCATTTTTATCTTTTACATAAAAATTGTTCTTATTTCGACCTGTAAATTGTCCATTTTTGTAGTCCTTGCGGTCACAACGCAGGTTCTTTTGATTTCCCAATTATTGTATCGTGTTCTATTTGCAAAAGGAGGTAGTGACCAACGAATTTAGAGTTTTAAATTCAGGATATGTCTCAAAACATAACAATTCATTAGCCAACCCACATACCTTGGCTACTGTGATATCACATCATTTAGACCTTTTCTTGTATAAACATAGTAGCTTATTATTCATACATTCCTTCAGGATATCATTCCGTTTTTCAAAGAATTCCAAATCATTGGGAAAAGGAGAGGAATTTACTAACCGGAGACCTCTGGGACATCGTTTTTCTTCAATAGACAGTGAGGACTCTCGTGTCCAAATTGAGGTGCAATTCTTATTTGTGTCCTCAGGTTTATGAAAAAGTTTCCTCAGTTGGATGGTGTCATCTTCAGAAAAAATGTCCCCGATAGTTGGAGCATCGATGTGTATATTCTTTGTGCTCCCAAGAATTATTTGCTCCCGTGAAGACAATCTGTTCTGAAAATAATCCATATTGGTGAAATCTCCTAGGTGCGCCAGACAGGCAATGTCTGTACCAGGGAATCCTTTCCAAAGAGCCGCCGGTAACTTTTAATCACTTTATTATAATCTGTTTTATGTCATTTCGGGCACTTTTAACCCCTTCACCCCCAAGGGTGGTTTGCACGTTAATGACCGGGCCAATTTTTACAATTCTGACCACTGTCCCTTTATGAGGTTATAACTCTGGAACTCTTCAACGGATCTTGGCGATTCTGACATTTTCTCGTGACATATTGTACTTCATGATAGTGGTAAAATTTCTTCGATATAACTTGCGTTTATTTGTGAAAAAAACGAATATTTGGCGAAAATGTTGAAAATTTCGCAATTTTCCAACTTTGAATTTTTATGCCCTTAAATCACAGACATATGTCACGCAAAATACTTAATAAGTAACATTTCCCACATGTCTACTTTACATCAGCACAATTTTGGAACCAAAATTTTTTGTGTGACGGAGTTATAAGGGTTAAAATTTGACCAGCAATTTCTCATTTTTACAACACCATTTTTTTTAGGGACCACATCTCATTTGAAGTCATTTTGAGGGGTCTATAAGATAGAAAATACCCAAGTGTGACACCATTCTAAAAACTGCACCCCTCAAGGTGCTCAAAACCACATTCAAGAAGTTTATTAACCCTTCAGGTGTTTCACAGGAATTTTTGGAATGTTTAAATAAAAATGAACATTTAACTTTTTTTCACACAAAATTTATTTCAGCTTCAATTTGTTTTATTTTACCAAGGGTAACAGGAGAAAATAGACCCCAAAAGTTGTTGTACAATTTGTCCTGAGTACGCTGATACCCCATATGTGGGTGTAAACCATTGTTTGGGCGCAGGGCAGAGCTCGGAAGGGAAGGAGCGCCATTTGACTTTTCAATGCAAAATTGACTGGAATTGAGATGGGACGCCATGTTGCATTTGGAGAGCCCCTGATGTGCCTAAACATTGAAACCCCCCACAAGTGACACCATTTTGGAAAGTAGACCCCCTAAGGAACTTATCTAGATGTGTGGTGAGCACTTTGACCCAACAAGTGCTTCACAGAAGTTTATAATGCAGAGCCGTAAAAATAAAAAATCATATTTTTTCACAAAAATGATCTTTTCGCCCCCATTTTTTATTTCCCCAAGGGTAAGAGAAGAAATTAGACCACAAAAGTTGTTGTGCAATTTGTCCTGAGTACGACGATACCCCATATGTTGGGCTAAACCCCTGTTTGGGCGCATGGGAGAGCTCGGAAGGGAAGGAGCGCCGTTTTACTTTTTCAACGCAGAATTGGCTGGAATTGAGATCGGATGCTATGTCCCGTTTGGAGAGCCCCTGATGTGCCTAAACAGTGGAAACCCCCCCAATTCTAACTGAAACCCTAATCCAAACACACCCATTACCCTAATCCCAACAGTAACCCTAACCACACCTCTAACCCAGACACACCCAACCCTATTCCCAACCGTAAATGTAATCCAAACCCTAACCCTATCTTTAGCCCCAACCCTAACACTAGCCCTAACACTAGCCCTAACACTAGCCCTAACACTAGCCCTAACCCTAATGGGAAAATGGAAATAAATACATTTTTTAATTTTTTTATTTTTCCCTAACTAAGGGGGTGATGAAGGGGGGTTTGATTTACTTTTATAGCGGGTTTTTTAGCGGATTTTTATGATTGGCAGCCGTCACACACTGAAAGACGCTTTTTATTGCAAAAAATATTTTTTGCGTTACCACATTTTGAGAGCTATAATTTTTCCATATTTGAGTCCACAGAGTCATGTGAGATCTTGTTTTTTGCGGGACGAGTTGACGTTTTTATTGGTAACATTTTTGGGCACGTGACATTTTTTGATCGCTTTTTATTCCGATTTTTGTGAGGCAGAATGATCAAAAACCAGCTATTCATGAATTTCTTTTGGGGGAGGCGTTTATACCGTTCCGCGTTTGGTAAAATTGATAAAGCAGTTTTATTCGTCGGGTCAGTACGATTACAGCGATACCTCATTTATATCATTTTTTTATGTTTTGGCGCTTTTATACGATAAAAACTATTTTATAGAAAAAATAATTATTTTGGTATCGCTTTATTCTCAGGCCTATAACTTTTTTATTTTTTTGCTGATGATGCTGAATGGCAGCTTGTTTTTTGCGGGACAAGATGACGTTTTCAGCGGTACCATGGTTATTTATATCTGTCTTTTTGATTGCGTGTTATTCCACTTTTTGTTCGGCGGTATGATAATAAAGCGTTGTTTTTTGCCTCGTTTTTTTTTTTCTTACGGTGTTTACTGAAGGGGTTAACTAGTGGGGCAGTTTTATAGGTTGGGTCGTTACGGACGCGGCGATACTAAATATGTGTACTTTTATTGTTTTTTTTTATTATTTAGCTAAAGAAATGTATTTATGGGAATAATATATATATATTTTTTCTTTATTTAGGATTTTTTTTTTTTTTTTTTTTTTTACACACGTGGAGAATTTTTTTTAAACTTTTTTACTTTGTCCCGGGGGGGACATTACAGATCACCAATCTGACAGAGTGCTGTGCACACTGTCAGATCACAGATCTGCTGTGCAGGGCTGCAGGCTTACCAGTGCCTGCTCTGAGCAGGCACTCGGTAAGCCACCTCCCTCCCTGCAGGACCCGGATGCCGCGGCCATCTTGGATCCGGGACCTGCGGCGAGGAAGGAGGCAGGAGACCCTCGGAGGAACGCGATCACATCGCGTTGCTCCGGGGGTCTCAGGGAAGCCCGCAGGGAGCCCCCTCCCTGCGCGATGCTTCCCTATACCACCGGCACACCGCGATCATGTTTGATCGCGGTGTGCCCGGGGGTTAATGTGCCGGGGGCGGTCCGTGACCGCTCCTGGCACATAGTGCCGGATGTCAGCTGCGATATGCAGCTGACACCCGGCCGCGATCGGCCGCGCTCCCCCCGTGAGCGCGGCCGATCGCGTATGACGTACTATCCCGTCGGTGGTCATACGGGCCCACCCCACCTCGACGGGATAGTACGTCAGATGTCAGAAAGGGGTTAAACATATGTATTTTTTCCTGTATTTTTTTTTTTTATATATAAAATAACGTTTACAACTTTATACACGATTTCTGATGTGACTGTACATACCCTCACACTCTGCACTTGGCACCTTTTTAAAAAAAATTTTTTGTATTTAATCCATGTTTGCCTGTATTTATGTATGATTGTCCTGAAGGAGTCAGTAGATTGTGAAATGCGTTGACATTAAACCTACGGTTCATTTATCTATACATGTGTCTATTTAGTAAAAAAAATAAAAATGTGGTAAAAAACGATGCATTTTCATCATACCGCTTAACAAAAAGTCAAATAGAAATAAAAACTGTATATCTGAAAACGTCATCTTCTTCCACAAAAAATAAGCCGCAATACAGATCTGTCAGCGAAGAAATAAGTTCTAGCTCTCAGAATAAAGCTGCAAAAGCAATTTGTTTTCTTTAAAATAGTTTTTATTGTGTAAAAGTGCCAAAACATAAAGAATTATACAAATGTGGTATCATTTACTTGCCCGAAGAATAAAACTGCCGTATCAATTTTACCACAAGCAGAACATAAAAAACCCTCAAAAAATAATTCCTGAATTGATGTTTATTTTTTATTCTGCTTCCCAAAAATCAGAATAGAAAGCGATCAAAAAATGTCATATGCCCAAAAATGGTACCAATAAAAAGTCAACTCGTCCCGCAAAAATACAAGCCCTCACATGACTCTGTGGTCCAAAATATGGGAAAATTATAGCTCTCAAAATATTGTGGTGCAAAAATTTTATTTTGCAAAAAAAAAAGCGTCAGTCAGTGCGTGACAGCAGCCAAACAAAAAGACCCGACATAAATCTGGTATCGCTGTAATCGCACCAACCCGAAGAATAAAGTCGCCTAATCAATAGTAATATATTATATTTAATAGTGGAGTAGTCCGATTAATGTAATTCGTAAGGTACTAATATGATCAGGAACCAGGTGAAACGCGCGTCGGGGCTCTTTATAGGTATGTAAGTTATCTACAGATGTAATGACCATGTTCTCTCTTGGTACTTACCATTACACTTCTTAGCTTCACACAGCTATCATGAATGGGGACTTGGTAAAATAAGTTTATGATCAATCCATGATTGTTATATATTTATAAAGTGTGTATGTGTCGTGCATTGGCACTTTATAAATATATAACAATCATGGATTTATCCTAAACGTACAGTGCTGTGTATACTGCTCTGCCTCCTTTCTTAATTATACGTGTACATTTTATATCTTGTCTTTCAGTCTTGTGTTTTTTATCCCATTTGTCTATTTTTTGGTGTCTCTAATATAATAAAATAAAATATTGTATTTTATTCTGATTTGTGCCTAGAGATACGATTCTGATATTATATATTCTTTATGGGACTGTGTTAAACATAGTTATGCAATAACGGCTTGTAGGTCAAAAAGTCAAAGAGTATGTTACTCCTTATTGTGGATCGCTCTCTCTTTTGTGCTAAATGCAGTTTGGGATGTTTTAAGTGTTTTTAAATGATTTTTGTGTTGTATTTCAATAATCTGTTTGTGGTGATCCCTTGCTGTTTGCATATACTTTTTCTCAGTTTATGGTCTAATATAATAAAATAATGTTATTGATCATTTATAATAATCTTTATTTTTATATAGCGCTAACATATTCTGCAGCGCTTTACAGGTTGCACACATTATCATCACTGTCCCCGTTGGGGCTCACAATCTAGATTCCTTATCAGTATGTCTTTGGAATGTGGGAAGAAACTGGAGTACCTGGAGGAAACCCACACAAACACGGAGAGAAAATACAAACTCCTTGCAGATGTTGTCCTTGGTGGGGTTTGAACCCAGGACTCCAGCGCTGCAAGGCTGCTGTGCTAACCACTGCACCACCGTGCTGCCCACATTACAATATTGGCAGTCTCATTCATATTGTTCAAGTGGTTTTTGTTTTTATCTACTTGCTAATTGTTTAATATTTTACATATTTATACGGGGGTATACGTTTTCCTTCGTATTTTGGTTAAATAAAGATAATAGCCTATGTCTCTTGTCCTACTGAAAATAAATGTCTGGATAATTAAGATTAAACATGATTGAACCGGGCAATAAACCCTGACAGGAGAGGGGAAATGCGGCCAAACCAGGTGATGACCCCCGACAGGAGAAGGAAAGGTGGGTGAACCAGGCGATGACCCCCGACAGGAGAGGGAAGGTGGGCGAACCAGGCGATGACCCCCGACAGGAGAGGGAAGGTGGGCGAACCAGGCGATGACCCCCGACAGGAGAGGGAAGGTGGGCGAACCAGGCGATGACCCCCGACAGGAGAGGGAAAGGTGGGCGAACCGGACGATGACCTCCAACAGGAGAGGGAAAGGTGGGCGAACCAGGCAATGACCCCCCGACAGGAGAAGGAAAGGTGGGTGAATCAGGCGATGACCACCGACAGGAGAGGGAAAGGTGGGCGAACCGGACAATGACCTCCGACAGGATAGGGAAAGGTGGGCGAACCGGACAATGACCCCCGACAGGAGAGGGAAAGGTGGGCGAACCAGGCAATGACCCCCGACAGGAGAGGGAAAGGTGGCTGAACCAGGCAATGACCCCCGACAGGAGAGGGAAAGTGGGCAAACTAGGTGATGACCCCAGACAGGAGAAGTAAAGGAGGCCAAACCAGGCGATGACCCCCGACAGGAGAGGGAAAGGAGGATGAACCAGGCGATGACCCCCGACAGGAGAGGGAAAGGTGGGCGAACCGGACAATGACCTCCAACAGGAGAGGGAAAGGTGGGCGAACCGGACAATGACCTCCAACAGGAGAGGGAAAGGTGGGTGAACCAGGCGATGACCCCCGACAGGAGAGGGAAAGGTGGGTGAATCAGGCGATGACCCCCGACAGGAGAGGGAAAGGTGGGTGAATCAGGCGATGACCCAGCTTTCCTTTTTTCCCCAAATTTCAAAGAATGTGGCATTTTCACACGATACATTTCTGCCACTTCTCACATTCTGTACATCACTTTTCGATTTCTCACCATTTCCAAACCTCTGCAACCAGTCAGAGAATGAAAATATTCCAGTTCACCTTTCCTCTTACATCTCACAGCATCTACGCCGCCCCCCAATCTCCGACCAGCTCCGAAACCTCCTGTAAGTGGTCGCGCACCACCTGCTCCAGCACCGTGTACACGTCCTTACACGCCTTGCTGGCCGCATCCATCACTCGCTCCAGGTGATCCTCGAGCAGCCGCGAGTTCATCTCCAGCAGCGCTAACGACAAGTGGGGTCTCCCCGCCAACTCCGCGTAGCTAAGATCCGCCAGAGGCGTGTCCTCGATGAAGCCGGCTGAGCTGGCGCACACGTAGTCCCGTATGGGGATGCCGGCATCGATCACAGCCAGGGTGGCTGCGTTCACACACGTGCAGTAATTGCCGCCATCAGCCTGCAGGATCTAAAAGGGGGAAAATATCAAATAATTATATTATAACCTAAAATTCTGCTACACGTCCCGTCCCCAGTCACAGACGGCTGACAACAGAGGGCAATAGATGACAGCCGGGCACTCCTGGCCTGATACAAGAGGAGATTGTATTTATCTGAGCAGATATCAAGGTCAAGGTTCCTTCGTTCTATTTGGCTGATAACAGAGAACAATAGTAGTACAGCAAACCGAGGTAGGATAAGGCTCCAGGGCTTTGGACACATAAGGCTCTGTACACATTAGACTGATGTCGGCTGAACTCCCCAATATCGACAGTTTCGGCCGATGGTCTAATCCGTATGGGGGCGACTGATGGTCGGAGAGATGGCGAGCGGACATGGATTTATTTTTGGTCCTTTAGGCGCCTTGCACCCGCAGCACTTTGATTGCTCGCACTGTACAGAATACAGGAGACGTGCTGCACCAATACCGCGTGCGTCGCCCCTTCTCACCTGCAGCTGGGTGAGGATGGCGGCCTCAGACGTCTGCTTCAGGTGCAGAACTTGGGCCGGATCCATTATTTGTTTTCTTTTGGCGTTCATGACGCTCGCGGTTTCATGAATAAAAAAAATGCCCTTTTTGTTTTGCACCTTTTTCACAGTTAAAAGTTCTGCTAAAATGCAGCAAAATTTGAGGACAAAAAATGGATGGAAACAAAGTGCTGTAGAGATCCGAAGTGGCGTCATCACTGATTGTGGAGACTTCACACTAGACCTCCTGCAGCTTGGATTGTGGCCTCTCCACTCTTCCTCCAGACTCTGGGACCTTGATTTCCAAGGTCTAGTGTGAAGTCTCCACAATCAGTGATGGTTTGGGGAGCCATGTCATCTGCTGGTGTAGGTCCACTGTGTTTTATCAACACCAAAGTCAGCGCAGCCGTCTACCAGAACATTTTAGAGCCCTTCATGCTTCCCTCTGCTGACAAGCTTTATGGAGATGGAAATGTCATTCTCCAGCAGGACTTGGCCCCTGTCCACACGGCCAAAAGTACCAATACCTGGTGTAAAAACAACAGTATCACTGGGCTTGATTGGCAGCAAACTCACCTGACCTTAACCCCATAGTGAATCTATGGAGCATTGTCAAGAGGAAGATGAGACACCAGACCCAACAATGCAGACGAGCTGAAGGCTGCTATCAAAGCAACCTGGGCTTCCATAACCCCTCAGCAGCGCCACAGGCTGATCGCCTCCAGGCCACGCCGCATTGATGCAATAATTGATGCAAAAGGAGCCGCGACCAAGTATTGAGCGCATTTACTGAACATACATTTCAGTAGGACAACATTTCGGATTTTACAATCATTTTTCAAGCTGGTGTTATAAAGTATTCTAATTTACTGAGATAGACTTTTGGGTTTTCATTGTCTGTAAGCCATAATCATTAACATTAACAGAAATAACCACTTGGAATAGATCACTCTGTGTGTAATGACTCTATATATGAGATTCACTATTTGTATTGAAGAACTAAAATAAATTCACTTTTTGATGATATTAGAATTTTGTGAGAAGCTCCTGTATATGGAGCAATATATGGGGGTTATTATTCTGTATGGAGTACTATGTGGTGCCCATAATACTGTATAGAGCATTCTATGGGGCTCATTATTCTGTATGGAGCATTATATGGGGCTCATTAATCTGTATGGAACAATATATGGGGCTTTTTATTCTGTATAGAGGAATATATGGGGCTCATTATTCTGTATGAAGCATTATATGGGGCTCATTGTCACGGGGAGACTAGGTGAGCGAGAGCTAATAACCCGGGCCCCTGCAGTGTCCCTCAGACTAGGGAAATCCTGACTGACCCTCTACCTGGAGTTTACACTGAAGGTGTGCATGTCCAGGCCTCGAACCTCACCCTGTCTCCTGAGCTCAGCCCTAGGCTGAAAACCTCCGCCCACCACCCAGTGAAGAGGTAATACTTCAATACCCACAGTAAGCACAGACAAGGATAAAGGAAAATATACACCACGCCACAGTCACTCAGGAATACACTATAAATGTGCAGGGCAAAATAAATACAAATATAGGAAGGAGTAAACAAGACAAAGGAAAATATACACCACCAGCAACGAATCTCCAACAACCAGCTCTCCACTCCAGACCGAGATAACAACGCACAAGACAGAAGCTATAATCGGCGACACCCAATGATCAGGAGAACTATTTAAAGGCAGTGGGTATGGCCCAGCTTCCAATCCGAGGATCAGGTAAATTAACCCCGGAACAGCTAGATAAAATCTAGCCGACGCCAATGAGCAAATAGTGGTCAAAAGCGGAATTACCGCTGTCTGTCGGACGACCTGGTCTGAACAGCGTCCGACATGACACTCATTATTCTGTATGGAGGAATATATGGGGCTAATTATTCTGTATGGAGCATTATATGGGGCTCATTATTCTGTATGGAAAAATATATGGGGCTCATTATTCTGTATGGAGGAATATATGGGGCTAATTATTCTGTATGGAGCATTATATGGGGCTCATTATTCTGTATGGAGGAATATATGGGGCTCATTATTCTGTATGGAGGAATATATGGGGCTAATTATTCTGTATGGAGGAATAGTATATGGGGCTCATTATTCTGTATGGAGCACTATATTGGGCTCATTATTCTGTATGGAGCAATATATGGGGTCCATTATTCTGGGGATATCCGGCTTTGGCCCCCCCCCCCCCCCCCAGCTGCACAGTGCAGCCCAACACGCTAAGCAACAAGTGATTTGGACATTCACCGACCTCCGCAACTATCTTCACAACTAGTAAGTGTATATGTACCAACAGGCACTTTAACACTCTCAGCTTCTGTTCAAATCAGTATTATATGTGTGATGGGCACAGTCTGTCTATTGAACTTATTATATTAACGCGCACACAGGTGAGTTATTGTTACGCTTGTTGGGCACAGCCATCTCACTGTACCTATGATATAAACTAGAGCGCAGGTGTGTTATTGGTAAATTTTATTACATTTATTTTAGACAGGGTATAGCACAGGCCCTGCCACCCCACCAGCAGCTACATCTCCCTACTCTTTTTTCCCCCTCCCCTGTTTTTCTTATCGCCCGAGAAGTGCAGCGCCAGTGTTTACTACTATTTTTATATATGAGGCTCATTATTCTGTACGGAGCAATATATGGGGATCATTATTCTGTACGGAGCACTATGTGAGGCCCGTAATACCGTACGGAGCACTATATGGGGCTCATTATTCTGTACGGAGCAATATATTGGGCTCATTATTCTGTACGGAGCAATATATGGGGCCTGTAATACTGTATGGAGCAATATATGAGGCTCATTATTCTGTACGGAGCACTATGTGAGGCCCGTAATACCGTACGGAGCACTATATGGGGCTCATTATTCTGTATGGAGCAATATATTGGGCTAATTATTCTGTACGGAGCAATATATGGGGCCTGTAATACTGTACGGAGCAATATATGGGGATCATTATTCTGTACGGAGCACTATGAGGCCCGTAATACCGTACGGAGCACTATATGGGGCTCATTATTCTGTACGGAGCAATATATTGGGCTCATTATTCTGTACGGAGCAATATATGGGGCCTGTAATATTGTATGGAGCAATATATGAGGCTCATTATTCTGTACGGAGCACTATGTGAGGCCCGTAATACCGTACGGAGCACTATATGGGGCTCATTATTCTGTATGGAGCAATATATTGGGCTCTTTATTCTGTACGGAGCAATATATGGGGCCTGTAATACTGTATGGAGCAATATATGAGGCTCATTATTCTGTACGGAGCACTATGTGAGGCCCGTAATACTGTATGGAGCAATATATGGGGCTCAATATTCTGTACGGAGCAATATATGTGGCTCATTATTCTGAATGGAGCAATATATGGGGCCTGTAATACTGTATGGAGCAATATATGTTGCTCATTATTCTGTACGGAGCAATATATGGGGCTCATTATACTGCATGGAGCAATATATGGGGCCCATTATTCTGTATGGAGCAATGTATGGGGCTCATTATTATGTACGGAGCAATATATGGGGCTCATTATTATGTACGGAGCAATATACGGGGCTCATTATTCTGTACGGAGCAATATATGGGGCTCATTATTCTGTACGGAGCAATATATGGGGCTCATTATTCTGTACGGAGCAATATACGGGGCTCATTATTCTGTACGGAGCAATATATGGGGCTCATTATACTGCATGGAGGACTATACTGTCCGGTTTCTGGCCTATAGTAGAATGTACAATAGAGATCACTCATGTAATGTCAGAAGTGAAATCTTTGGCATTGTACTATCCCTAGATTTCTTATCTGTGACTCATAAATTGTGTTACAGGGACTGAGACTCTCTCCCCGGGGCCCATGAAAACCTGGAGCCGGCCCTGGTTCCAATACACAGAAAAGAAAGAAAACGTGTGTAACTGCAGCAATGTTCTGGAAGAAAAACCATCATGCTCTGGAGCAGTTTCACGGCTGCCAACACTTTCGGCCTTGACTCTACCTGCCCTCATGATTTTTCTTTGATGGTCGCAGTTGTGGTCGACATTTGGGGCTTTCAAATGTTTTTGTTTGATTCATCAATTGTGATATTTTAACAAGTTGCAATATTTTTGAGCGAATGTTTTCCAGTCCCCCCCGAAGTGATTTTATGAATGATGCCTTTTTTTTTTTTTACATTTTGTGACATTTTTAAGCGGAAAATGATGCAGCTGTTAATCTGGATCATAGGAGACGGTGATATTTGCTATATACAGCAGAACTAATGGCGCTGCTGTGCACAGAACAGGCGCTCAGAAGATCAAGGGGTCACGACCCCTAACGGGACTATGAAATACAGTGAAATGTAAGAAAAAAATAAACAAAAGGTTATGACTCTTGGAGGAAGGGAAGGAAAACCGAACCCCCCCCCCCCCCAAGAAAAAAAAAAAAAAAAACAATAAGTGCCCACGTCAGGAAGGGGTTAAAACCATTCACGGGGAGAAAATAAAATCTCTGACCACTGCGATAAATCCCCCCAGGAAAGGATAATAAAAATAATCAATAATTGTATGAACCTGGAAATGACCCTGTAAAAAAAATGCAAAAATAAAATAAATCGCCACATCTCTGGAAAAGTAAAAAAACAACGAAAATCAAAAAAGGAATAATAAAAAAAACGATTCAAACCTTTTCCCCATTGTAAAATGCTTTATTATCCCCCACAGCCTCATAAGTCTAATGATCATGTGACCGCTACATGACAAACTCGGCTACGCCGCATGACAAACTCGGCTCCGCCGCATGACAAACTCAGCCCGCTACATGGCAAACTCAGCCCGCTACATGGCAAACTCAGCCCGCTACATGGCAAACTCAGCCCGCTACATGGCAAACTCAGCCCGCTACACGGCAAACTCGGCTCCGCTACATGACAAACTCGGCTCCGCTACATGACAAACTCGGCTCCGCTACATGGCAAACTCGGCTCCGCTGCATGGCAAACTCGGCTCCGCTACATGACAAACTCGGCTCCGCTACATGGCAAACTCGGCTCCGCTGCATGGCAAACTCGGCTCCGCTGCATGACAAACTCAGCCCGCTACATGGCAAACTCGGCTCCGCTACATGGCAAACTCGGCTCCGCTGCATGGCAAACTCGGCTCCGCTGCATGACAAACTCAGCCCGCTACATGGCAAACTCGGCTCCGCTACATGACAAACTCGGCTCCGCTACATGACAAACTCGGGTCCGCTACATGGCAAACTCGGCTCCGCTGCATGGCAAACTCGGCTCCGCTACATGACAAACTCGGCTCCGCTACATGGCAAACTCGGCTCCGCTGCATGGCAAACTCGGCTCCGCTGCATGACAAACTCAGCCCGCTACATGGCAAACTCGGCTCCGCTACATGGCAAACTCGGCTCCGCTGCATGGCAAACTCGGCTCCGCTGCATGGCAAACTCGGCTCCGCTGCATGACAAACTCAGCCCGCTACATGGCAAACTCGGCTCCGCTACATGGCAAACTCGGCTCCGCTACATGACAAACTCAGCCCGCTACATGGCAAACTCGGCTCCGCTACATGGCAAACTCAGCCCGCTACATGGCAAACTCGGCTCCGCTACATGGCAAACTCGGCTCCGCTACATGGCAAACTCGGCTCCGCTACATGGCAAACTCGGCTCCGCTGCATGGCAAACTGAACACTGCTGCATGACAAACTCAGCACTGTTACATGACAAACTCAGCTCCGCTACATAACAAACTCGGCACCGCTGCATGATAAACTGAGCTCCGCTACATGGCAAACTCAGCACTGCTATAACCACTCAGTCACTTGTACATGTTCCAAACAGCAAACTCCGCTCTGCTGCATCCACACACACTATGACGTCCGGCTTCGGCGCTCACACAACTTTATTTATACAATGTTTGTGCACACAACACTTCACAGCTGGAGGAGGAGGAGCCTGACCCCAGGAGGACCGCGCAGTATATACTCACATGGGCGTGACGTCACGGAAGGTCCTACAGCACCAGGTACCAGCAGCCACCTACGAGCCTGGTCACATGGGCGTGACGTCACGGAAGGTCCTGTAGAACACTGTGTAATATTATCTAGTAATCCGTCCTCCCACCACCAGGTGTCGCTGCATATCTGTGCGATGACGCTCTGTCCACTGTGGTATAAAAGGAGCGATCCGACGGCGGCGGCGCCATTTTAATCACACGCGCGATCTGTAGAGGAGGTTGTGTGAGCTGTGAGGGCAGGAGACTTGTCTGTGACGCCATTACACAGCGAAGCTATGGTAGTTAGACAGCAGACAGCACTGCTTGCTGTAAATGGCGTCAGTGGGAATATGTTCTAGGGATTTATTGATTCCATGAGGTAAAATTACCTCACATGATGGTTCCTGTGAAGAAAGTCAGTCAGAGCTGCGTCTGAGAGCTATATACAGACGCTGAAATGTCAGGAAAGCTGTAGTGTTAGTGCAGGACGCCACAATGGCAGAAAAGCACAGAATGTCACTAAAAGAAAAAAGTTCCCTTAACAAATAGCACATGTGCTGATATAAATGAGGAAACTGCTGAGATGAGGGGCAAAAATGCCACAGAGCGGAGAAATAGTGATCGTAACTGACCAATAGCGACAGCAAATGACGGCACAAAAGTGACCAAACACTAATGAGTAAATAATACAGAATCCTCCAAGAGCAGAGGAGGCGACTGAGGGCAAAAGATGGAAAAATCTGCGAGTTATGTGTAAATTTCTTTAAAAAAAAAAATGCAACAGTAGAAAAATGATAAAACCACAATACGTTTACAGTTGGGAGGAGAGAAAACGCCGCGCAGAGCTCCATAAGGGATCTGATGGTCACATTCAGTATAAATAAGATTGAATTAAGAAACAAACGAGGCAGAAAATATGATCTTACAGCGCCGTAAATCAAAATAAAAACGGCATATAGTGACTGCAGGGAAAATTCACATTTTAAGACGCAAAGAGGAAAAAAAAAAATCTGACGCGCATTTTGACGTCGCCAAGATGCGAAGAACTAATATAAAGAGGGAAGAAATATATCTGTGAAGCGCACTTGTGTCATGAGACCAAGCGTCCAGAAACCTGCAGTAAATCGGGTGTCCACAGCAGCAGTCCCATTTACATACTCCTGTGTATATATATATATATATATATATATATATATATATATATATATGTACCTTACATGTATATGAGCAGGCACTTGGGCATTACTACTGACACCAAAGGCCTCGTTCACACGTCAGGTTTTCTCGTACGACTATCCTATAATAGTGAACAGGGCTATTCATATGTCTGCCCTGGAGGTCAGTGCAAAATCATGGAGACTTGTCCGATATTTATCAGAGTGTCTCATCTAAATCAGCAATGCAAGTTTATGGGTCGAGGAAAAAGTCTGTCAGCACCCGGATGTCATCTGAGTGCAGTCTGTTTTTCATTTACTGATAAAAAAAACTTTTCTTATCCGAGAACAACTAATTAAACTCGGACAAACTTTGATGATAAAAAATTACCACCCCAGCAAACTAATATAAAAAATCACTGATAAAACTCAGAGAAAATCACTGACGTCTGAATGAGGCCTAAAATCAGGGCTGTGGAGTCGTTAGATTGGAGTGACTCCCTCTTTTTCAAATAAACTTTATTGGGTTTTTCAATTATCAGGGAGGGGGAGGAAGTAGGCAAAAAAAGAAAGGGTAAGGGAGGGGGGGAAGGGAGGGATAGTGGATAAGGGGGGGGAAGAGAGGGGGAAAAAAGGAGAGAGAAGACACTTGTGATGTGCGTCAGCAGGCGCCCACAGTTACCAAAGGGTAATCGTAAATACACGTGCAACAGCTTAGACACAGTAATCAATCGGACAAATCTCCAGAACTCGAGATAGAATTGGTACCAGTAAAGCAGTATGATATTAACTGGAGATTAAAGGTTTACTCTAAGAATGGAACAACAACAAAAAAGAAAAACTGAGAATACGTCTGTATACACAAGTACAGTATGTGAGTGAACACTGTAAAAAAGAGAAATAAAACACTTGAATCACAAAAATTTAACTTGTCCTCTCCGAAGAATCCCTCCGGTGGGTTCTTCGCTGTTCGGGGGAAAGTTCGTGAGAGAGCTCAGAGCTTGAGGCATCCTCCGAGATATAAAAGTATTGATCAGAGGATATCCATTTTAACAAATCAACGAAAAACAGTTATAACATTTGTAACACATAAGACCAAATAGACTGTATATTAACCAATTCGAACATATTTACTTCTTGTCCTTCAGGACTTTAAGACAGAAACTCTAAAACCCCATATAAGAATCCTTTTTCCGGGTATATGTTAGGGTCATGAAATTTTTTTACAGAGAGATTACCCCGAGAACAACCTATGTGATAGAGTCAATGAACCTTTCCCCTTCATCAGGGGAATTAATGGGGATTGTTTTGCCTTTGAATAACACCAAGAGTTTCAGCGGAAATCCCCATTTGTATGGGATTCCCAAGTCTCTCAGGGGGGCTGTAACCTTTTTGAAGGCCTTTCTGCCTTCCAGGGTCTCTTTAGATAGGTCCGCATACAGTTTAAGGTTGTCAAAAGGCTCAGGGAATTGTTTCTCCTTTTTGTTGAAGTTTTGTAACTGCTCCTTAACGTAAAAAAATGAATCCTAAGAATTGTATCGCTAGGGAGGTCTGCGGCAACACTTGAAGGCTTGGGCAGTCTGTATTCTATCTATAGTGAGCTCTTGGGCAGAGAGGGATGGTATGACCTTCTTGAATAATGATTGAGTGTAGTCAAGAAGTTTGTCAGGAGGGACGTTTTCAGGTATGCCTCGGATTGTGATGTCATTACACCTATTTCTGTCCTCCAAATCTGCCATTTTTAGCCTAAGTCGGTCTACTTCTGATCTAAGTTCTCGGTTTTCGGATGTGTGTTTAGCTACCGTTTTTTCTAACCCCTTAATTTTTTCTTCTTGTTTTCCCAACTTTTCAGTAAATGAATCCATTGTTTTTTGGAAGTAGTTAGCCTGTTTTTCAAAGTTAGAATGCATTTCATCCCTTATTTGCCTAGTCATCTCTTTCATATGTGCATCCATCATGCTAATTAAATGGGATGTTGCATCGTCCGAACCTATTTGTGTATTTTTAATTCTCCTTCTTGCTGGGCTTGCATTTGGGGTGTAATCCTCCGATTCGGAGCCCGAGTGATCAGACGTGCCACTACTCTGTTTTCCCCCCATCCTCCGGGCCTAGCCTTTTCCTCGAAACGGAAGTATCCATTTCGTCAGAATTGAAAAACAGTTCTCTTTTGGACTGTTGTGAGAAGGTTTTGTTTTGAGGTTTGTTTTGTTGGCTAGTTAGGTAAAATTTCGGGACTGATTTGTCGCCAGGATTTTTTGATGGTGTCCTTGGTGACCTTGACGTATCTGGGCTTAATAGGTTCACCGAGTCCTGGGAGGGGTCACGAAATGATATGCGTGATTTATTAGACTTATGAGTATTGGATAGGGGAATTTTTGAGGCGTAGTTTTTGGAATTGATGCAACTCATTTATCCTGTTCAATTGGTTAGTTATAAGAATTACTACCAGGGTAGTCCCAGTAAACCAAAAAGCACCAACACCAGCTTTTTTGTCCAAAATAGCAAATAGTACTTTATTAAAGATATGTTGCAGCTTGTCCTGCTTACGTCCATACTAGTTGTGGGGAATATTGTTTTGCTACTTTGTTCCATGGTGGGACTTTATATTTAGGTATTTTTTCCCCACATGTTTAGGATGTCAATTGTTGTATATTTATTAGTCCCAGGTCTGTAGACTGGCTGTATAGAATCTCCACTGAATTGGTCCCGAGTTCAAGAACTGGATGATAGAGTTCGCCGCCGAAGCTGGCCCCACGTCCGTGGACTGGATTTTAGAAAATACCACAGCAGTGGTCCCAGGTCTGGAAACTGGCAACGAGAATTATTTTAGTTTAAGCAGAGTGGCAAAGGTAGGGTAGATACACACTAGTCCTGGAAGGAAAGGAGGTTAGTACAAGTTATTAACAGGGATGCCCGCAGGCACTATGCTTATGGTGAAATCAGGCGGCGGATATGTTACTTTGCGTCAAATAGACCGAGAGTTAGATTAGCTACTCAAACAGACTGTCAGTTATAAAAGTATATAACACAGGTTCTATGGGGTCATAAGCATATATGAGGATTAGCGGTGAAAGGTGACCGAATTCTGACAACAAAGACCGCAGCAGTTAGAAAATACAGTGCCAATAAGACGCAGTGCTGTGATGTATAAGCAGTACATATGTAGGCTCAAGATATGCCTTCTTAAGTGGCTGCAGGAGTGACTCCCTCTTTAAAAATAAATATACACCATTAACCAGTTAATGACTGGCCCATTTCCCACTCCCCCCTTCCTGACCCAATTACATTGCAGAGTTTTATTGCACTTTCACTTCTTACTTTTCATTTTTTCCTGTTCGAATATGGCAGCACATAAAGCTTTATATTTATGCTATTTATGAAATACTTCAAATTTATTTTTCCCTTTATTTACAACCACGAAGGGTTGCTAAAAACATTTAACATAACCATGCAGATATGGGTTTAAAGCATTGTATTAGTGCGGAGCCAGCTGCCACTCAGTGTTTAGGGCAGTGATGTAGCCGTATCTGCGTCTCCTTTTTTTCGGCGGAGCCGCACCTTCGGTACATCGGCCGGGTAACTAATTCTATTAACCCGCTGGTTATCCCTGATAGCTTTATTTGATCTAACAGGTTCCTGTTAAATGATAAATACAAGCTGTCCTTGCACAGTTGTTGGTCTTGATGTACTGCGCGGGCAGTGATTTATATTGTATCGCATTAGGTTTATTCAACGGTTCTTTACATTTTTGCAAGGCATCTTTATAATTTCTGGCAGAAATTTATTTTACCAATTTTTAATGGATTGTAACTGCACTGGTGTAATAGCTATTTTAGCATTGTTTTAGACTTCACACATTCAGTCATCTTCATCTATATTTTACCGGTTTTGTTACTGTCATAATCTGTCCTTTTTTTTTTCTTCAATGAACGGCCAACAATCCAAAAGTCCAGTAAACCCCAGAATGTGTAATGTGGCACCTACAAGCTCTGAATGGCATTAGGATTTCACTATGTATATCATATTATCTAACATGAGCTGCTGAGATTTATCACATATTACTGATCACTCAACTCTGGAACTTTATTTTGAAATATTTTAAGGTTTTAAATACTTTTTTCTTTATGTCTTAGTCACATGATTATCCTTATTCTATATCCTTTTGAGGATGAGTTGTATTTTTCTCTAACATCATTTTGAGGTTTATTTCTTAGTCACATGATTATCCATATTCTTATATCCATTACTTGTATTTTTCTCTTAACATCATTTTGAGGTTTATTTACACTAAATCGCCTTTATTACTGCTGGAAATAGAACAAAACACCTGATGCCTGTAAAGCGCTGTGGAATTAAGGGCGCTAAAAGCAAAGCGAGTAAAATAGATATGTGATTCCATCATTTTGTGTTTTAATTTTCTGTCCGTGGAGTGAATGTTGTGTCCCCATAATGTGGTGGTGGTGTCTGCCCTTCTTCTGTCACCATGGGCAATTTCTGTTCTCTGAGGAAAGGTGCCACCTTTCCAAAAACACAAACCGCCATCAGATTGTTGGGTAGTGTGGAGGCGTCCATAACAATTTGAATGATGGCCCTGCCTTGCAGCTTTATGGACTGGGTATGTCCCGGAAGTAAGCTTGCCAAGCTGTGGCAAAAAGCCTCCTCCCTTTCAGGAGGTAAAGAATGTGTGGCACAATGGGCCAAAATCAGACCTGAGCAATGTCTGCTACTAGCTTTTCCATAAAAAAGGTATCGTGAAGCTTCCATCACCAACAAAGGCTTCTGTATAAAGTATTAAATAAATTTCAGTAAGCGTGTTCAATACTTTATCCCTTTGGTATTTCTCATAAGGAGGATTTGTGTATGATCCATGCTGCTGGTCAACAATATAAGAAATCCAATTCCCGACAAGTAGCAATAGTGAAGAAATAAAATCCAGCTCACCGTGATTGCATCTTGAGGATGTTAGGAGCCCGGAAGTGTCTTGTCAAGGCTTGTGAAATGCAAAATAAAGAGTCTCCAGATCCACTAACTGATGGAGGACACACATTCAGCTATACAAATTTACATGACCCACATCAACGCGTTTCAGGTGTCTTCACCCTTAAAGGGAATCTGTCACCTACTTTTTCGTATATAAGCATCGAGGACTTTTCTACAGCATTCTGTAATGCTGTAGATAAGCCCCCGATGTAACCTGAAAGATAAGAAAAACAAGTTAGATTATACTTACCTGTGGGGGCGGTCCGGTGCAGTCCAGTCCAATGGGCGTCGCGGTCCGGGTCCGGCACATCCCATCTTCATAAAATGACGTCTTTGCTTCCTGCTGCGGCTCCTGCGCAGGCGTAATTCTCTGCCCTGTTGAGGGCAGAGCGAAGTACTGCAGTGCACAGGCGCCGCCGGGAAAGGTCCGAGATGCCCAGCAAAATACTGGTCACCTGACAAACCCAGCAGCAGCTCATCTGACTGAGGAGCCACAGAAGTTAACCCTTCATAGGGAAAATGAATTAACTCCATTTAACTATTGTAATTCACAAAGACTGCAGAGCAATCTACACTTGACTGCCTTACACTCTCCTCTCTGTACTATGTGCCCACTGCATATTTTTTTTTGTGCTGCGTTTTTTTTTTATATTCTGCATTTTCCAGCTGATTAGAATGGATGTCAACTGGAAAACGCAGTGTGGGGGTCCACACTCGGGAGCGTACAGACGTGGGTACGTGGATGAGAATTTGTCGGAATAGTGGTTTGGTATGTGATTGATCAAGTCCTGGAATTGTGAAAGGAGGTAAAATGGAATCTACTGATGAAAATATTCTCTTCATTACTTGTTTCGTAAAAGTTACTCTACTGGAGCCCACTAAGCAGAAAATATAAATTATTGAAAAAAATCCCCTAATAATTTGTAAGAGGTGTGGTAGGTCTCAAAATAGTGGGAGATACAAATGCCTGGTTGAGATGAGCACGTGGGGCAATAGTACCGGGAATAACTCCGTTTACCATGCTTCCTACAAATTCCGCATCTTTTTTGGGGATACTTTTGGGTGGGAGTGACGGAGAGGGCAAGGAAATGCAAGTCTCTGGACATCCTCAGACTCTAAGGCTTCCCCCTGTGCCATTGACTTAAATATGAGATCCTCAACAGTTTCTCCTGGAACTGGAGGAAAGTGAGCGGTCCTTGGGATTTTTTCTACAGTATGAAACTGTTATAGGTAGCAATCTGGATGAGGTAGATTGCTACCCTTTTGTGCCAGGCCCTGGTCTTCTGCTTCACCAGCTATGGTTGCAGAACCTGGTCTGACAGTTCAATGCCACCCATAAATTTGTTGTAATCTGTGAGGCAGATTGGTTTCTGTTTGTCCCTGGGGGCGCCCGTCTCTGACCGTCACAGTGTGGTCAGCATGTAGATGTCCTCCCTGTCATTCTCACCTGCGAGTGAGAATGACGCCCCCTTCTCCAGACGTCTGGACGCCAACTGTGACGGAAACCCCACTCGGTTTTTCCTGACTGTCCCACAGGTCCCTGTATTTGCAGCATGGAAGGATTTGTATAGGGGATGCTGATGTAATAGTTTTCACTATACAACTACCCTTGATGGAGAAAAGGCGCTATAATTAGCTCCCAGACAATTTTGCCTGGGATGGCAATTGTCTGGGGGCAGTTTGGGAGGTAGATTTGGCGCTTCCTACCTTCATAGATTAGGAAGGTGGAAGTGTACCCTGATGTGCTCTCACATATTTTACATAGTTTGAAGCAGTATTTGGCTCGCTTGGTGGAATGACAGGACGGCCTTTGTAGCTCATCAAGGACTCGTTGACTGCCACATTTTGCTCTGGGGTATAGGAATTTAGAAATGAATGTTGTAGGAGGGAAATTAGGGGTCTCAATTTGTTTAGCCGATCATAGTTGAGGGTCAGTTATTGGGGGGGGGGGGAGCTTGGGAATTATCACTGAAGTGGAGGAATCTCATTGGGGCTTCATAACGGATTTGGGACATGACGGCTGCAAATACAGGGGTGCTGTGGACAAATTTTGTTGCCCAGTCGGAGCCGAGTGTTTTTTTAACCAATCCCATATTCAGGGTAACGCCCATTTTTTATTATTTCGGGAACATTTGTGGGGAACCAGGAACGGGAGTGAAAGGTAGTTGGTTTTTGGGAGATATATTGTCGGGGCATATAAGTTTGTTTGGTGGGCAATCGATAGTAGGACTTCTGGACTAACAAAATTTTGGAAAAAATCAATGGGTATAATTGGTAACATCTAATTTTTTTCCAGGGGCTGCAGGAAAAGGAGAAATTTGAGGGGAAAATGAACTGACATGATACCACTACGGTGGGGGGACTGCGGTGGTACTTGGTCCTGCCTCTGAAAGTTCAGCAGTGACGAACGACTCCGCTAACATCGGGCTGTGGATCCTGTGGAGGAAGAGTTGTCATCACTGCCTGAAAACTGCTCTTCAGAGGCAGTTTGTGTTTAACTGTCGGAACAAAGCAAGGCTGTATGCTTGCTTCACGCTAATTGTTCTGCGTGCCATTTATTTGCCTGCCTAACAAAAAATTTACCCTAATTTAACATGTGTTGTTTTACTGCCTAATCCTAACAAGCGTAACCCTAACTGCAAATAATTATAAAAAAAATAAATTGTAAAAAAAAAATATTTTTTTTTATAATCCCCCGACAACGGGGATGTGGGGATCAGCAGAACGGGGGTGGGTAATCGGAGGTTTAGGGGGGTTTGCTGACAGAAATTATTTTTAAGTTTTTATAAGTCTAGTGGATATTCAGATCATTTTTGTTTAGGTCACCAAAGAATTTTTTCAAGTATGGGGGGGTACCCTTCCCAATGAGACACACATTATCAATGAAGCGTGTACAAAGTACTACACGTTCCATTGGTTGGTGTGCATCTGTCATGACAAGCTCCTGCTCCAACAGCACCAGGAACAAGTTGACATAAGAGGGGGCACAAGCTGCCCCCATAGCTGTTCCCTGGAGCTGCAGGTAGACGGGAGTCATTGAATGTAAAAAAAATTATGATGAATAAAATTCCAACAATTTCAAGATGAAATTGCTATGATCACCATCCAAATTACTCATTTGAAGAAAGAAAGACATGGCATGCAAGCCATCCTGGTGCCTAATGTTTGTATATAGAGACTCTTATGTCACACGTCATTAAAAGCATATCTTCATCGATAGGTAACCCATCAATTTTACGAAGTTTGTCGGTAGTATCTTGTAGGTACAAGGGTAAATTAAGCACCAAATTTTTCCAAAAGTTGTCAACATATTTATATAAATTTTTGACAAGACCACCCATGTCCAAGACTAGTGGCCTACCTGGGGATGTCGTTGCGTTCTGGATCCGTGACAGTCAGAGCTTGCAGTAAATCTATTGAAATCAAAACCTTATTGTAGTGATTTTTGTACAATTGTATTCAATACAGTCTTGATTGAAAGACGAGGATTATAAGTTTGTTTTATAACACGCTGAATCCCTAAGATGTTGAATGGCCTGTTTCATATATTTTACGAGGCCATATCACAATGTTACCTCCTTTGTCGGCCAGTTTAAAAATTATGTCCGGTATACTTTTTAACCTTTTAAGACTACATCTCTCTTGATGGATAAACAAAAAGGAAGGCAAAAAAGCCAGAAAAAACGACCAAAGAAAGTCCATATATAAATACATGCAAAATTTGCTTTATTAAGGATACTACAAAGGACAGTACAAAATCAGAGTATAAAAATGGTGCAAGGGAAAAGCATCCATTGCAAAAGAGTACAAAAAACAAGCAAGTGTGAACGGACACATGGAACCCTCACATCAGATATAATGATGCTATGAAAATTGGGACAAAAACCCAGCAGTAATCAATTTGTAAGAAAGGTATCACTATGCATGTCAGTCAGGAAAGTCAGACTACACCCCGGGAGTCGTCATGCTAAGATATACCAAAATTAGCAACAGCATGTTAAATTCTATAGGGTATATAGGAAAATTCCCAATCTATCCCAGTGTAGCAGAAACATTACATAAACTTTACATACCACAGTTTATAAGATGTGAGGGTTCACAGGAGTCGTCCACACACCCCAACGATCGTTTCGGATACTCTCCTTCCTCGGGGCATGGTGGTAAGTGTCTGTAACGGGCGTTAAATAGTAATGACCACCGGAAGTAAAGCGGTTTAACCCCGGAAGTGTAAGGGTATCCATGGAGACTGGCACACACATACACACAAGGTGTTACAAGAAACTGTGCAGCGCAGCGCATGGTGTCCACTCCAAAAACCGGCCCAAGCCCTGCGCCACAACACACCAGGAAAAAACACGGGGCCCTGTGTATTTCACCAGCGGGCAAGCAAGAGGACGAGCGCCGGGAAAAAAAAAAAGAGGGGCGGATCCAGAGCCGCGCATGCGCAGGGGGGACAATAGGATGGAGGCCACCATATTGAATAAGGGCAACAGGTATGGAACCAAACTGCATGGGTAATAATAGCCGCACAGGGCAAAATCATAAAACAAACCGCACAGGTATGATGCTGTACCAAGGACACAGGATACCCAGAACTAGGAACTGATATATATATTATGTAAGAAAGGCATCATATACACAGGCTACTGGTTTCCCCACGCCCATGCAATCATATTGGTAAGCATTCACTATACCTACCAAGATATAAATATACCTAGAAAAAATATATATATATCCAAGTGGGAAATAATACGATAAATAACGATCGAAGAAGATAATTATATATGGAACCTATGGACACACAATTAATATCTTGATATGTGACAATACAATCATGAATGATATATATATTAAAGTGAACCTGTAAAAATTCACAGGAAATCCGTAGAAACCACAATAATTATGACACTCGAAATAAATTATTTATGAGTCGTAACGTCCCGTTGGGTACAAAAGTTCAAAGTCCATGGTGTCCGGAAGATATAGGACAAATGTTTTATGAATGACTTGATTGTTGATCATAATATCCATCCAAACGGATGACGTGTTCCTTGTATGCCCCATACGATGTTTCATGAGGTGCTAGGTCTATACTATATTGATGGATGGTCACACCAAAAAAACGCCACGCTTGAGCAGACAAAGATAGAATCCAAAAATAAACACCAAGTACCCAAAAAATTGATAGAAAAAACTGTAAAACAGATAAAAAAACATTAAAATCAATTGTACAGAAAAGCAATGAAATGCCGAGAGATGACACATAATACAGTGAATGACGATCACAGGAAGGGAGCGAAACTAAGGCTCTCAATCAGGCCATACGGGTGGACCGTGTTTAAAGTCCAGATCCAACGCGACTCCAACTGTGCTAACCGCTGTGAAATTTTTCCGCTGCGAATCCCTGGATCAACAATGTCATTGCCCTTTACCTTTAGGTCCCTGCCATTACAATTGTGAAATAACTTAAAGTGCCTTGGTATTGTCTTTAATAATGTAATGTCATCCTGGTCCTTCGCAGCTAGTGTACCCCGTACATGCTCCCTGACCAGAACCTTCAACTGACGTGTCGTTAGTCCGATGTAGATCAGGGAGCATGGACAGACCGCAAAGTATATTACATTTTTGGTGTTGCAAGTGATAGATCTCTTAATTTTAAATACTTTCTGACCAGAAGAATCACAAAAATTATCACTACGGTCGACATTGATGCATGCCACACAGTGGCCGCACGGGGAGCACCCGTGTCGAGCTTTGAACGTGTCCAGAAACGTGTGAGGGGATGAATGGTTGTAGTGGCTCCTGACCAGGTGGTCACGCAAGTTTTTAGCGTGTCTAAAAGTGATCTGTGGTCGTTCTGGCAACAGTTTAGCGATCTTTTTGTCCGCCATAAGGATAGGCCAAGATTTCATAAGCGAAGATCGAATTAAGTCAGATTGGGAATTAAAATTAGTTATAAACCTAATTGTATTTGAGTCCTTGTTATTTCTGTCCTTATTATATAAAAGACCATTCCTATCCAACCACTTTGCTCGATGGTAAGCCCTCTTAATAGCACGATTGCTATAACCCCGCTCACGAAAATGTATTTTCAGGTTCTCCGCCTCCTGTTCTAAGGCCGTCTCCGTCTGTGTAGAGCAGATACCTCGAAGGCGGAGAAACTGCCCCACGGGTACTGCATGGATCATATGTTGGGGATGTGCCGATGTGGCATGCAAGAGTGCATTGGTGGCAGTGGGTTTCCAGAAAATACTAGTACAGATATTGCCCATATCCCCTCTCCTCAAAGTCACATCCAGAAATTCAACTTCACTAGGGTGATGATGGGTGGTAAGACGTATATTCAAAGTGTTAGCATTAAGCTCATGTATCAGCTCCGTAAGGGCCGAGGCTGAACCCTGCCAGACCAGAAATATGTCATCAATGTACCGTGTCCAAGTGAGGACGCGGTCCATTGATGACGATCGCTGGTCTGACCGGAAGAGGTCCCTCTCCCACAGCCCCAGGAACAAATTGGCATACGAGGGAGCGAAGGCTGCCCCCATAGCCGTTCCTTGGAGCTGCAGAAAGAAGGACCCCTTAAAAACAAAAAAAATATGCGTAAGTGAATTCGAGGAGCTGAAGTACCAGGGCCCTCAAATTTGAGGAACAATCCAATGATTCCAAAAAAAATTTAACCGCATTAAGGCCATCTGTGTGCCTAATACTCGTATATAGCGACTCTACTTCGGCGGTAACTAGGAGGGTATCAGGATCGAGTGGAAGACAATCAACCATCCGTAACAAGTGGGTCGTGTCCTTTAGGTATGAAGGTAACCCTTCCACCAAGGGCTGCAAAATTGAATCAATCCACTTGTTCACATGCTCTAGGAAGTTCCCCCGGCCCGATACAATGGGGCACCCTGGAGGTGTCTTAACACTCTTGTGTACTTTAGGGAGTAAATAGAATGTAGAAATTGCAGGCTCCGTGACAGTAAGGGCAGCTGCTAGTTCTTTAGTAATAATGCCCCCCTCCACAGCATCTGCCAGGATAGCGCCGAGTGCCATGATGTAAGCGGACACGGGGTTATATGACAGTTTCTTATAACAAGTAGAATCATTAAGTTGACGGAAAGCCTCACGTTCATATTGAACTGTGGGCCACAAAACTATATTACCCCGCTTGTCCGCTGGCTTCAACACTATACGTGGCAGATCCTGCAGGGCACGAATACGCTGCCGTTCGTTCCTAGTTAAATTATCAGCCTGCACGGATTTAGGAATTTTAAGAAAATCGTTAGTCACAACCTGTACAAATAAATCTATATTGCTGCAAGCAGACAGTGGGGGGAACTTCCTAGAACGTGGACGGATAGAAGATGGAATCCTACCTCCTTCTGGTGTATTTTGTTTATCAGACAGCTCCTCGAGGGCCCTCAGTGCTGCTTGCTCCTCTTCTGTGGGAAATAGTGTGTGAATTTTCATTAAAAAAAATACCGTTTGAATAATAAAGAACGGGCAAACAGGTGCAGATCCTTAATAAGTGTGAAGGTGTCAGGCCCAGTGGATGGAGAAAAGGACAGACCTTTCTCTAAGGGCTCATTTCCACATGCGAGGCACACGTCCGTATCTCGCATGTGGAAACCAAGCTCTGGCACCGGCACTTTGGAGCGGAGCTGTGCAGCTCCATGTGTTCCTATGCGGCCGCACGCTCCGCTCCTCAGTGCCGGCTCCACAGCTTGGTTTCCACATGCGAGATACGGACGTGTGCCTCGCATGTGGAAATGAGCCCTTACAGAGATATATCTGTAGAAGAAAGTGGATAGTCACTCAGATTGATTACCTTATTCTGATGGCCACCATCACCCTGCTGGAACCCATGCCGTTTATACGGACGGAAATTCGAATGATGGCCTCTCCTATTTCCTGAGCTTGTGACCATGGATGATACAGAAGTGTCAGATGTCTCACCAACAGATGATAGAGATGAAATGGAATTACTCCGATAGTTATTTTGTATATGAGGAGTATTTTTCATCCATCTATAAACATTCTTAGACTGATAGTCTTTTGAGTCTCTGTTAAATTTCCGGACCTGGGTGTCATGAATTTTTTTCAATGTCACATCCAAGGTCTTTTCCAGTTCCTTATCAAACTGCTGCACTTTTTCATTAGGGCAACCAGTTCTGAGTTCAGTTGGGTAGCATCAATCTGTTTATCCAGATCGTTAATGGACTTAGTATTCAAATTAATGAGGAGTTGCATAAAAGATCTAGAGCATAAATTGAATGCTTCCTCCCAATCACTTATAAAAGGTTCATCATCAATAGGAAATGTAGGGATAACCCGAACCTGTAGGCCCCTAGGGATAAAGGCGCGTGACATATATTTCTCCAAAAAGGCCCGGTTCCACCAAAGTTTTGTACGCTTCACAAGCAACCTCTATATGGAGCCACAAAGATCGTCCCATCTATGATCGCCAGACAACTGTATACCACTCGCACCATCCCCAAAAACCTGATCCATCTGTCCTAACCAGGATTTTTCTCTGACTTTATAGTCCATGTCGTGAGAGTAACCTGTGCAAAACACAGCAAAACAGTAATATAACAACCAACTCACAAACATAATCAGCATGGTAAAGTATTATGAAATACCACACTGGGAAGGAACAATCAAAAGCAAAAAATCCTAGCCTGCTGTCATCAAATGGACATAGAAAAGCCGATCGGTCGCGAAACATGCATAAAGATGTTGAATGGCTTGTTTCATATATTTTACGAGGCCATATCACAATGTTACCTCCTTTGTCGGCCTGTTTAAAAATTATGTCCGGTATACTTTTTAACCTTTTAAGACTACATCTCTCTTGATGGATAAACAAAAAGGAAGGCAAAAAAGCCAGAAAAAACGACCAAAGAAAGTCCATATATAAATACATGCAAAATTTGCTTTATTAAGGATACTACAAAGGACAGTACAAAATCAGAGTATAAAAATGGTGCAAGGGAAAAGCATCCATTGCAAAAGAGTACAAAAAACAAGCAAGTGTGAACGGACACATGGAACCCTCACATCGGATATAATGAATCTATGAAAATTGGGACAAAAACCCAGCAGTAATCACTTTGTAAGAAAGGTATCACTATGCATGTCTGTCAGGAAAGTCAGACTACACTCCGGGAGTCCTCGGGAGTCCTCATGCTAAGATATACCAAAATTAGCAACAGCATGTTAAATTCTATAGGGTATATAGGAAAATTCCCAATCTATCCCAGTGTAGCAGAAACATTACATAAACTTTACATACCACAGTTTATAAGATGTGAGGGTTCACAGGAGTCGTCCACACACCCCAACGATCGTTTCGGATACTCTCCTTCCTCAGGGGGCATGGTGGTAAGTGTCTGTAACGGGCGCTAAATAGTAATGACCACCGGAAGTAAAGCGGTTTAACCCCGGAAGTGTAAGGGTATCCATGGAGACCGGCACACACATACACACAAGGTGTTACAAGAACCTGTGCAGCGCAGCGCATGGTGTCCACTCCAAAAACCGGCCGGTGCGCTGCCTGGAGCGCTGCGTGTCAGATCGCTGATCTTACACAGTGCTCTGTAAGGTGTCAGATCAGCGATCTGACCCTGTAACATGATGCCCCCCCCCGGGGCAATGTTACAAAGTAAAAAACAAATGTTTACATATGAAAAAAAAAAATGTATTTCCATTTTCCGGTTAGGGCTAGGGCTACAGTTAGGGTTGGGGCTAAAGTTAGTGTTAGGGTTGGGGCTAAGGTTAGGGTTTGGATTACATTTACAGTTGGGATTAGGGTTAGGGGTGTGTCAGGGTTACGGGGGTGTGGTTGGGGTTAGGGTTAGGAGTGTCTTTGGGTTAGGGTTTCAGTTAGAATTGGGGGTATCCACTGTTTAGGCACATCAGGGGCTCTCCAAGCACGACATGGCGTCCGATCTCAATTCCAGCCAATTCTGCGTTGAAAAAGTAAAACAGTGCTCCTTCCCTTCCAAGCTCTCCCGTGCGCCAAAACGGGTTTACCCCAACATATGGGGTGTCAGCGTACTCAGGACAAATTGGACAACAACTTTTGGTGTCCAATTTCTCTTGTTACCCTTGGGAAAATAAAAATTTGGGGGGCTAAAACATTTTTGTGGGAAAAAAAAAGATTTTTTATTTTCACTTCTCTGCATTATAAACTGTAGTGAAAGACTTGGGGGTTCAAAGTTCTCACAACACATCTAGATAAGTTCCTTGGGGGGGTCTAGTTTCCAATATGGGGTCACTTGTGGGGGGTTTCTATTGTTTAGGTACATCAGGGGCTCTGCAAATGCAACGTGACGCATGCATACCAATCCATCTAAGTCTGCATTCCAAATGGCGCTACTTCCCTTCTGAGCTCTGCCAAGCGCCCAAATGGTGTTTCCCCTACACATATGGGGTATCAGCGTACTCAGGACAAATTGGACAACTTATGGGGTCCAATTTCTCCTGTTACTCTTGGGAAAATACAAAACTGGGGGCTAAAAAATATTTTTTGTGGAAAAAATGTATTTTTTTATTTTCACGGCTCTGCGTTATAAACTGTAGTGAAACACTTGTGGGTTCAAAGCTCTCACAACACATCTAGATAAGTTCCTTAGGGGGTCTACTTTCCAAAATGGTGTCACTTGTGGGGGGTTTCAATGTTTAGGCACATCAGGGGCTCTCCAAACGCAACATGGTGTCCCATCACAATTCCAGTCAATTTTGCATTGAAAAGTCAAATGGCGCTCCTGCGCCCTAACTGGTTTACCCCCACATACGGGGTATCAGCGTACTCAGGACAAATTGTACAACAACTTTTGGGGTCCATTTTCTCCGGTTACCCTTGGTAAAATAAAACAAATTGGAGCTGAAGTAAAAAAGTTAAATGTTCATTTTTATTTAAACATTCCAAAAGTTCCTGTAAAACACCTGAAGGGTTAATAAACTTCTTGAATGTGGTTTTGTGCACCTTGAGGGGTGCAGGTTTTAGAATGGTGTCACACTTGGGTATTTTCTATTATATAGACTCCTCAAAATGACTTCAAATGAGATGTGGTCCCTAAAAAAAATGGTTTTGTAAAAATGAGAAATTGCTGGTCAACTTTTAACCCTTATAACTCCCTAACAAAAAAAAATTTTGGTTCCAAAATTGTGGGAAATGTTAGGTATTAAGTATTTTGTGTGACATATCTCTGTGATTTAATTGTATAAAAATTCAAAGTTTGAAAATTGGGAAATTTTCGCCAAATTTCAATTTTTTCCCCAAATAAACGCAGGTAATATCAAATAAATTTTACTGCTATCATGAAGTACAATATGTCACGAGAAAACATTGTCAGAATCACCGGTATTCGTTGAAGTGTTCCAGAGTTATAACCTCATAAAGGGACAGTGGTCAGAATTGTAAAAATTGGCCTGGTCATTAACGTGCAAACCACCCTTGGGGGTAAAGAGGTTAAGGACCTTCCTAGTGGTCCAATAGGAACTGTTTCAGGACCTGCACATGTGACCCCCGACCTCCAATGGGAGGTCATCCCCTGGGCATGCCCAGTATGGGAAAAGCAGGACTTAGTCCTAGAAAGATCTGCTCGCTGCTGATTAGCGCTGGCTACAAAGGCAGAGACTGGAAGAACAGTAGTAACCAGTCACCCAGTATCAGCCTGAGATAGACGCTGGGACCGACATCTCCACTGAGCAGGCTCCACTGCTGCTGGAGAAGAATTGGAGACCGCAGTGGGGAAGGTTCAAGATTCCCCCTGTGCAGAGGTGGGAACTCAACACCTAACATTGCCCTCTCTACCAACCCATTCGTCTCGGGATGATATGCTGAGGAGAGATTCAACTCAATACTGAGTAGACGACAAAGTTCTCTCCAGAATTGAGACGCAAACTGGGGACCCCGGTCACTGACAATTTTGTCCGGCATACCATGTAGGAGAAAGATATGTTTGATAAACAACGCTGCCAGAGCCCGTGCAGAAGGTAACCGTGGAAGGGGCACCAAGTGCACCATTTTGGAAAAATGGTCAGTGATCAACCAAATAATGGTGCAGCTACAAAACTTGGGTAAGCCACCACAAAATCCATCCCGACCATCTCCCGGGGCCTGTGTGCCAACGGCAGGGGGTAAAGCAACCCAACTGGCCGTTGACGAGGAGACTTGTTCTTGGCGCAGGAGACACACGCCCGAACATAGTCTGCGACATCTCAGGCCAGTGAGCTCAAGAGAGAACCTCCGGACGCAGACTGGATGATACAAAAGTCTTGCCCGGGGGCACAGACTCTAGCGAAACCGGGGCCACAGTTCTCAGGCTCTCGGTAGGGACAATAAGCCGAGGATCTTCTTCCTCCTCCTCCTCAGATGATACAATGGAGCAAGAGAGAGCGTCGGCACAAATGTTCTTCTCCCCAGAAAGAAAATGGAGGGTGAAATGGAACCGGGGAAAGAACAAGGACCACCTGGCCTGGTGAGAATTTAACCGCTGGGCTGTCTGCAAGTAGACCAAATTCTTGTGGTCTGTGAATACTTGGAAGGGAAAGCGAGCCCCCTCCAGAAGATGTCTCCACTCTGAGATGGCCAACTTCATTGCTAGCAACTCCCTGTCCCCGATGGAATAATTCCGCTGGTGTGAAGGTCTTGGAAAAGAAGAATCAAGGATTCTTCCGACCTTGAGCATCCTTTTGGAAAAGGATTGCTCCAGCACCAACGGATGAGGCATCCACCTCCAATATAAACGGCTTATCTACATCGGGGCGATGTAGGATGGGATCGCTAGCAAAATGAGGCTTAATTGAAGTGAAGGCCTTGGAGACCTCCTCAGACCACAATTTGGGATTTGCTCCCTTCTTGGTCAGGGCTACCAAGGGAGCTACCAAAGTTGAGAAATGAGGGATGAACTGGCAATAATAGTTAATGAACCCACTAAAGCGCTGCACCGCTTTAAAGAGAGTGGGGTTCTTGCCAGTCCATCACAGCCTGTAGTTTGGCAGTATCCATAGCCAATCCCTGGACAGAGATGATATAACCCAGGAAAGGTAAAGACTCCTGCTCAAACACACATTTCTCCAACTTTGCGTAGAGGGAATTTGCCCGTAAGAGGTCGAAGACTCTGCCAACATCTCCGGTGGGAGTCAATATCTGGAGAGAAGATGAGAATATCATCCAGATAGACTACGACCGAGGTGGAGAGCATATCCCAGAAGATATCGTTAACAAAGTCTTGGAAAACGGCTGGGGCATTACAGAGCCCGAAGGGCATCACCAGGTATTCATAGTGCCCATCCCTGGTGTTAAAAGCCGTCTTCCATTCGTCCCCCTCACGGATGCGAATCAGGTTGTAAGCACCCCGCAGATCTAATTTAGTAAATACCCTTGCTCCCTGTAGCCTATCGAAGAGCTCAGATATCAGGGGCAAAGGGTACTTACTCTTAACGGTGATGACGTTAAGACCCCTGTAGTCTATGCCTGGAATTAGTTCTCCGTTCTTCTGCACGAAGAAGAACCCCGCCCCTGCAGGTGACACTGATTTTCTAATGAACCCTCTTGCCAGATTCTCCTGGATGTATTGAGTCATTGCCTCCGTCTCCGGGAGAGATAACGGACAGACTCAACCCCGGGGAGGCTCTGCACCAGGCAAGAGGTCAAAAGGACAGTCATAGGGGCAGTCATAGGGGCGGTGAGGCGGAAGGGTCTCCGTAGCCCTTTTGGAGAACACGTCCGCATAGGAACAATAGTGCTTGGGGAGAGAGGAAAGCTCTGCGGGTACCTCTGTTGTAGCAACCTGAACGCACTCCCTCTGACATCTACCCTCACAGGATTTACTCCATCCCAAAATGCTCCCTGAGGACCACTCTATATGAGGAGAATGGTATCCCCAACAGGACCTCATCAATTCCCTCAGGAATGACCAATAGAGAGATAATCTCCTGATGTGATGGAGATATAGAAAGAGTGAAAGGAATGGTTTGGTGTGTAATCTGTGAGGGTAGTGTCGACCCATTTACAACTCGAACGGTTACTGGTTTGTCAAGCATCACCAGGGGTATTGCGTGTCACTGGGCGAAAGCGGATGACATAAAATTACCCTCTCCAGAGTCCACGCAAAGCTCTACCATAAGAGTGGATGGGCCTATGGTAATTGTCCCTTTGAAGGACAACTTGGAGACAAACGTCGCCGTGTCTAGTGTACCTCCTCCTACTGCCATTAGACGCTGACGTTTCCCCAACCGCTGAGGACACCGGTAGGCAAGATGTCCTGACTGCCGGGAATCATGGCACGAGCGTACCGGGACTTGGATCCCGCTCGTGACACCTCTATGGCCTCATGTGACTCGGGCGCCTGGACCAGAGATTCCAAAGGTTTGGCGAAGGTGAGAGCCAGCCGAAACCTCTGCCTACACTGGGCTCGCTCCAACCCTCGCTCGTGAAAACGAAGGTCGATGCGAGTTGATATAGCTATGAGTTCCTCCAGTGTGGCGGGAATCTCCCTAGTGGCCAAAGCGTCCTTCACATGGTCAGCCAACCCCCTCCAAAATACCGGGATGAGGGCTTTATCCGACCACTCCAGCTCAGACGCTAATGTCCGGAAGTGGATTGCAAAATGGCTGACCATGGTTGAACCCTGAGTCAATGCCAGCAGTTGGAGCGCTGTATCATGGGTGACTTGGGGTCCCAAGAATGCCTGTTTCAAAGTGCCCAGAAACCGAGGAACACTCTGCACCACATGATCATTGCGCTCCGACAGCGGCGTAGCCCACTCCAAAGCTCTGTCCGAGAGGGAGAGATTATGAATCCCACCTTTGCCCGCTCTGTGGGAAAACGTGAAGCCAGGGGCTCGAGATGTATACCACACTGGCTCACAAAACCCCTACAGGATTTACTGTCACCAGAGTATTTATCAGGCAGTGGGAGGTGAGATAAGGTTGGAACAGAGGTGGCAGTGGGTAAAGCTGCTGCAGCCACGCTAGGAGCCTGAACAGCTACTGCAGTAACATCCACCGCTGAGGTTGCACGCTCGAGAGACGCCAACCTGCCCTCCAGCAGCTGGATGTACCCCTGCAATCGCTGTTCACCCGCCATAACTTAGCAAGATCCTGGCGCTAGTGTACTGCTAGGGTTGGCGTAATGCACCGAATATATATTTATTAGAAGTAGTTGGTGCATTTGCAACTCGGGATCCACCTTGCAGGAAAGAACCTGCTACTAGATATGGCGGTACAATATAGTAGTATAAACGAACTCTGTTACTTCACAGAGTCCGTTAGTAAAGAGAATGCTGTACCCTGTTAGCTCACAGGGGAACACAGCTAGTTAGTAGAGCAGATAGTAGTCATGCAGTCAAATGGAAGCGCGCAGCTCCTCTCCGGTGGAGCTGGAATTCTGATGGCTATACGCCAGCCCTGAATCCAGTCACATGAAACTCCTCGCCGGAGGTGCCAGCATTCTCGGGCCTTTTTTCAGCCGGGTCCCTGAATACACACACATAAAACTCCTCGCTGGAGGTGCCAGCATTCTAGGGGCTTATTTCAGCCGGGTCCCTGAATACACACACATGAAACTCCTCGCCGAAGGTGGCAGCATTCTAGGGGCTTATTTCAGCCTGGTCCCTGAATATACACACACATACGACCACACTGTCGCTGAGCTCATACATAAATTGACGCTAGCGCATGGCCCTGCGGACCTGCGAACATTTTATAGTTACAGCTCTACAGGACCTTCCTGGAGGACCAATGGGAGCTGCTACAGGGCCAGGGCCTGAGCGTGTGACCCCCGACCTCCAATGAGAGGTCCTCCCATGGGCATGCTCAGTGTGTGCAAAGCAGGACTTAGTCCCAGAAAAGCCTGCTTGCCGCAAACCAGTAAAGGGTACAATAGCAGAGCCTGGAAAAGCAATAGTAACCCTTTGCACAATATCAGACTGAGTGAGACGCTGGGACTGACGTCACTGCTGAGCAGGCTCCACTGTGGCTGATGCAGAATGGGAGACCGCAGCAGACATGGTTCGAGATTCCCCCTGTGCAGCGGTGGGAACTCGACTCCTAACAGTTTGTCCTCTATTCTAACAACCCCCTCTCAGTCTGTATGTTTATTCAATTCCAGTGTCTGCACGTTCCAATGGTGTCTCGCGGCGATTGTACCCTGTGGTCAGTCAGTGGCCGCATCACTCTCCCCGCCTTCTAAGCAACCTCTTATATCTGTAGGAATTGAGTGTTGCTGCATTTTTTTTTTAAATAACAAATTTAAGCCATTTTTCCTAAGGCGAAGACAGTGAAGCAGCCACTGATTGTCCACAGGGTTTGCATAATGAGACTCACAAAATCGCTGCGAGAGACACCGTGCCGACACCATTGGAAGTATTAAAATCACATACTTGCAGTCACATGACGGTTCGCTTCCTGTGTGTGATGTGAGGAATCACAAATCTGCATTTACAAACAGTCACTACTGACTTGTTGTCCAGTCTTGAAAATCACCTTTAAGTACAAATATTAGTTACACTTTTTTTTTTAGACATGAAATGTTAAACTTTAGTAGCGTGTAGCATGCTCTTGTTTAGAACTCCATGTGGTTTGAAGTTCCTTTTTCATAATTCGAATTACATCAGCCACGATTTCTTGTTGAAAATCTTGTGATGTGGGCTCATATAAACATTTTGCAACCTAAGCTTTGCGTGCTTTTGAGAATTCAAGATGGTATCTAGCACTGCCCGTGGAATCAGTTTCATTGTCAAACCTGCAGTAACCACCGATCACCATGGACTAAATGGCGCTATAATAATAAGTGTCATGTTGAACCACAGCCTTCAATTATCAACATTTCTATTGTGGTCCAAGGCCTCCAACTGGCTGCGAGCAATCATGCCATCAATAAAGGAATGTAAGCGCTTAAGCCAGTATTTTAAACATACGCTATGATACAATTCCAATTCTCCTGTGTGACAGAAGTAGTTGATCTGTCTTATGTCCCGTAGAAAATTTTTGCTCTCCGCTATTCCTTTCAACAGGGTCATGGCTGTCGATGTAGGATCTAGCCATTTGGTATTGTCCAATTTCTCAGCAGTGCGTGGTAAATGCTCACATGCAATATAGGGTTCAGAACCAGACCACTCATGGATATTTCTCACATGTTGCAACATTGATTTCCATCGTAAAATCAGTTGGTCAGCATCTCTTCTGCAGGTACGCGAAGACCACCATAAATGGTTTTTGATTGGCTGTATCCAATGTGACAGAATTTCACCCTCCTTTTTTTTTGGATGCTGCTAGAATCAGATGCCAAACGTCAAATTGATGTTGAATATTTGGATATTTTTCCCGCATTAGTTTATGTATTGCAACGTGTCGGTCAGTGGCGATAACCTGAATGTCAAGTCCTTGTTCAAGGAGGAAATTAACATTTCTTTCAAAGGCTATTTTTTCAAGGGAAACTGAAGGTGTTGGTGGAACCACCTGCTCAACAGAAAGACTGCAAATTTTCTTTGATTCTGTGTCCATCATAGAATATATGCAATATTTTGCACAGAATCCAGGGCTGTCTGACTGTCCATCCTCTGTGAGACACACCGAGGCTTTTTTCATATCCTCGAGTACGTTTCTTTGTTCCAGGTTCCAGTGGTGATCTATTTCAAGGAAGATGTAATTTTTTGGATTTTTGAAATGTGTTGATTTTCCTATACTACACCTTTTTAGAGTAGTAAAGAAGTGCTTCATTCTTAGAGAGCTTGAACCACTTAAAATGATTGCAGATGATATCAATACATTGCCCAGTGGCCTCAATCCATGCTTGGGTTGGCTGTCCCACAGTTTAAAACGATGCCCATTTTCACACTGCACAAATATTATCATGCTCCCAACTAATTTTCTTTTTAATTTGATCAATTTACTGAGGTGTCTGTTGACAAGGTACCTTAGAAATTAACAACCTCAAACAACAGTCAAAGACAAGATATATTTTTCAGCTGCATGGTTGTCATACTGAAACTACTGTAAGTCTTCAAAATCTTTGTCTTCTGTATCCTCATCACTGTCCTCAGAAAAAATATCCTCATTTTCCTCAGCACAATGTGAACAATGAAAAGATTCGTCATTTGAGTCAACATAAGTAGTGCCACTTTGCTCAATTGTACTATCACGCACATCTTCAGTTTGTGGGGACATTTCTAGTACTACAACTTCTTGTATTGGAGATAGTGGCAAAAATCCTTCCTCCAATGCTGAAAACAGCTCACCCGATTGTTGTCCATGTTCTTTTTGGTTTGAATGTTCTGTAATTTGATAAGCACAGTAATCATGGTCAACCAAACCTGATGATTGAACAGTGGGAATAAAATATTTTAATGGTGTAGATGTTAATTGTGATGTTCTTGACAAGGACACTTCAAAATCCATCTCATCATATTCCAATACATCTTTACAAGGCTCTTCTATATGAACAGCACTGGGTGCACTTAAGTCAAGTTGTATTTGTTTCTTAGTGGAACCCTGTATCTGTTTTAGGTTGGGACTCATTTTTTTCCATGTCTGAGTCACTACTTGACTCACATACCCATGTTAGTGGTTCAAAAACAGTCTTTGTTTGAGTTTGTTCATACTTTGGTCTTTTTGAAGGACCCATTTTGCACATAGTGCGTCTATTTCTTTTTGAAAAATGTGTTTGCGTCGTTCTTGGTTGCTTAAATTTCTCATGCTCTGTGTTCACAGCAAATGATCGTCTGTTAGGCACTTTAGCAATGTGTAAGTGCAAGGGTGTCTGAAGATTCACTAGTATGTCGTTTAGGGAATGTATGTTGGGTACTCCTTCCTCCTTCTCGACTTTTCCTCTGGTTATAGTAAAGGCTATTCAGTGGAAGTTGTATAAACACATTCAACACATTTTCCATAACTAGTTGAAGTAACTGAGTTGATGTACAACTTGAGCTTAGAGTGTACGACACCCTAGTAGTTGAATTTGTGTTTGTTACCAGACACAACAAGAGTCCCACAGATTGTCTTAATTGTGTTACTTGTTGATCAACATAATACTCAGTAGGTGGTATAAGTATCGATTTCTTTGGAAAGAGGGTAGGAATTGCATCCGGTCTCAGAGAACGACGGTCATCAATATAGTTATAAGCATCACTTGCAAAATGGAGTGAGCATAAGCAATACTTATCGTTATTTTTTACATCCAGAACCTTTTAAGCCATTTGGTCAAGATTATTTCCATACTGCCCAGTTTGTAGGAGCCAAAGTCTTATTCGGTCCTGATTCCAGGGAAAACAATGAAGAGTGATGTCAGTCTTCAGCCTTCTTGATTCACAAGAGCAACCTTTGACAATGCAGTTAGGCATTCTGTAAAACATAAGTTGACTACCACCGAGGTGGAGATCATTTCCCGGAATATATCGTTCACAAAGTCTTGGAAAACGGCTGGGGCATTACAGAGCCTGAAAGGCATCACCAAGTATTCATAGTGCCCATCCCTGGTGTTAAAAGCCGTCTCCATTCGTCCCCCTCACAGAGGTGAATCGGGTTGTAAGCACCCCGCATATCTAGTTTAGTAAATACCCTTGCTACCCTTGCTCCCCGTAGCCTATCGAAGAGCTCAGATATCAGGGGCAAAGGGTACTTACTCTTAACGGTGATGACGTAAAGACCCCTGTAGTCTATACATGGACGCAGTTCTCCGTTCTTCTGCACGAAGAAGAACCCCGCCCCTGCAGGTGACACTGATTTTCTAATGAACCCTCTTGCCAGATTCTCCTGGATGTATTGAGTCATTGCCTCTGTCTCCGGGAGAGACAGAGGATAGACCCGACCCCGGGGAGGCTCTGACCCAGGCAAGAGATCAATAGGACAGTCATAGGGGGGTGAGGCGGAAGGGTCTCCACAGCCCTCTTGGAGAACACGTTCCCATAGGACTAATAGCGCTTGGGGAGAGAGGAAAGATCTGCGAGTACCCCTGTAGTGGCAACCTGAACGCACTCCCTCAGACATCTGCCCTCACAAGATTCACTCAATCCCAAAATTCTCCCTAAGGACCACTCTATATGAGGGGAGAGGTAACGTAGCCAGTATATCCCTAGCAGGATCTCGTCTATTCCTTCGAGAATGACAAGAAGGGAAATAATCTCCTGTTGGTATGGAGACATAGATAACGTTAGTGGGATGGTCTGGTGTGTTATTTGTGAGGGCAGTGTCGACCCATTCACCACTCGTACAGTTACCGGCTTGGCGAGCATCACCAAGGGTATTGCGTGGCGTTAGGCGAAGGCAGAGGACATAAAATTCCCTTCCTTCCCGGAATCCACACAAAGCTCAACTGTAGGAGTGGATGAGCCTAAGGTGATTGTCCCTTTGAAGGACAGTTTGGAGGAAGACGCTACTGTGTCTAGTGAACCTCCCCCTACGGTTACTAGACGCGGTCGTTTCCCGACCGCTGGGGACCTTTCTTGGCATAATGTCCTGACTGCTGGCAGACTTTACAGATCATGGGTATTCGAGTGGCCCGGGACTTAGGTCCCGCTCGAGAATCCTCCATGGCCTCATGGGGCCCGAACGCCTTAATCGGAGATTCCAGAGGCCTGGCGAAGGTAGGAGCCAACCGAAACCTCTGCCTACACTGGGTTCGCTCCAACCTTCGTTCGTTAAAATGAAAGTCGATGCGGGTGGATATAGTTATAAGCTCTTCCAGTGTGGCGGGAATCTCAATAGTGGCCAAGGCGTCCTTCACATGGTCAGCCAGTCCTTTCCAAAACACAGTGATAAGGACTTTATCCGGCCACTCCAGCTCAGATTCCAAAGTCCGGAAGTGGATGGCGAAATGACTGACCATGGACGAGCCCTTTGTCAATGCCAGCAGATGGAGCTCCGTATCACACGAGGTCCCATAAAGACCTGTTTCAGAGAGTCCAGGAAGCGTGGAGCACTCTGCACCACATGATCGTCACGCTCCCACAGCGTCGTTGCCCACTCCCAACGCCCTGCCCGACAGAAGGGATATAATAAATCCCACTTTAGCCCGTTCCGTGGGAAAACGTTCAGCCAGAAGCTCAAGATGTATGGCACACTGGCTTACGAACCCAGACCCTGGCGCTAGAATAATGTTAGGGCTGGCGGAATGCACCGAATAAATATAATGGCGGAACCATATAGCGGTACTACGCCGGACTAATCTCGGGTTTCGTCACCTGGTATGAACTGATGCGAACTCTGTTGCTTCATAAAGTCGCAGGGAAACTAAGGAAATGCTGTGCCCTGTTAGCAGTAACAGGGTGCAGCTGATGGACGCTAGTTGGATCACTGAAATTCAGTCACAGGGTGCAGCTCATGGACGCTAGTGGGATCACTGAAATTCAGTCACAGGGTGCAGCTCATGGACGCTAGTGGGATCCCTGAAATTCACCCCCACTATGCTGGTGATTGATTCCGCTCTGACCCTCTGGCTTTTGAGGACGCCCCGAGTCAGATGCTGAGATCAAGCGGGAGTTCCCATCCTACACTGACCGGTTGTCAGGACTAATTAAAGATTACTGCACAGAGTGCGTACAGCGCCGCTCTGGCGGATGCCACTAACCACCCTTACAGGGGTTAGGAAAGCTGTCTAATTGCGCATGGCGCCGCACTGGCGGTCGCTGCTGGTTAGGCACAGTAAGAATCGTGCACTTGTGTTAAGGATACCACTGTCAGGCGCTAGGTAGCTCCAACATTCGCGAACATTCAACAAATCTAGCAATGGGAATGATTAAGGAGCAATCACCAGAACAGGCATACATCCACACGCACACAATTACAGGTTTATACTAGCGCATGGCCGCGCGGCCGTGCAAACCTTTTATAGCTGAAGCACTCCGGGACCTTCCTGGTGGTCCAATAGGAGCTGCCACAGGACCTGAGCATGCGACTCCCAACCTCCAATGAGAGGTCATCCCTTGGGCATGCTCAAAAGAAGAAAAGCTGGACTTAGTCCCAGGAGCGCCTGCTCGCTGCTGATCAGTGCTGGTTACAATGACTGAGCCTGGAAGAGCCGCAGTAACCAAACGCACAATATCCACCCGAGTCAGGCGCTGGGACCGACGTCCATGCTGAGCAGGCTCCAGCGGAGGTGGTTCGAGATTCCCTCTGTTCAGCGGTGGGAACTCGACACCTAACGCAGCAGTGCAGAAATTGTTTTTTAGATTTATATATGTATTTTACATATATATATATTTTTTGGTCTGTACTGTACATTATATGCATATATTCTATCTATCTATCTATCTATATATACATACACAGTACTATTTTTCCACTTCCAATAGGGCAGGAGTTGTGAAGAATCAGAAAGATTTTAACTGCCTTTCGCGCTGTTATAAAATAATCCAAATAATTTGGATTTTACCAAAATTTGGTCATAGCTGGAATTGCTTTCTTGTCTATTGAGGATTATATAGGATCTGTTGACGGAAAAAAAATGTTTCAATATGTGAAATTCTCTTGGCTCTTGCAATCAAGTCTTTACAAGTCTGGTAATTTAACACAGATAATACAATGTTTTTTGAAGACAATTAAGTTCGTCCAAAAAGATTTTCTCACCACATTGTGAAAAATGCTAATTACACTTAGAAGTTACATGGTCAGCTGGTGAACATTGCTTTTCCCAGTGATGCTCCAAAGAATTAAGAGGACTCTCCCTATGTACATACAGGAGTGACCTGCCAATCAAGTTGGTTGCAGGATACAGTGCAGATCAGACCCAATCAAGATTTTCTTTGTGAGTGAATCCGTAAACCTATATATGATTAATGATTATTATATGATTATTGATTGATTATATGACTGATTGATTATTGATTGATTATATGATTATTAATATATGATTAATAAATACATTATTTGCATATATTGTATACTGTATATACTGTATTTTTTTTCCACTTCCAATAGAGCAGCCTGATGACCAGTTGTGAAGAATCAAAAATTCTTTAAGATTTTACCTGTCTTTCGCGCTGTTATAAGATAATCCAAATAATTTGGATTTTACCCAAATTTGGTCATAGCTGGAATTGCTCTCTTGTCTATTGAGGATTTTATAGGATTTGTTGACGGAAAAAAATGTTTCAATATGTGAAATTCTCTTGGCTCTTGCAATCAAGTCTTTACAAGTCTGGTAATTTAACACAGATAGTACAATGTTTTTTGAAGACAATTAAGTTAAGGTACCTTCACACGAAACGACTTTGTAACGATATCGCTAGCGATCCGTGACGTTGCAGCGTCCTCGCTAGCGATATCGTTTAGTTTGACACGCAGCAGCGATCAGGATCCTGCTGTGATGTCGCTGGTTGCTGAATAAAGTTCAGAACTTTATTTGGTCGTCCGATCGCCGTGTATCGTTGTGTTTGACAGCAAAAGCAACGATACCAGCGATATTTTACACTGGTAACCAGGGTAAACATCGGGTTACTAAGCGCAGGGCCGCGCTTAGTAACCCGATGTTTACCCTGGTTACCAGTGTAAAATGTAAAAAAAACAAACAGTACATACTTACATTCGCGTCCCCCGCCGTCTGCTTCCCACACTGACTGAGAGCCGCAAAGTGAAAGTGAAAGCACAGCACAGCGGTGACGTCACCGCTCTGCTGTTAGGGCCGGCGCTCACAGTCAGTGCAGGAAGCGGACGCCGGGGGACGCGAAGGTGAGTATGTAGTGTTTGTTTTTTTTACATTTTACACTGGTAACCAGGGTAAACATCGGGTTACTAAGCGCGGCCCTGCGCTTAGCAACCCGATGTTTACCCTGGTTACCCGGGGACCTCGGCATCGTTGGTCGCTGGAGAGCGGTCTGTGTGACAGCTCTCCAGCGATCAAACAGCGACGCTGCAGCGATCGGCATCGTTGTCGCTATCGCTGCAGCGTCGCTTCGTGTGAAGGTACCTTTAGTCCAAAAGATTTTCTCACCAGATTGTGAAAACTGCTAATTACACTTAGAAGTGTCTAGGGTGACTGCTCGATGCATGTAATGTTGTGTTACCAGCAAATGGTTTGGAAAACTTCTTAGTTTAAATTATTTCACCAGATTTACCCTGCAAACTAAGGTCCAAGAAAGAAATACTTGTAGGATCACTAACAAAGGCGAACTAAAGATATACTGGACAAAATCAGGTATGGTAGATACATCGCACTGCCATATAATAAGTGTATCGTCGATGTATGTACCATACCACACAATCTGCGAGCTGTAAATATTCAGATCTGAACACAAATAATTATATTCATAGAAAGACATAACAAGATTTGCCAGAGATGACGAGAATTTGGCACCCATGGCCACTCCAGACAGTTGTAAAAAAAATTGTGTGTCAAAAGAAAAAAAATTGTGAGTCAATTAATAAAATGCAACCTGTAAAATGTAATTGATCAAATCTTGAGAATACCTACTAAATTTCACCAAATGGAATTTTAACACCCCCATAGCTACAGAATGAGGAATGCAAGTATATAGTGATGTCACATCACAACTAAGCCAAGAAAACTGAGATGACCATATTTTAGATGAAAAAGCCTCTAATACATCTGTGGAATCCTATATGTACCCAGGAGTCCTGTTCACCAGTGGTTGCAAGAGCGAATCAAGCCACTCACACATGTGCTCATTGATTGGGCCAAATACCCGATACAATTGGTCTCATGAGAGGGAAAGCATCCTGCTTAAGAATCTTAGGTAAACCATGCATAATTGGCAAAACAAAATGCTTAACCTCCAAAAAGTCCACTTGATTTTTAGTCATTACATTTAAGGAAAGACCATCAAGAATCAGTCTGTTCATTTCAAGCTGAAAGGCCTGAGTGGGATTGAATGCTAACTTTTCATATGTCCCCTGATCAGATAATAATTCAAAAATTGTATTCCTATAATCAAGAGAATTCATGATTACAACCACTCTGCCTTTATCCGACATTTTGATGATATCAGACATATTTTTTATTTCCATTAAGGCGGGGGCACGTTCCTTGTGCTAAAGATTAGATTTGGACAGGTGAGTAATCTCAGTACCCTTCAAAATTTTCAGATCCCTTTCCACCAGTTCCTGAAAAGTTATTCTGAAAAAATCTTTATTCTTAAACTCATTTAAAACTTTGTTTTCATTCATAATGCATGGTTGCATCAAATGTTTTTTGATGGTTAGATTACTTACTACCTTATTTACATCAAGGATAGTAGAAAATAAATTGAAGTCCTGGTCAGGAGCAAAATTGAGACCAAGTGATAACACATTCAGTTGAGTCTGAGAAAAAACTCTTGAAGACAAATTCAGGATGTTATTCAGAGTATTTAAACCGCCGGCGCTTTCTTGTGTCGAGCTGAAATATTCGGCACGTTTCTTACCGCCCCACCTCTTACGTTTTTTGAAGATTGGAAAGAGCGTGTTTTAATCGCATAACTTGATTTACCCACAGAAACATCTGAAGTACTTACATTAGTGTCTGAGGAATCAGGGTCAGACGATGTAAAATATACATGCGGTTTACTCTTATTTTTCCTTTTAATACGTTTGAGAATAGATGTAGGGGTCTTATGGATATTCTCCCAGGCACCCCAATCATAAACTTTGTTGGAAGTATAATCATGCATTTTTTCCTGTCCACGATTTCATCCTGTAAAGTCGAAATTGTTTCCTGTAATTTTTGCATTGCAGACTCATATTGAAGATCAGCTTTAAACTGATCTAAATTAATTTTGGTATCATTTATCTCCTTTTGAATGTCACTCAACTTGGTCTCTTCATATTTAATCATGTTGCATCAAATTTAGTAAATAATTGCTCAAAATCTAATTCCATTCAATCTGAAATTCAGATGAATAAATGAACGTAGGTTTAGAAAAGCATAAAATTGTATATATTTGGCAGCAGGATGAATAATGCGACAAAATGAGCTTTTAAAATGCAAACTTGATAAAGTCAGCTCCTCGTAAAAACTACAGGTCAGTATTGTTTTATTACTTTTTTTTTACATTTTTATATTCTAATTTCATGTATTGTGCAGACGTATTATTAATAATGATCCAAATATCAGTTCTACATGTGGAGAGACGAGCCCGCCCATACTGATCCTCTGTGTTTCTGGTTATATTTGGAGACATACAGAATCTCTTCACAAGAATTTGGAGATATTGACCCAAAATTGCCGAGACTGGAATCTTGCAGAGATAGTTGGTGACTAGAACGTTCATTTTCATGAGGAAACTTTAGGATCACATTTACATATAAAGAACCAGGATAATAATTGTTTATAGTGAAAATAAGTTTATTAAGAATAAAATAACAAACGCAAGAAAACAACAAATAACTCTTTACAAAAGCCGATGAACCTTAAAGTGTCCTTGGTGGTCCCTGTATAAACCTTGGTGGGGCAGGTTCCCAGCTTGCGTGAAGCATCCTGGGATGTCAAACACTGTTCTATGGGGGGAAGTTGCAATGAAGGGGGTTCATTTCCAGAAACTGTAGGGAGGGGTAGATGTGGTCATAGGGTAAAAGGGACTAGGTAAGTGTGATTGGATTAAGATGTGAAGGGGGAGTTAAAATTAGTTGGTGTGGGGTAGTTATACAGGGGTATGGATGGGAAATTTGGGTAAAGCACAAGAGGATGAACACTGGGAGGGGCAACCACATTAGGAGGAATGTAGCTGGAATTAGACGTAGGAAGATTCCACAGAATCATTGGGAAAGACGATGCAGGGTCTGGAGATGAAGAGGTGGATGATGGAACAGCAGGTTCTGGTCTGATGGGATCTCCGTCATTTGAAACAGAAGGGTGATAGTCATCTAATGGCCTGTAGAGATGTCCATGGATGATAAATGGGGCCAGGTCCAGGTGGTAGATATCCTGTCTGCCGACCGTCGTATTCTGAAGTTTCATGGCTTCTCGTGGAATCCGACTCACATCCACTGTCCAGAAGTTTCCTTTGGCCTGAGTCTGGTTTGGATCTTTTAGCACCTGAAATAAAGATTAAATAAATTCAGATAGAGGTTCAAATAAAATTCCAATTTCTACAATATAAAGTAAGTCACTACTGTAAATACGGGTCGTATAGAAGAAATGATTATGTGATAATAACTGTGGTAGAAAACTAGTATTTCTACGTTTGTTTATAGTTTTCTTTATGAGGGAAAATTTATCAGTAATATTAGAATTGGGAAATACATTTTTCTTACAATGTAGCAAAGTGATACCTTCTCAAAATAAGTCATCTCCTTTCAAAATCATTATAAAGACACCTAAAATTATGCAGATGAGATTTATGAGTTAGAAAATTGTTACTGAGGTTATAAACATTTAGTGAGATGAGGAAAAGTCCTGCCTCATTAGAGAAGAAATACAGCGCTGTTATGAGGATTATGGAGGAGAACCTGGAGTCTACTAAGAGAATTAAGGTAAAATTACTTTGCACCAGACTTAAAAAGTGTCCAGAAAGTGAGATCAGGTCTAAGAGACAATTGTAAAATGCAGCAATGTTATTAGATCTTGTATTAGACACATCACATATCTGAGGCTGAAAATAGGATGAGTCATTACAAATGTAACTTACCCCGTGCACTAGTTTGATGATTTTGCCCAATTTCCACCATTTCTACCATCTTATAAAATGATGCATTTTACAATATTAATAAATCTCCCCTTATATATGTAAAAAAATAGCAATGTTCATTAGAAGAGAATCACCCCAGTAATGACCACACTGAGTCCTCACCTTTCTGAAGCAGTCGTTAGAGGACAAGCTGTGTCTGACCGAGTCTTTCCACCCTTGATATCGGCCCTTGAAAATGGGGAAGAAGTCGCTGATCTTGTCTAAAATCTAAAGATAAAAAATTTATCAAAAAACATTTAGTCCTGTAAATTAGAAAATGAGGTAATAACAGTGAATCCCATTTATCATAAATTGTGAATTATCCTTTCCTGATAAGTATATTATAACACACAACAGTATATTCCCACAGTGTGGGAAAGTAATATGATTTTTTTTTTTGTATATGACTGAAAGTACAAATGTACAAAAATTAAAAATGTGTCCACTTAGCAGTAGTAAAGGCTTAAAAGATTTGTTTTCCCCATCTAGTCAATATCCCACTAACTTGTTTCCTTTACAATATAGTTTGCTCTTACCTGCGACAGCTTCAGCCTCCTTTCTGGGACACTTAGAATCACCAGGGCAATCATGGCCAAGTATGAATATGGAGGCTTGGGATATCGTTGGTAATTTTTCTTTTTTTCCCCAGAAGTTTTCTCCTCCTGACCTGGAGTCATGACTGGGTCACGCTCTGCATTTGTATCCTCTCCTGGACCACAGTCCATGTTGGAGTCCATCTCTAGTATCTGCTCAATACTGAGCACATCAGGTGATGGAATATTGATGGTTTCCAAAGCTTGGAGATTTGAGCTCATATCTCGCAGATGTCTACACAAATGCCAAAATTAGATCTGATGTGACCCTGGGCCAGGGAAGGAGCCTTAATAAGTGCTGATCACCCCACATCCGGCTTTCTTATGTTAATATCCCCAAAACAAGATGGAGCCTTTTGCTGATAACATGTCAACTTTTATTGAAAGACCTAGATCCATAAAGACAATAGCACTGTGAATACACAAAGTTTCAGTTCTTGGGTGTGATCCACACTTAAAACATCTTTTGTCATGTATATTGTGTATATCCTTAAGGTACTGTCACACAGTGCCATTTTCATCGCTACGACGGCACGATTCGTGACGTTGCAGCGTCGTATGATTATCGCTCCAGCGTCGTAGACTGCGGTCACACATTGCAATACACGGTGCTGGAGCGATAATTTCATGACGTATTTGCGATGTAGAAGTCGTTGGTTACTGTGCGCACATCGTATACAACCTGTGTCACACGATGCAATCATACCGCCACAGCGGGACACTAGACGAAATAAAGTTTCAAACGATCTGCTACGACGTACGATTCTCAGCGGGGATCCGGATCGCAGTAGCGTGTTAGACACAACGATATCGTAACGATATCGCTAGAACGTCACGAATCGTGCCGTCGTAGCGATGAAAATGGCACTGTGTGACGGTACCCTTAGTATATACCATGTGGCCCCTTGTGTGTTAATAAACCTCAGCTGCATGGGTAATGTTGAGGACAAGATGGAAATAAAGCGACCATTGGGACAACAGTTTGTTGCTTTTACTGAAGATCTTACATTTTGTGAGTTTGTATAAAGAAAGTGACTTAAAGACTAAATTACCAATAATTTATCCTAAATATATGTTTATTTTTCTCTTGATAATTTGTCCTTGGTCTCATCATTTGATTTTTTTTCCTGTTTCCATCTATAATATTAAGGTGGCATTAGATATTTAATGGTTTCTACAGTGTGACTCTTTGGATACAGTCATTACTTTTGGCCTCCATAGTCTAACATATAGTTTGTGGTTTGTTTTTTTTTTTGCGGTTCATACTTTTCATGTATCAATACAAAATAAGATATAAATATGGAAAGGGCTTTAGTAGTTTACGTCTCCTTTCCTTTCCCATCTTTAGTAATTTATGGCGTCTTTTCCTTGTATTTTATTTTGTAAGTTCCTTGTTCACACAAGCAGATCTGCATATTATTTAACGGTGCCACTTATTTTTATACAGCGATGGAATTAACTCATTGTCCATGCGAATGGTTACCTCAAACTCTACAGCGGGCTAATGTGCTATGGGTTTTATAAGGGGAAGGTATCTTAATGACTGAACCCCTACCCCAGTCTATGGAAACTTGAATTCATGAGGTTCATTTAATGTTTTGTCTTGTGATTCTCCATTTATATGAAGCTATTCAGATATTCATCTTTCCCTGGAATAAGTTGATAAAGTCATGGATTCTGCCTCCATCATTATACGACATTGCTATACAATGTAATCTTAATAACGTATCCCAAGTGTATGAGTAAAGGAGATGGTATACTGTGTAGGAAATGTGGATTAACCCCTTAATCCCATATGACGTAATATCCCGTCGAGGTGACCCGGGACTTAATTCCCAGGGATGGGATAGTACGTCATAGGCGATTGGCCGCGCTCACGGGGAGCGCAGCCGATAGCCGCCGGGTGTCAGCTGATTATTCCAGCGGTCACGGACCGCTCCTGGCACAATAACCCCCGAAACACCGCAATCAAACATAATCGCAGCGTTCCGGCGGCATAGGGAAGCATGCACAGGGAGGGGGGCTCCCTGCGTGCTTCCCTGAGACCCTCGGAACTGCTATGTGATCTGATCACGTTGTTCCTTCTGGGTCCTGCAGAGAGGTGGCTTGCAAACGCCTGCTTAGAGCAGGCGTCGGCAAGCCTCCTGCACTGCCTTTCAGATCGCTGATCTGACACAGTGCTTTGCAAAGTGTCAGATCAGCGATTTGACACTATAGCATGATGTCCTACCCTGGGACAAAGTAAAAAAGTTAAAAAAATGTTTTTACATGTGTAAAAAAAAATAAAATTCCTAAATAAAGGAGTCCTGGGTTCAAGCCCCACTAAGGACAACATCTGCAAAGAGTTTGTATGTTCTCTCCGGTTTCCTCCCACATTCCAAAGACATACTGATAGGGAATTTAGATTGTGAGCCCCATCGGGGACAGCGATGATAATGTGTGCAAACTGTAAAGCGCTACGGAATATGTTAGCGCTATATAAAAATAAAGATTATTATTATTAAAAAACAAACACTAAAAGTACAGATATATAGTATCACCGCATCCAAAACGACCCGACCTATAAAAACTGCCCCACTAGTTAACCCCTTCAGTGAACACCGTAAAAAAAGGCAAAAAACAACGCTTTATTATCGTACCGCCGAACAAAAGGTGGAATAACGCGCAATCAAAAAGATGGATATAAATAAACATGGTACCGCTGAAAATGTCATCTTGTCCCGCAAAAAAGAGCCGCCATACAGCATCATCAGCGAAAAAATAAAAAAAGTTATAGTCCTCAGAATAAAGCGATGCAAAAATAATAATTTTTTATATAAAAGTTTTTATCGTATAAAAGCGCAAAAACATAAAAAAATGATATAAATGAGGTATAGCTGTAATCGTACTAACCTGAAGAATAAAACTGCTTTATCAATTTTACCAAACGTGGAACGGTATAAACGTCTCCCCACCCAAAAAAAGAAATTCATGAATTGCTAGGTTTTGGTCATTCTGCCTCACAAAAATCGGAATAAAAAGCGTTCAATAAATGTCAGGTACCCGGAAATGGTACCAATACAAACGTCAACTCGTCCCGCAAAAAACAAGACCTCACATGACTCTGTGGACCAAAATATGGAAAAATTATAGCTCTCAAAATGTGGAGGCGCAAAAACTATTTTTTGCAATAAAAGCGTCTTTTAGTGTGACAGCTGCCAATCATAAAAATCCGCTATAAATAGTAAATCAAACCCCCCTTTATCACCCCCTTAGTTAAGGAAAAATGAAAGAAAAATAAATGTATTTATTTCCATTTTCCCATTAGGGTTAGGGTTAGTGTTGGGGCTAAAGTTAGGGTTACAGTTAGGGTTGGGGCTAAAGTTAGGGTTGGGGCTAAAGTTAGGGTTAGGGCTACAGTTAGGGATGGGGCTGCAGTTAGGGTTTGGATTACATTTACAGTTGGGATTAGGGTTAAGGGTGTGTCAGGGTTAGGGTTATGGCTGGGATTAGGATTAGGGGTGTGGTTAGGGGTGTGTTATGTTAGGGTTAGGGGTGTAGTTAGGGTTGGGATTAGGGTTAGGGGTGTGTTCGGGTTAGGGTTGGAGTTATAATTGAGGGGTTTCCACTGTTCAGGCACATCAGGGGCTCTCCAAACGCGACATGGCGTCCGATCTCAATTCCAGCCAATTCTGCTTTGAAAAAGTAAAACAATGCCCTCCCGTGCGCCCAAACGGGTTTACCCCAGCATATGGGGCATCAGCGTACTCAGGATAAATTGGACAACCAACTTTTGGGGTCCAATTTCTCTTGGTAGCCCTGGGAAAATAAAAAATTGGGAGCTAATAAAATCATTTTTGTGGGAAAAAAAATTATTTTTTATTTCCACGGCTCTGCGTTATAAACTGTAGTGAAAGACTTGGGGGTTCAAAGTTCTCACAACACATCTAGATAAGTTCCTTGGGGGGGGGTCTAGTTTCCAGTATGGGGTCACTTGTGGGGGGTTCTACTGTTTAGGTGCAACAGGGGCTCTGCAAATGCAATGTGACACCTGCAGACCAATCCGTCTAATTCTGCATTCCAAACGGCGCTCCTTCCCTTCCGAGCTCTGCCATGCGCCCAAACAGTGGTTTCCCCCCACATATGGAGTATCAGCGTACTCAGGACAAATTTGACAACAACTTTTGTGGTCCAATTTCTCCTGTTACCCTTGAGAAAATACAAAATTGGGGGCTAAAAAATAATTTTTGTGGAAAAAAAAGGATTTTTTATTTTCATGGCTCAGCGTTATAAACTGTAGTGAAACACTTGGGAGTTCAAAGTTCTCACAACACATCTAGATAAGTTCCTTAGGGGGTCTACTTTCCAAAATGGTGTCACTATTGGGGGTTTCCACTGTTTAGGCACATCAGGGGCTCTCAAAACGCGACATGGCGTCCTATCTCAATTCCAGTCAATTTTGCAATGAAAAGTCAAACGGCGCTCTTCCCTTCCGAGCCCTTCCATGCGCCCCAAACAGTGGTTTACCTCCACATATGGGGTATCAGCATACTCAGGACAAGTTGTACAACAACTTTTTGTGGTCCAATTTCTTCTGTTACCCTTGGGAAAATAAATTTTTTTGGGGGGCAATAAGATCATTTTCATGAAAAAATATGACTTTTTATTTTTACGGCTCTACATTATAAATTTCTGTGAAGCGCTTTGTGGGTCAAAGTGCTCACTACACATCTAGATAAGTTCCTTAGGGGGTCTACTTTCCACAATGGTGTGGGGGGTTTCAATGTTTAGGCACATCAGGGGCTCTCCAAACGTGACATGGCGTCCTATCTCAATTTCAGTCAATTTTGCATTGAAAAGTCAAATGGCGCTCCTTCCCTTCCGAGCTCTGCCATGCGCCCAAACAGTGGTATACCCCCACTTATGGAGTATCAGTGTACTCAGGACAAATTGTACAACTTTTGTGGTCTAGTTTCTCCTGTTACCCTTGGTAAAATAAAACAAATTAGAGCGGAAGTAAATTTTTTGTGAAAAAAAGTTAAATGTTCATTATTTTTTAAATATTCCAAAAATTCCTGTGAAACACCTGAAGGGTTAATAAACTTCTTGAATGTGGTTTTGAGCACCTTGAGGGGTGCAGGTTTTAGAATGGTGTCACACTTGGGTATTTTCCATCATATAACCCCTCAAAGTGATTTAAAATGTGATGTGCCTAAAAAAATGGTGTTGTAAAAATAAGAAATTGCTGGTCAACTTTTAACCCCTATAATTCCCTAAAAAAAAAAAATTTGTTCCAAAATTGTGCTGATGTAAAGTAGACATGTGGGAAATGTTACTTATTAAATATTTTGTGTGACATATCTCTGTGATTTAAGGGCATAAAAATTCAAGTTTTCAAAATTTTCACCAAATTTCCACAAATAAACTCAGGTAATGTCAAAGAAATTTTACTACTATCATGAAGTACCATGTCACGAGAAAACAATGTCAGAATCATCAGGATCCATTGAAGCGTTCCAGAGTTATAACCTCATAAATGGACAGAGGTCAGAATTGTAAAAATTGGCCGTCATTAACGTGCAAACCACCCTTGGGGGTTAAGGGATTAAATCCGCGCTGCCTTAGCAATGAGATTATGAAATATGACTAAATTAAACAGTGGTTTATTCAACGCGTTTCAAGGTCATTGTGACCCGTTTTTCAAAGTCCTGTTAGGGTTGGCGGAATGCACCGAGTAAATATATATATTGAATAGTAGGTGCGTTCGCAACCCAGGGTCCATCATGCAGGAGAGAACCTGCTGCTGGTAGATGGCGGTACTATATGGCGGTACTATATGGCGGTATAAGCGAATTCTGTTACTTCACAGAGACGCTTGAGAAAAGAGAATGCTGTGCCCTGTTAACCTCACAGGGGAACAGCTAGCAAATAAAGTCAACAGTGGTCATGCAGTCAGCAAAGCTTACACACAAGTCCTCACCGGAGGTACCTGTATTCTAGGGGCTTATTTCAGCCGGCCCTGAATCCACTCACACAAAACTCCTCACCGGAGGTGCCGGTATTCTAGGCTTATTACAGCCGAACCCTGAATCCACATGCATAAGACCACACTGGCGTAGAGCACATAACTTTAGTTGATACTAGCGCATGGCCGTGCGGCCATGCGAACCTTTTATAGCTACAGCAACTTCAGGACCTTCCTACAGGACCAATGGTAGCTGCTGCAGTACTTGAGCATGTGACCCCTGATCTCCAATGAGAGGTCTTACCTTGGGCATGCTCAGAAGGGGAAAAGCAGGACTTAGTCCCAGAGACGTCTGCTCGCCGCTGACCAGTACTGGCTACAATGGCTGAGCCTGGAGCCGCTGACCAGTACTGGCTACAATGGCTGAGCCTGGAAAGGCAGCAGTAACCATCTGCACATTATCAGGCTTAGTCAGACGCTGGGACTGGCGTCTGCTGAGCAGGCTCCACTGCGACTGGCAGCGGAGATGGCTTGAGATTCCCCCTGTGCAGAGGCAGGAACTCAACCCCTAACAATACAACATACAGAAACAGTGCGCTTACATTGTTTAAATACATAAGAAGTCAGAGTTCATAGGTAAAAAAGGTTAATAAATCTTTGTCAGCACAGAATTTATATTATTAATTAAAGAATAATCTCATAAGAACATATCAACTTATATTCACGGGATATCAGGCCCAAAAAAAGTAAATCAATTAGTTAAATAAATAAACTATTAGTCTATTCCATGAAAAAAAAAGAAAAAAAAATTGACAAGAACCTGTAGGATGAGACTTTCGAATCACCAAAGTCAGCTGCGTAGTTCACAAGCTACTGGATCACGTGATGAATCTCTTAAAAAATGCATGCTAACAATTGTTGTGTTTGAATTCCACCTAACAACGAATATTTATTAATTGATTTAATGAAATAAAATAGATCTTTTATTATTAAAAAACGAAAAAATATTTCCAAATGAGTTGTCATTATTTCTTTCTTGGAATTATTTGATTCTTAAAAGTCAAAATTGGGCAAAAGCAGTTGGTCTGTTTGCAGCTACAGAGGAGGGGAAAAAAAGCCACAGCGCAGCGCAACACACCAGCAATGCCACAGGATCGCCCCCCCAAAACAGACACACCACCAGCCATGCTGGCGAACATACACTTTTTTTTATAGACTAATGGAATTGTTTCATCAGAAAGGATTTAAGTCATGAAATCACAATCCAGTGGGTGTTAGGTTCCCACCGCTACACAAGTGGAATCTCAAACCATGTCCACTGCAGTCTCCCATTCTCCTCCGGCCACAGTGGAACCAGCTCAGCAGAGACGTCGTTCCCAGCATCTGGCTCAAGCTGATATTGTGCACTTGGGTACTGCTGGCTTTCCAAGGTCTGCCCTTGTAGCCATCACTGATCAGCAACGAGCAGGCATTTCAGGGACTAAGTCCTGCTTTTCCCACACTGAGCATGCCCGCGAGACGACCTCTCATTGGAGGTTGGGGGGTCACATGCTCAGGTCCTGTTGCAGCTCCTATTGGACCATCAGGAAGGTCCCGGAGCGCTACTAACTATAAAAGGTTCGCATGGCTGCTCGGCCATGCGTTAGTGTAAACTTGTTAACGTGTGTGTGTGTAGATGAATGACTGTCGATGGATGAAAGCTCCGAATCATTCCCATCCCTAGTGTTGTTGCCTGCTCGCAAATGGTAGAGCTACCTAGCGCCCAACAGTGCTATCCTGCACATTAGCACAAGAAACTGAACCCAGTTAGCGACCGCCGGAGCGGTGCCTTAGTTAGAGTGGTTAGTGGCGTCCGCCAGAGCGACGCTGCACGCACTCTTGTTCGATAAATGTTTACTTTAGTTAATTCCCTGGCACCACAATAACAGTGTTGAGCTCAAGAGATCTAGGGGGACTCTTACCCTGAGTCTGGGGCAGAGTTCTGTGACTTCTTGCTTGCGCTCTCTGTGCAGTATTGCGGCCATGTGACGCAACAGGGTTCGCTTCCTTCATACCGGGTGAAGCTAACCCGTGTGTGTATTTGTATTATATCACCATATAGTCTGCCATTACCGAGCAGCAGGTGTCTTAGCTGCACGGTGGACCCCGGACTACGAACGCACCTTATATCATCTCTAATTATTAGTTGGTGCGTTGTGTTAGTAACAATGATTGTACAGTGCAAATAATCTACACAAGAGATATTTGCTTTTAGTCAATATAATTAAAAAGCACACATGGAATAAAGTGCATCGTGCTGTAAAAAAATTTATCAATAAAAAGCTGTAAAAAAAATTATCAATAAAAAACTAACAAATATGTAGTCATAAATGATTAGAGAAATTTCTTTCTTCTTTCAAAAATTATATATTTTATGAGAAGTAGGTAGCAGGATGCGTAAAAAAGCCTAGTCATCTAGTTCATAAACCTGAGGGAGTATGAGTTGAGAGCAAGAAAGATTCTTTTAGGGAAAAGACTATTCAATATTATAAAGAGATCATTATATTAAAAACAATTATGTCAATGAGAGACCAACCAAAATTGCCAATGCTGACTATATTTCAAGTCATCATGGCGGGGTATTGGGAAAAGTTTTCAATTACCAATAATCACGCCTCGGTTATACCTCATGGGCTACGATATTGCCTTTGCGCAGTGACAATTATGTCAATGTATAATTCAAATTTAATTTTTTACGATTTTTTGAGGTAGGGTCAATTCTTAAAATAAAATATCTCTAAATTACCTATCTGAATTGCAGTCATTGTTATTTTCCAGTCATCTAATATTCTAGTATAATTGCAATGTTTTGGAACAAGCTGCCTATGAAAACAGTATCTTTAAAAAAAAAAAAAAAAAAAAACACTCAAAATGCATGTTCCAAATTATTATGCACAGCAGAGTTTTCAACCTTTTTTTTTATATATATATATTTTGAACAAAAAAAATGGTCAGTTGTGAAGTTATAAGCATTATCATCTTATTACAAAATGAAATCAAACCGTTTTCAACTGTAAACTTTATTCAAGGTTATGTTACATTTGCACATAGGACCCCTTGTTGGAAAGAAGCTTCTGAACTCTCTCGTCCATTGAGTTTGTCAGTTTTTGGATGGTTTCTGCTTCAATTGTTTTGCATGTGGCCAGAATAGCCTCCCAGAGCTGTTGCTTAGATGTGAACTGCCTCCCGCCATCATAAACACTCCTTTCGATGATGCTCCAGAGGTTCTCAATGGGGTTGAGGTCCTTTCGATGATGCTCCAGAGGTTCTCAATGGGGTTGAGGTCAGGGGAAGATGGTGGCCACACCATAAGTTTGTCCTCTTTTATGCCCATAGCAGCCAGAGATGAAGATGTGTTTTTTGCAGCATAACACGGTGCATTATCATGCATGAAAATGATCTTGCTGCGGAAAGCACGGTTCTTCCTCTTGAACCATGGCAGGAAGTGTTGTTTTAGAAACTCTACATAGATTATGGAGTTCATCTTTACCCCTTCAGGGATCATAAAGGGGCTGACAATCTCTCCCCATGATTCCAGCCCAAAACATTACTCCACCTCCTCCTTGTTGGCGCCTTAGCCGTGTTTTCATGGGGTGTCCATCAACCAGCCATCCTCCACTCCATCCATCTGGACCATCGAGCGTTGCACGGCACTCATCGGTGAACAAAACAGTTTGGAAGTCAGTCTTCATGTATCGTTTGGCTCACTGGATCCGTTTCTGCTTGTGTGCAGTGGATAGAGGTGGTCAACAGGATGGCTTACGCACAGCTGCAAACCTCTCAAGGACCCTGCATCTTGTTCTGGGGACGCTGGAGGCACCAGCAGCTTCAAAAACTTGTCTGCTGCTATGACAAGGCATTTTTGCAGCTTCTCTTTTAACCTTACTCTATTGCCTGATGGAAAGAGTCCTCAATTTTTCCTTATCAGCACGCACACGTGTGTGCTGGGAATCAGCTACATACTTCTTGATTGTGCGATGATCACGATGAAGTGTCTTGGCAATGTTGATTGTAGTCATGCCTTGACCTAAATACTCCACAATTTGTTGCTTCTCAGCAGCCGACACATCCTTTTTCTTTCCCATTTTGGCAAAAAATGTAGGCTGCTTAATAATGTGGAACAGCCTTCTTAAGTAGTCTTGCCTTTATTTGGACAAACCTGCCAAACTAATTTGCACAGGTATCTGCAATTCAGTGATATAAAGAGCCCTGACACACATCACCATCAATGAGTTTAAATGACAAACACAAAAATTCTAACCTTATCACTCCTAAACTCTTTGTGCATAATAATTTGGAACACAGTGTATGCCTGTGTGAATTTAACCGTAGATGAAGTGGTTGAATAGTTCTTCCCACATATTGTTTGCCACAAGATCACTCAATCACATAAATTACATATTCTGAATTACCTTCAAGAAATGAGAGATCATAAATTTCTCTTTGGTTGAAAAGGAAATAATGCTGTCCGTTTTATATTTAATATTAAAATTAATGCTAGTAGCATCATAAAAGGCAGTAAAGGAAAGACCCCAGTTATTACTATGACTTTGCTGAATAAAATGGCCGATATTATTTTCTGTGTTGTCCCGGATGAAAATCAAATCATCAATAAATCTTCTGTAAAAAATAATTTGTTTCTGCCAAGTTTAATTAAAATTAAATAATTCTTCAAAAAGATTTGCGAAAGTAGGTGCTACTTTACAGCCCATCGCAGTCCCTTTAATTTGATGACAAAAATTCATTTTCAAAGGTAAAATAATTATTTTTCAGTATAAAATCCAATCCTTTTATGCTGTAGAGTACCTATTATCAAACATAAGAAAGTGATAAAAACATATTAGTCCTACATAATGTGGGATGTTTGAGTACGATGATGAAACATTTATTGTAAGAAAGATGTATCCAGATTTCCACAAAACTTTCTGTAAAAGCGCTAATGGATGGGAGGAACCACGAAGGTGTCTATTAAGATTAAAAACATGTATTAGCATAATTCGGTCAATATATTTCACAAGATTAGAGGTCAATGAATTAATACCTGCAATGATGGGCCTGCCCAGAGGGTTTTGCATATTCTTCTGCAATGAGATCATTATATTTCTGTATGGAGGAGGCATAATTATTAAAAGAACTTATTTTCGGCCCAATATCCTGTGAATATAAGTTGATATGTTAATATGAGATTATTCCTTAATGAATAATATAAATTCTGTGCCGACAAAGATTTTTTAACCTTTTGTTAACTATGAACTCTGACACCACGTGTCATCTGACAATTTGGTGCCGTTTTTTGAACTCTGTATGTATTTAAACAATGTAAGTGCACTGTTTCTGTTTGTTGTATGTGGTATTTCCTGAAGAAGGGGTCAAAATGACCTTGAAACGCGTTGAATAAACCACCGTTTAATTTCATCATCCTTTGGAATCTCATTGTTAAGGCAGCGCAGACTTAATCCACATTTCCTACACAGTATACCATGTCCTATGGTCGTTGATCGACTCGTGGATCTGCAGCAGCCTACATCTATATACGCTTTTATTCAACAATATCAGGTGTGGTGAGTAGTTCTTTGGAAGCTCTGTGTGGGATAAGACCCTATTTTGCGCTTTGTCTCCCTCTTTTCAAATAATAAGTAAAGGAGATGACATCAGTCTTGTGTTTGTCATCCTCAAAAAATCCAGCCTTCCATATCTTTGTTTTCAACAAACATTTGTTTGTGATTTGTTTGGAGAGACAACAATCGTTATTTTTTTTCTGAAATAACCAACAATCGATTGTTGGGGTTGAAAATTGGCCATTTTGGTCTTCTTTCACCTCATGACCAAAAACATATCATAGGACCCTATTGTAACTTATAGTTATTAGTTATTAATTTCTTTTTTTGGCCTTGTTAACTATGTTACCATGATACATGCCTCCATACGCATTGGATAGCCATCTGCCAGACAATACTTTGGGAATATTTTTGTTCAACAGCTATGTAGACTGTGTTTCCTATGTAATTAAACTTTTATGTCTAGCATTCCTGTGTTCTCGAAAAGACGTCTCTACCCTCAGCTTAGATCCAGGAGAACAAAGCCATCAGCAGTCTGAAATCATACGTGCCTGATCGACATTCCTCCCCCAATGTTTATTTGGCCGGCGCCCCCGTATATATTAATGTCGGCCGAATGATTTGATATCGGTGATTGTGGCTAACATGAGTCTGATATCTGCGAGGGCTTCAGTCATTGAGATGCTGGAAAGTGTATTATTCATATCTGCTCTAATGTTCAGAAAAACAGAGTGAAAAGTTCATTTTCTAATTTTAAAACTTATTTAATTTAAGAAAAGCGAATTTACAATTTCTATATTTAAAATTAAATTTTCATCTTTAGATTGAAAATTATAAGTTCTGCTCTTCATGAAACATATAGAAGAGCGTAATAAAATGTCTGTGATCTGGAATTTCTTATAAATTTACAGTAATACTCCAGAGCTTAAAAATTAAATTAACATGTTATATTGCAACATTTATACATAAAATTCAAAAACAACTTATAAATTGATCTTCTCTCATTGATTTGGAAATATAAATTAGTAAAATTGTTAATAGACGGTTTTGCTACTTTTATTCTTTCAAAGATATGAATTTATACGTAGAAGTCATTTTTTAGAAGTTTTTCTTCTGTGATTCCTCTATATTTTTTACATTTTCAGTCCTCACAACTGAGATGATCACAAAAATGGTTATCGCTCTGTGTACAAAATGGCCTTGAATGATAATATCTCTATAGCTTCACCAGAACCTCTTATTTGTTGGATTTCTTAAAGCTAATGTGGAATATTGAAGTCTATATGACAATAGTAACACTAAAGCTGTGATTATTTAGGGTGTAAAATCTCCCTGTCTGTCTCCGGTCGTCTTCTGCTCCGTCTGCTGTTTTCACCCCAGGAGGCTCCAAATTCCTGATCCCTCCTGACTGTGGAGAACAGAAGACTTGTTGTCATGTAACACCTTCCCCACCGATGTTTTTGCTCCTGAGAAACAGAAAATTTACATAGTATTACACAGTGCAGGAATCAGTCACCAGTGATGTTTCCTACACAATGTTTTATTACAATTAAATGTTTTTATAGCATTTTCCTCTGATCTAATATTGGAGATGTAACTTGCTTCATCGTAGATTGTTACATAGAATCTTAGAATGGAGACAAGAAGCTGCAGGTCATTTATTAAACGATCAAAAGTATTACAGATGTCTGAAAAACCATTAAATATATAATATATTGAAACTATATTGTATTTAATATAAAGTTTTTTTTTAATATTTTTATTGGCCCTTAAATTAGATGAAGTGGAGAACTCTATTTTTTTTTTCATCTCATAGAATTTAACACTGTATCTAAATAAAAATATTACTGCACATACAAAAGTCTAAATGTCAGCAGTAGGAAGTTGTGTCTTCCTTCCCTTAAAAAGTATCTAAACTTTGGCATTGAAATCTACACTCGTCTTTAATTTCATGCAGATTGGTAAGGTTCAGGTCTTCAGATTACTTAAAGCTCCCCTGAGAAATGTGGAGAGCAGAAGACAAGCAGCTTGCACTTTCTATTGAATACATATTGTGCTCTTTGCTCTCAGACAGGAGCGGTGCCGGTCTCCCGGGCTGTCCGGTGCCGGTCTCCCGGGCTGTCCGGTGCCGGTCTCCCGGTGCCGGTCTCCCGGTGCCGGTCTCCCGGTGCCGGTCTCCCGGTGCCGGTCTCCCGGTGCCGGTCTCCCGGTGCCGGTCTCCCGGTGCCGGTCTCCCGGGCTGTCCGGTGCCGGTCTCCCGGGCTGTCCGGTGCCGGTCTCCCGGGCTGTCCGGTGCCCGGGCTGTCCGGTGCCCGGTCTCCCGGGCTGTCCGGTGCCCGGTCTCCCGGGCTGTCCGGTGCCCGGTCTCCCGGGCTGTCCGGTGCCCGGTCTCCCGGGCTGTCCGGTGCCCGGTCTCCCGGGCTGTCCGGTGCCCGGTCTCCCGGGCTGTCCGGTGCCCGGTCTCCCGGGCTGTCCGGTGCCCGGTCTCCCGGGCTGTCCGGTGCCCGGTCTCCCGGGCTGTCCATTTTCAAGACTTGGACCTCCCCGATCTGCTTGAAAGTAAAGACACAAATATAGAAATTTCAGTCCAAATGTTTAAGTTAAACTTTAAGGACAGGATTCACAACATCCTTCTGTTGCTGCCATTTAGGCATTAACCCCTTAGTGACGGAGCCAAATTTTTTAAATCTGACCAGTGTCACTTTATGTGGTAATAACTCTGCAACGCTTCAACAAATCCCAGTGATTTTGAGATTGTTTTTTCATGATACATTATACTTTATGATAATGGTAAATTTAGGTCAATATGTTTTGTGTTTATTTATAAAAAATATCAAAAATTTTAGAAAAATTTAAAAAAATTAGCAATTTTCAAACTTTGAATGATTATCCCTTTAATCCAGAGAGTCATACCACAGCAAACCACAGTTTATTAACCCTTCAGGTGCTTTACAGGAACTAATGCAAAGTGGTATGACAGAAATGAAAATGTGCATTTTTACCACCTAAATGCCTCTAACTTCTGAACAGATTACTACAGCCTTAAGACTCTAAGGCCACTATTTGGTCATGAATTGCCATGGCAAACCTCAGGACCACAAAATCAAGATCTGAGGGCACCAATTTGGTTAAAGAGGAAGCCCCCACACTCTGTTAACCATTTATAATGATGTAGTCACTATTGACAGCAGCATCTAAGGGGTTAAACAGATTTGGACGGTGCAAACACTGACTGGCTGATGCAGCAAGTTGTCAGCTATAGTGTACAGCCGACAGCTGCGGGATTGTCACCTGTATGGGGAGGCTATTCTCTTATATCTCAGGTCAGTTAAAAGACGTATTGGCTGTCATTAAAGGGCTAATCTATATATGGATACATATCTTTAGAAACCTTAATTTACTGGCAGCTGATATAGTAGTCGCCATGTTTTATTCTTGTTGAATGTGGAAATTTTTTTTTAATCTTCAACAATATGCCCACTAAATGCCCTTTTTGCTCCCCGGCACAGATCTCCAATCTCTTTTATTCTTCTGTTTTCTTCCAACACATAATATGAGATTCCTTGGGATTTCCTGTTTGATCAGTTCTTTAATAACCTCATTGATTCTTTCTAATAAATGTCTTTGGGCTTTTCCAGGCAAGTGGATAAATTCTACATATTTCTTGCCACATTTATGAGAAACATTGTTTTGTCTCCTTTTTTTCTATGTTAGGCATATAATAAAGTTTGTGAATTAACACACCGGAAAAAAGTAAAATAATTTTGTGATATCCAATTAGAATTTCTAAAAACATTTGTCTAATGAGACGTTTACATCAATTTCCCATTTCATCTATGAAGGATCCTGTTACCATAAAATTCAGATGTTTCAATACCGGACAACAGACCTTTGTGTGCATTAGAGGCTGAAGATAATGGGGACAACCAGGGCCAGGTGGGACTAATATTCAACCCTGACATGTGAAGGGGCACCGGCCACTTGTCACGTGGTGAATGTGTAATATAATATCTATGTGGAGCTGTAGGTTACAAGCAGTGAGGTGAGAAGAACACGACGATATAACATGTAGTCTCCGCTGCTCCAGTATTACAGCTTAGGCCTGATTATTGCTCTTAGTTACAGGACCAAGAAAAGCCGCAGCTTTGCATCCAGAGCTGGGGCTCATAATGAGGATGCTGCAATCTCCATAGTGCCGCGGCCTCCCCGCCCCTCGTGCCGCGGCCTCCCCGCCCCTCGTGCCGCGGCCTCCCCGCCCCTCGTGCCGCGGCCTCCCCGCCCCTCGTGCCGCGGCCTCCCCGCCCCTCGTGCCGCGGCCTCCCCGCCCCTCGTGCCGCGGCCTCCCCGCCCCTCGTGCCGCGGCCTCCCCGCCCCTCGTGCCGCGGCCTCCCCGCCCCTCGTGCCGCGGCCTCCCCGCCCCTCGTGCCGCGGCCTCCCCGCCCCTCGTGCCGCGGCCTCCCCGCCCCTCGTGCCGCGGCCTCCCCGCCCCTCGTGCCGCGGCCTCCCCGCCCCTCGTGCCGCGGCCTCCCCGCCCCTCGTGCCGCACTCCATATTGTCATGCTACCCATAGTGCCGCACTCTCATAGTGCCTCGCTCCTTATAGTGCCTCGCTCCTTATAGTGCCTCGCTCCCTATAGTGCCTCGCTCCCTATAGTGCCTCGCTCCCTATAGTGCCTCGCTCTCCATAGTGCCACGCTTTCCATAGTGCCCCTCTCCCTATAGTGCCGCACTCTCCATAGTGCCCCTCTCCCTATAGTGCCGCACTCTCCATAGTGCCGCGCTCTCCATAGTGTCACACTCTGTATACAGCTGTTGCACATAGCCAGAGCTAAGCTAATATTGGTGACTTATCCTACAGATCGGCGATCAGTCCCAAGTCCTTGATAATCACTTTAAAGTGCAGAATAGTGTAGTAAAATATTATACTTAATGCATCAAAAGCAGTAAATAATAAAATGTTTTTACTTTACAAAGTAATAAAAGAACAGAGCGTAGAAAAGTTATAAAGAAATGTTTAGTGCAATGAACATTAAGTCCTTGGGTTCACTTACATTGGTTGTTTTAACTTTTCTTGCCAATAACTATAATGTCTCCAGGACAATACGACATTTCTGAACCAATTCTGCCTAAATTATACTTGAACTGGTCAAACCATTAGATCAAAATGACTTGTCAGCAAATCACCAGTAGAACACAGTAGGTACAATATACTTTTTTGCAAAACTTCTAAGCAGTAGAGATGGGCGGACTCCTGGATGTTAGGGTCCGGCGTGTTCGGCCAAACAATTAAAACAAAGTTCGGTTTCAAGTACCAGATCAACACCCCACTCCGAACCCCATTTATGTGAATGGGGGATCCGAACATCTAGTGTTTGCCACGCTGTCATGTGATTCTGATCAGTGGTAAAAATCATCTGTTTAATGTGACAGTAAGATGACCATACGAAACAGAATCCAGATTTGCAAATGGTCTGAATGTTTTTCTGCGCTGATCTCTTAGACCACTAGCGAGTTTCACAAATTGTAGATAGTCTTCGATGGTGAGGGTCCTGACTGATATTGAGCCATGTATTCATGCGGTGATATGACTCACGAATAGTTCCCGCTTTATCATTCATTAACTTAAGCAATGATGCACTCGGTAGCACAACCTTTGTGGCATCTGCCAGCACTAAATCCAGAACATGCACACAGCACCAGACATGGATTTAGCCTGGGGACTCTGTTGACAACCATGCAGAAAACCCTTTGTATTGTTTTTCCATGTCCGCATCTCCATTTGTAGAAATGGCAATAAAATACTGTTTTGCATGACTCGTGTACTCGCATTAAGAAGCTGTAGCAAATTTTCACCTACTGAAGATTCACATTCTACCACAGCAAGTAGCTTGTCATGACATGTCATGCCATGATGGAACATTGATCTTTTGAAGTAATGTCCTGTGTTGTGTCCATTTGAACTGAGAACATGACAGCTTCCATTATTTCACAAGCTACTGTCTCCTGAATTAGTCCTTGAATTGTTTCTATTACTTTAGAGACTTTATAGGAATTTTTAATGTCACCAGGTTTTTGCCACCTAATCTGAGAGCAGAATAATGTACAGATTGAGACTCTGATTCCAGTCATGTGTTACTTACTAGGCGGCTCGCTGAAGTTTTATCACTAGAGGACTAGTAAACCTGCTGCCATGTAGTCCTCCATATTGATGAGCTCTGTATAACCCCGCCCATGTGACTGGCTGGCAGCTTTCTGCCTCTGCACAATGTACATAGAAAGCTGCTGGGGGCAGAGTTAAATAGAGCTCAGCATTCAGAGAACTGGTAAGATTTGCAGTAGATAAGTTATTTTATAAAAATACAGCAAGCAGCCTAGTAATTGATACATTACTGGAATCAGGGTCTCTGCCCCTACCTCTTACTGCTTTTAGATGGGGTAGCAAAGACCTGGTGACAGATTTCTTTTAAAGGGAATCTGTCACCCCAAAATTCTCCTATAAGCTGCGGCCATCGGCATCATGGGCTTATCTACAGCATTCTGTAATGCATTCTGTAATGCATTCTGTAATGCTGTAGATCAGGCATGTCAAACTCGGGGTACCCCGAGGGCCACATGAGTAACAAGAGGTTGTTGCGAGGGCCGCACAGCAGCTAATATCACACACGTATTGTAACAGCAGTCATGAAAACAAGATATGAAGTAGTAATATGTAACAGCAACATATATTTGCAGTGCGCAACAGCAACTAATATATTTAACCCTGCTGTTCTGTTTAGATTTCACATACACTTGTACTGTTCTGTCATTTTTAACAAAAATTTAAAAAAAAAAAAAAATTCCCAGAGAGTACCCCCCTAATGACGAAAAGTCAGGGAGCCTCAAGTCTCAGAATCACACGCTGAATTTTTATAACATTATAGAATTTCAAAAACTGTCATTTTTGACCTAACAGAACAGCAGGGTTAACAAAAATACAGCAATTAAAAACTAAACATTTATTTGCTATCATTTTTTTCAATCATTAGTGTTTTGTGCTGAGGCTTGACACCTCTTTGTGCTAACAATTGTTGGTATATTAGGCTGAAATGACAACGCAGTGCCTACTTTGATCAAAGATGATAAGTGGTGATCAGTCAGCCTTGTTCTCTGAGAAGATTTTGTTTCATAAAAGAAAATAACTGTTCGCAAACATTGGTTGAACCAAACATTGCCATAATCTTTGTGGCAAACTTTTTAAAGTTGTTAAACTTTTCAGGAAGGTATGAAAAGAAACCAGGTATTCCCACTTCAAGATACTTTGCTCTGAGTGTAGAATCAGATTGTATTTCTAAAAGTTCCATCTGCGGCTTTCTTCTGCCTTTGCAACATCAAAGGTGAATGGTGCTGAGAATAATGCAAACTAATGTTCAAAAGATGAGAAATCACAAAATCTTTCCTGGAATTCCTTTAACAATAGCTTCAGATGACTGTCATACTTAGCAGAGATAAGTACAGACTCAGTATTAGCTGTGTTTTTTAACTCTTTGCACGTAGGAAAATGAACTACATTTTCATTTGACAAGTGCGACTTCTCTAGCCTAAGCAGACAGCTTGCCAAAATGCAGTCTCCAGATGCTGTCGTTAAATCCAAATGGAGCAGTTCTGCCAGTACATATAGTAACGACTCCCCCAGCAGGTTATATACAGATGGAGCTGTTCCACTGGCCAATATAGTAATGTTTCCCCCAAAAGGTTATGTACAGATGGTGCTGTAATACTGGTATCGATAGTAACAGCACCAATGGCAGGTTACATACAGATGGTGTTCCACCAGTTCGTAGAGTAACAGCTCTCCAGGGGGGGTTATATACAGATGGCTCTGTTCTGCTAACACACACAGGAGGGCCATCGAACACAAAGGAGAAACAGCATCCAATATAAAGCACACACAAAATTTCTTTATTAAATAACACAGCAAACAAGGAAAAATTAAAAGCAATTAAAATACATGTGCAACCTTGGAGGCTAATACCAGGGGTGAACATCAAAAAGAACAAAACCTACAGACGCCCATTAAATAAATATAAAGTAAATAAATACATACTGAAAATAGCTGTGTTATTTAATAAAGAAATTTTGTGTGTGCTTTAGATTGGATGCTGTTTCTCCTTTGTGTTCGATTGCATTTTTCATCCAATCAGCACCACTGTTTTTTGCATCACAATTATTTATAATCTGAGTGCTCACCCCGCTCTTTAGTTTTTAATGGTTTCATACAGGAGGGCCACTCACTTGCTTGGACTTTGCCTGTGCGGCAGTGGGTCCCTTCCTCAGCACGGTCACAGTATCCCAGTCACTCTCAGCCACGACTCTTTCTCAGCTCACAACAAAACTGACTTAGGTGATCAATGTTAAATATGCTTATTTTGCACATTTATTTAATCGGGACTTAACCAGGTGCGTTACTCTTAAAGAAAAATGTCATGATATTCTCATAAAAAGTGTAGTGGTTTATTGATTGTCCACAGAAAAACCACATTGCAAAACATAAAATTGATGAAATAGTTACGAACAGATTGTCCATGTGTAGATATCAGCACTTGATACTCATCTTTCCCAAAGTTTGAATGGTTAAAGCCGTCTGTGTGAAATCTGAAGGTCATTATGGCTACAGCTGTTCCTGTTGCTTGTGACTTGTCAGATGTCCATGGAGAATGATGATGAAGACAGGAGGTGACAGTCCCACGTGACAAAAGCCCGCCCCCACCCTCCTAAGAGACGTTTATATATGTGTGCTACAGATCACGTGTTCCCTGTATATAGAGTTAACTTATGCTCTGAGCCTCATGCACAGAAATAGCCCTAGTAATGTCAGCAAGAAGCAATGTGCTCAGTACAGAATAAGAATAATTCAATTAATAATATTTAACAATTCCCCCTTTTGAGGGTGACAGGCATTGATTGGAACCCTCAAATAAAATATATTAATAAGATCTTCTTTCTTCTTCTTTGGCAACATAATTTAGTAAATAATATTAATAATAATAATAATGTTGTTATATATACTCAATAATATAATGATATGTAAATTCATGTTATGGTAAGCCGTGACTAATATTCATATAAAATTTATATATATATATACTTCCCTATATCTGCTTGAAGCATCTCAGATTTGATGTCATCTGGTCTTCATCTTGATGTCTTTTTCTTGGTTCTTTTTAAAACAATCTTTATTATAATTCTTTTGAAATAGATGATAGAATGTAGATATTGTAGAGACTGTGTGTCATGTGTCAATCAAAGTCCATAAATTCAAATGTTGATAAGAAAACAAAGTTCATAGATGAAATGTAGCTTTAATATCTGTGCAGTGTCGCCTTTAAAGACCTGGACTTACATTGGCTCGCCTTGGAAATCATCTGGAATCTCCATATCTTCCGCATTGGGCTTGGAACAGATGTGACGTCTTTGGTCAGCACAGCAAGGGTTACATTGACTCTTCCCTGCTAATCATAGCACCATAACCAGTTTTTAGTGCACAGGACACATGTCAGGGTTGTAGCGTCCTGACAATTATCTGATTGTTCACCAGCTTTCATGGAAGTCTTACAGGTGATAGGAAACCACTGGAACGTAATAACACAGTTCATGTTAGCATCATAGGATCATCGTCCCAATTGTGGTTGTCAATTTAGATACAGTACTCATAGTTGTCAGTGATGGATGCTGTAGTTGTGAGTGGTGATATGAATTGTATTTGACACAGTCTATTATTACTCAGAAATCATAGCATTGTTACCTTGTGGAACTTCTGGATAGCAGATTTTTCTTCTTGCAACTTTTAAGAATCAATTGAATTAAAAAATATGAAAAGTTCTTTTTTAACGTAACTTCAGTATCTTGATTGAAGTCTTCATTCCCTGTTCTATACCAAATCTGGTAATTTTCCTAACCTAATATCATAGCTTACCATAGTAATCAATAATATCCATATAATTATTATCAAAATATTAATATGGAATTCATATTTGGAGAAATAAAATAATAATAATAAATAATAACCATATTCTTCATGTGATAGGACATTTTTATGTCATAGGTGTAATTTCTTTTTGAACCCATAGATGTCAGTGTGTCTTTTATGTAACAAGTGCTGATATTACTAAAACTTTATTAATAAACTATAACCAATAATATGTAAGAATGTGTAGCCATGAACCAAAATAAGAATATATATATATGAATAAATGAATGAATGAGTGAAAGAATTGTTGTATTTAACTCAGAATTGAAACATTTCTTATACAATGAAACCATATGATCACTATATTTGATAAAGCAATATTCTTGTATTAGACATTACTTTATTAAATATTGATTTTTTTTCTTTTTGAGATGAAAAAAATAGAAATTGAGAATAAAAATTGAAGGAAAAGTGAAAAATGAAAAATAAAAATGAGAATTAAGAATAAAAATTGAAGAAAAAATGAAAAGTGAAAAATGAAAATAAAAATAAGGCTTTATATGTTGTTGATAAATGCAGAGGTTTTGTCTCAATAACACATTTCCTTTAATATTTCCATAATCTAGATGTTGTCATAACCTTGGATTACCAAAATATTGAAATCATGCAGCTTTGCATATAATAACCTTCATTAGAGAAAAAAAATGACTTTTATAATACTTAATGTTATTATACCCAATAATACCTTATTAATATTGATGATTGATGAAATGTGATGATGTAATCAAGATCAAAAACACATTTCCCCTTAATATCAAAAAATATTATTTTACGAAAAAATTAATTTGTAAAAACCAAAATTAAAAAATAATCATTTTTAGAACTGTCATATCAGCTTGTGCCATATATTTGTTTAAAAATATGTACCCATCTATGTAACAAAAAACACTGAATATCATAAAATTATAATTTGGAAAAATGTTCTAAATGTAGATTTTCTTGATAAACCATATTGATGCGTGATTGTACTTATTCACTATTAACTAAATCAAGAAATAATACTTACTAAAGAAATATAGAAATGTATGTTGAGTAAATAATATTTAAATATATCTTACTATTGTAATAATTTGACTGAATCTTGCTATTTTCTCTTACACACAAGGTTTTTTTTTTTCTTTCATCATACCATAAATCATGAGGCCTCTCACATACCGCACATTACACGCTATTCTTATGTTACACTTCACTCTTACATTAGCTTGACTCTTAGCAGCTGCTCATACGCTCATCTGTCATCTGTCACTCAGACTGTGACACACATAGAAGTTCACAATACATATTTCACATACAAAGAATAAGAATACATGTATATTAACCCCTTCCCGACCTGTGACACAGCGTATGCGTCATGAAAGTCGGTGCCTTCCCGACCTGTGACGCATATGCTGTGTCACAGAATGATTGCGTCCCTGCAGACCGGGTGAAGGGGTTAACTCCTATTTCACCCGATCTGCAGGGAGAGGGGGAGTTGTACTTCAGCCCAGGGGGGGTGGCTTCACCCCCCCGTGGCTACGATCGCTCTGATTGGCAGTTGAAAGTGAAACTGCCAATCAGAGCGATTTGTAATATTTCCCCTATGAAAATGGTGAAATATTACAATCCAGCCATGGCCGATGCTGCAATAGCATCTGCCATGGCTGGAGACCCCGATCTGCCCCCACCCCACCGATCGCCCCCCCAGTCGTCCTTTTTGCCCCGATCTCCGTTCCGCTCCCCTCCTCCTGTCGGCTCCTCCTGTCCGCTCCCCAGGTCCTCCGATCCGCTCCCCAGGTCCTCCGATCCCCCCCCCCCCGTGTTCCGGTCCCACCCCCCCATACTTACCTAGCTTCGATGTCCCTCCCGGTGTCCGGCCGTCTGCTTCATGGGCGCCGCCATCTTGGAAAATGGCGGGCGCATGCGCCAGCCGGCAGATTCGTTCCTGCACATTTTGATCACTGTGATAAGTTCTATCACAGCGATCAAAATAAAAAAAATAGTAAATAAATCACCCCCTTTATCACCCCCATAGGTAGGGATAATAATAAAATACAGAAAATATAATTATTTTTGTTTTTCCATTAGGGTTAGTGTTAGGGGTAGGGGTAGGGGTAGGGTTGCACTTAGGGTTGCACTTAGGGTTGCACTTAGGGTTGCACTTAGGGCTAGGGTTACACTTAGGGTTGCACTTAGGGTTGCACTTAGGGCTATGGTTGCACTTAGGGTTGCACTTAGGGCTAGGGTTGCACTTAGGGCTAGGGTTAGAATTAGGGTTGCACTTAGGGCTAGGGTTAGAATTAGGGTTAGGGTTGGAATTAGGGTTAGAATTAGGCTATGTGCACACGGTGCGGATTTGGCTGCGGATTCGTATCAGTTTTCCTTCACGTTTACAGTACCACGTAAACCTATGGAAAACCAAATCCGCTGTGCCCATGGTGCGGAAAATACAGCGCGGAAACGCTGCGTTGTATTTTCCGCAGCATGTCAATTCTTTGTGCAATTCCGCAGCGTTTTACACCTGCTCCATAATAGGAATCCGCAAGTGAAATCCACACAAAAAACACTGGAAATCCGCGGTAAATCCGCAGCTAAAGCGCAGTGCGTTTTACCTGCAGATTTTTCAAAAACTGCGGAAAAATCCACACAAATCCGCAACGTGAGCACATAGCCTTAGGGTTGGAATTAGGGGTAAGACTAGGGTTAGGGGTGTGTTGGGGTTACGGTTGTGGTTAGGGTTGGGATTAGAGTTAGGGGTGTGTTGGGGTTAGTGTTGGAGTTAGAATTGAGGGGTTTCCACTTTTTAGGCACATCAGGGGGTCTCCAAACGCGACACGGCGCCACCATTGATTCCAGCCAATCTTGCGTTGAAAAAGTAAAATGGTGCTCTCTCCCTTCCGAGCCCCGACGTGTGCCCAAACAGTGCTTTACCCCCACATATGGGGTACCAGCGTACTCAGGAGAAACTGATCAACAACTTTTGGGGTCCAATTTCTCCTGTAACCCTTGGGAAAATAAAAAATTGCGGGCTAAAAAATTATTTTTGAGGAAAGAAAAATGATTTTTTATTTTCACGGCTCTGCGTTATAAACTTCTGTGAAGCACTTGGGGGTTCAAAGTGCTCACCACACATCTAGATAAGTTCCCTTGGGGGTTTAGTTTCCAAAATGGGATCACTTGTGGGGAGTTTCTACTGTTTAGGCACATCAGGGGCTCTGCAAACGCAACGTGATGCCCGCAGAGCATTCCATCAAAGTCTGCATTTCAAAACGTCACTACTTCACTTCCGAGCTCCGGCATGTGCCCAAACAGTGGTTTACCCCCACATATGGGGTATCACCGTACTCAGGAGAAACTGGACAACAACTCTTGGGGTCAAATTTCTCCTGTTACCCTTGGGAAAATAAAAAAATCAGGGCTAAAAAAATTTTTGGGAGGAAAGAAAACGTATTTATTATTTTCACGGCTCTGCGTTATAAACTTCTATGAAGCACTTAGGGGTTCAAAGTGCTCACCACACATCTAGATAAGTTCCCTTGGGGGTTTAGTTTCCAAAATGGGGTCACTTGTGGGGGGTTTCTACTGTTTAGGCACATCAGGGGCTCTGCAAACGCAACGTGATGCCCGCAGAGCATTCCATCAAAGTCTGCATTTCAAAACGTCACTACTTCCCTTCCGAACCCCGACGTGTGCCCAAACAGTGGTTTACCCCCACATATGGGGTATCAGCGTACTCAGGAGAAACTGGACAACAACTATTGGGGTAAAATTTCCCCTGTTACCCTTGGGAAAATAAAAAATTCAGGGCTAAAAAAAATTTTTTGAGAAAAGAAAAATTATTTTTTATTTTCATGGCTCTGCGTTATAAACTTCTGTGAAGCACTTGGGGGTTCAAAGTGCTCACCACACATCTAGATTAGTTCCTTGGGGGTCTAGATTCCAAAATGGGGTAACTTGGCGGTTTCCACTATTTAGGCACATCAGGGGCTCTCTAGACGTAACATGGCATCCGCTATCGATTCCAGATAATTTTGTGCTCACCACACATCTAGATAAGTTCCTTGGGGGGTCTAGTTTCCAAAATGGGGTCACTTATGGGGAAGCTCCAATGTTTAGGCACACAGGGGCTCTCCAAACGCGACATGGTGTCCGCTAATGATTGGAGCTAATTTTCCATTCAAAAAGACAAATGGCATGCCTTCCCTTCCAAGCCCTGCCGTGCACCCAAACAGTGGTTTACCCCCACATATGGGGTATCATCGTACTCAGGAGAAATTGCCCAACAAATTTTAGGATCCATTTTATCCTGTTGCCCATGTGAAAATTAAAAAATTGAGGCTAAAATAATTTTTTTGTGAAAAAAAAGTACTTTTTCATTTTTACGGATCAATTTGTGAAGCACCTGGGGGTTTAAAGTGCTCACTATGCATTTAGATAAGTTCCTTGGGGGGTCTCCTTTCCAAAATGGGGTCACTTGTGGGGAAGCTCCAATGTTTAGGCACACAGGGGCTCTCCAAACGCGACATGGTGTCCGCTAACGATGGAGATAATTTTTCATTCAAAAAGTCAAATGGCGCTCCTTCCCTTCCGAGACTTACCATGTGCCCAAACAGTGGTTTACCCCCACATGTGAGGTATCAGTGTACTCAGGAGAAATTGCCCAACAAATTTTAGGATCCATTTTATCCTGTTGCCCATGTGAAAATTAAAAAATTGAGGCTAAAATATTTTTTTTGTGAAAAAAAAGTACTTTTTCATTTTTACGGATCAATTTGTGAAGCACCTGGGGGTTTAAAGTGCTCACTATGCATCTAGATAAGTTCCTTGGGGCGTCTAGTTTCCAAAATGGGGTCACTTGTGGGGGAGCTCCAATGTTTAGGCACACGGGGGCTCTCCAAACGCGACATGGTGTCCGCTAAAGATTGGAGCCAATTTTTCATTCAAAAAGTCAAATGGCGCTCCTTCCCTTCCGAGTTCTGCCGTGCGCCCAAACAGTGGTTTACCCCCACATATGAGGTATCAGCGTACTCAGAACAAATTGGACAACAACTTTCGTGGTCCAGTTTCTCCTTTTACCCTTGGGAAAATAAAAAAATTGTTGCTAAAAGATCATTTTTGTGACTAAAAAGTTAAATGTTCATTTTTTCCTTCCATGTTGCTTCTGCTGCTGTGAAACACCTGAAGGGTTAATAAACTTCTTGAATGTGGTTTTGAGCACCTTGAGGGGTGCAGTTTTTAGAATGGTGTCACTTTTGGGTATTTTCAGCCATATAGAACCCTCAAATTGACTTCAAATGTGAGGTGGTCCCTAAAAAAAATGGTTTTGTAAATTTTGTTGTAAAAATGAGAAATCACTGGTCAAATTTTAACCCTTATAACTTCCTAGCAAAAAAAAAATGTTGTTTCCAAAATTGTGCTGATGTAAAGTAGACATGTGGGAAATGTTATTTATTAACTATTTTGTGTCACATAACTCTGGTTTAACAGAATAAAAATTAAAAATGTGAAAATTGCGAAATTTTCAAAATTTTCGCCAAGTTTCCATTTTTTTCACAAATAAACGCAGAAATTATCGACCTAAATTTACCACAATCATGAAGCCCAATATGTCACGAAAAAACAATCTCAGAATCGCTAGGATCCGTTGAAGCGTTCCCGAGTTATTACCTCATAAAGGGACACTGGTCAGAATTGCAAAAAACGGCAAGGTCATTAAGGCCAAAATAGGCTAGGTCATGAAGGGGTTAACCCAAAATATTGTATCCTAATTATTAATCAATGCGCATTGTAAATTATTAAATTTAGTATTCTAATATTTATTTGAACATTCCCCAAATATTATCTACAGTAACGCTATGTTCTAACCTATAGATAAGACTCATCCATTTCAATGTAAAGGCTGAGGAGCTTTCTAAATTCTCCTTACACTAAAACAAGAATATATGATATTTTTATTTTTAACTTACAGCTAGACACGTCATGCACCATACAAACGAGGAAAAAATTATATTATTACCATGCAAAGAAAAAAAAAACAAGTTTTTTTGATAGTGTTACAGAACAAAAATTGCAATACACAAATTTTAGATTATTAGTTATGTATTATTTTTTTTTATTAAGTGTTAAATATATAAATCATGCAGTTATTATAACTTCCTGTGAACAAAGACATAAATTTATGAAAGAGGTTTTTTGTTCAATTCCTGTTTTGAAATGAAAGCTCTAAGAAAAAATAAAAGATAAGGTTAATTTCATATTTAAAAACAAAATTATTTAAATATCTTATACATATGTATATATTTAATAAACGTAATTCTAAGTATTATTACTGGAGTAAATTTTTATCATTTCACTATACAGTACATATAAAAATACAGTTAATATAATCTCTACTTATACAAATATGCTACAGTATTTACTGTATACTATATTAATATATATGTTTAACTGTAGAATTATATTTTATAAAATAATTACATATTAATAAATAATACATTGTATAACCCATCTACACATCATATAATTTATTACATTTTTAGTCAATTTCTAAACCACAATTTACCTCTCTGTCGATAATTTGTTGAAGAACTCTATTTAATAAGGTCTTTTTTAGACCGAGTTGTGATAATGGAGTGTTCAGTTCACCCCCTGGGATACTCACCTGTTTCCGTCTGTCAATTTCCGCCATCTTTACAGAGAGATCTGAACCTTCAGCTTTTAACCCTTTCAAAGCCACTTCAATGGAGGACTCCTGCATTTTTTTATAGGGTTTGTAGCAAATATGTAATTTTCTTCATACTTCATAGATTTGATTTTGGGTCAGGTTTGGAGATTTTGATTTTGGCTTCTGATAAGATATAATTCTGCCTGGTTTCAAAAACTTAGTATGATTTGTTTTCCTTTCAAGATTCTCATGTTTTCTAGAAAAATCAAGGGATTGCGCACATTCATATAAAGAATCTTTTTGTGACGCAATAACACGTGATACAGGATTCAGGAATCTAAATTTGTTTACAAAACAATTTATCATTGATTTTTTATTGAAATTTGTACTGACCAGTCTGTGCACCCTTTCAAAAATGGACATGAATGTAAAAGTACATTCTTTCTGGCCAATCCTCAATTTTAGAAGAATATCAAGATCTATAGGTCCTTCTCAAAAAATTAGCATATAGTGTTAAATTTCATTATTTACCATAATGTAATGATTACAATTAAACTTTCATATATTATAGATTCATTATCCACCAACTGAAATTTGTCAGGTCTTTTATTGTTTTAATACTGATGATTTTGGCCTACAACTCCTGATAACCCAAAAAACCTGTCTCAATAAATTAGCATATTTCACCCGACCAATCAAATAAAAGTGTTTTTTAATAACAAACAAAAAAACCATCAAATAATAATGTTCAGTTATGCACTCAATACTTGGTCGGGAATCCTTTCTCAGAAATGACTGCTTCAATGCGGCGTGGCATGGAGGCAATCAGCCTGTGACACTGCTGAGATGTTATGGAGGCCCAGGATGCTTCAATAGCGGCCTTAAGCTCATCCAGAGTGTTGGGTCTTGCGTCTCTCAACTTTCTCTTCACAATATCCCACAGATTCTCTATGGGGTTCAGGTCAGGAGAGTTGGCTGGCCAATTGAGCACAGTAATACCATGGTCAGTAAACCATTTACCAGTGGTTTTGGCACTGTGAGCAGGTGCCAGGTCGTGCTGAAAAATGAAATCTTCATCTCCATAAAGCATTTCAGCTGATGGAAGCATGAAGTGCTCCAAAATCTCCTGATAGCTAGCTGCATTGACCCTGCCCTTGATGAAACACAGTGGACCAACACCAGCAGCTGACATGGCACCCCACACCATCACTGACTGTGGGTACTTGACACTGGACTTCAGGCATTTTGGCATTTCCTTCTCCCCAGTCTTCCTCCAGACTCTGGCACCTTGATTTCCGAATGACATGCAAAATTTGCTTTCATCAGAAAAAAGTACTTGGGACCACTTAGCAACAGTCCAGTGCTGCTTCTCTGTAGCCCAGGTCAGGCGCTTCTGCCGCTGTTTATGGTTCAAAAGTGGCTTTACCTGGGGAATGCGGCACCTGTAGCCCATTTCCTGCACACGCCTTTCCACACCAGACTCAGTCCACTGCTTCCTCAGGTTCCCCAAGGTCTGGAATCGGTCCTTCTCCACAATCTTCCTCAGGGTCCGGTCACCTCTTCTCGTTGTACAGCGTTTTCTGCCACATTGTTTCCTTCCAACAGACTTACCATTGAGGTGCCTTGATACAGCACTCTGGGAACAGCCTATTTGTTGAGAAATTTCTTTCTGGGTCTTACCCTCTTGCTTGAGGGTGTCAATGATGGCCTTCTTGACATCTGTCAGGTCGCTAGTCTTACCCATGATGGGGGTTTTGAGTAATGAACCAGGCAGGGAGTTTTTAAAAGCCTCAGGTATCTTTTGCATGTGTTTAGAGTTAATTAGTTGATTCAGAAGATTAGGATAATAGGTCATTTAGAGAACCTTTTCTTGATATGCTAATTTATTGAGACAGGTTTTTTGGGTTATCAGGAGTTGTAGGCCAAAATCATCAGTATTAAAACAATAAAAGACCTGACAAATTTCAGTTGGTGGATAATGAATCTATAATATATGAAAGTTTAATTGTAATCATTACATTATGGTAAATAATGAAATTTAACACTATATGCTAATTTTTTGAGAAGGACCTGTATATAATTTTCTTTTAATCCACAAAATATCAAAATTTTTAATCTTTCTACATCAGTCATTTCTTCATGGAACTCATCATCCCGCATTTTTAATGAGAATCTTCTGATAAAAATTTCCGGAAGCCACATTTTGAACAATTGATTTTTCTGTTGATTAGTCAAATCAAACTTATCGGCAAAACTTTCAAATATCTCTGAATTTCTGCACACATGGATTTTGTCATATGCAGGAATGATTTTGCATAATTTTAACAGGATTTTCCTAGATTTAGTTTGGGGTTGGGCTTCTGAGCTGTCTTCTATTTTTAGTGACCCTTCTACATCATCTTTGTCAGTTGTCATGTCTCCTACGTGTCCTCCATCATGAGACACAAAGTCAAGGTCACTTTGGGTGGCCGCCATTACAGACATGTGCGTCACCTCTTCATCTTCCTCCCTCTCCACATTACAGTTAATCTTGGGAACATCATTAATTTCCATTTCCTTAGAAATTCTTTCTACACAAGCTTTTTTGGACTTTTGTGTAACAAACTCGTGAAATACATTAACCATATGTAATATATTTTTCAGTTGCTCTTTTTCTTTTTTCCTAGATATTAGCTTAGAATCTAACTTTAAATTTGCTATTTTGCATTCTGCAAATAAAGAAAGCCAAAATATTTCTAAGCTAAATTTGAACAAACTTACAAATTCTATCTGACTTGATTTAGCATATGAATTAATTAAATCCATTTGTCTTACCTTGAAAAGTTTGTAGTTCCTTTGTTAGGCAACGCTGGGCTCTGGACTTCAGCACATCTATTTTCAGCACGTCCGGCACTTGTAGTACTCCTACTGCTTGTCAATTCAACTGACACTAGTTAGTCTCTGTTACGTTTCCTTACTCATATGTTCTTCTTGTGAGATCTTTGTGACTTGAAGTTTTAAAGTGAAATTCCTGAAAACTTGCACAATTGACGTTTAACGAAGCTCTTCTCTCCCCCCGTGTGCAAGAAGGAAATTCACGCAAAAATAGTACAAAAAATCCAAACTGGCTGGCTTGGCCAATGTTAAATATGCTTATTTTGCACAAATATGTAATCAGGACTTAACCAGGTGCGTTACTCTTAAAGAAAAATGTCATGATATTCTCATAAAAAGTGTAGTGGTTTATTGATTGTCCACAGAAAAACCATATTGCAGCAAAAACATAAAATTGATGAAATAGTTACGAACAGATTGTCCATGTGTAGATAACAGCACTTGATACTCATCTTTCCCAAAGTTTGAATGGTAAAATGTTATGATCTGGTGGCCTAGGAGCAGCATGGACGAGCTCTGGAGTAGGTGGCCTCTATACTGACCGCAGACCCTGAACTTAACACCGCAACTAGAAGTAGCCGAACAGATTGTCCATGTGTAGATAACAGCACTTGATACTCATCTTTCCCAAAGTTTGAATGGTAAAATGTTATGATCTGGTGGCCTAGGAGCAGCATGGACGAGCTCTGGAGTAGGTGGCCTCTATACTGACCGCAGACCCTGAACTTAACACCGCAACTAGAAGTAGCCGTGGGATGTTCCTGTCACTCCCTAGACACCTCGTCACAGCTGGAGGACTAATTACCCCTAAAGAAAGAAACAGGAAAACTATCTTGCCTCAGAGAAAATTCCCAAAGGAAAGACAGCCCCCCACAAATATTGACTGAGAGGTGAGGGAAATTACGAACGCAGACTGAAAACAGAATTTAGCAATGGAGGCCACGCTACCTAGAAAGAAAAGACAGGACAGAGTACTGTGCGGTCAGTATTAAAATACTACAAAAATCCACCACAGAGAATACAAAAATCTCCACACCTAACTAAAGGCATGGAGAGTAACTCTGCAACTCCAGAGCTACCAGCTTGGCTGAATAAATCCTTACACAGACAAAGCTGGACAAGAAAAAACATAGCAATTCACTGAACTATAAAGTCCACCGCATGTGGACTGCAAAAACAAAGCCAGGACTTATCTTTGATGATTTGGACAATCCAGCAGGAGAAACAAAGCAGAGATGTGAATCCTCCAGAAAACAAATGACAACTGGCCCTCACCAAAGGGTGAGGCCAGACTAAATAGCCCCGTCCAAAGTGGACGCACCTGATAACTGCTGTGAAGGACAAACAGCAGTACTACCATTTATAACCACAGGAGGGAGCCCAAGAGCAGAACCCACAACAGAATTCACAACAGTAAAAACCGTCTGTCTGTGTGAAGTCTGAAGGTTATCATGGCTGCCAGCTAACAGCTGTTTCTTCCTTGACTGATGTCCATGGAGAATGATGGTAAAGGCAGGAGGTCCCACGTGACAAAAGGCCCCCACCCTCCTAAGAGCTGTGTTTATATATGTGTCTACAGACCACGTGTTCCCTGTATATGGAGTTAACTTATGCTCTGAGCTTCATGCACAGAAATAGCTGGCTGTAATGTCAGCAAGAAACAATGTGCTCAGTACAGGATTGAATGAGAATAATTCAATCAATATTTAACAGTCACATGTGTATTTTATGTAACCATGGAAATGGGAGATTGGAGAGTAATAGATCCAGCAGGTAGGAAAGTCCCGAGGACACGGGTAACGTGATCCAATATACCTCCTGATATACCCATAAATGGTCACACATTCTCTGGTGTCTATAGCATCCGTATTGTCATGAAGCCTCTGATGTCATAGTGACACTTAACACTGGTGAGTTAGGGAACCACGGTGGGATCAAGATAATAAAAAAGGGTTAATTAAGTATTTAGGGGGACTGTTGAGGAGAGCCATAAGATCAAATACTTAATTAACCTCAAGACATGAGACATAAGAGATTGAGAGAAGCAACCCATAACATGTACTGTTAAACCTTACATAAGTTTTCCCAGATCAAAGTGTGACACTAAAGATGGCTGCCATTTCCTGTATCAGCATGCCATGTGCTGGTATCCAAGATGATCAATGAGACACTAAAGATGGCTGCCATTCCTGTATCAGCAGACCATGTGCTGGCTGCAGAATGAGCTGAGAATCCTTCAGTGAGTGTTTTCTGACAGTCTCAAGGGAGAGTTTCTAAAAAAAAAAAAATTGTTTCTTTTTTTCAACATAAAAGTTGCATGGGCTGGACATATAAAGAGTATGTAAAAGCCAAATGGTGTAAATGTTTTAATTACAAAAAGATTTAGCACCTAATGTTTAAGTTAAAAAAAAAAAGAAAAAAGTCCCCAAAAGTGGACAATCCTTTTAAGACCATATTTGGCTCTTGTTTCTTCATGGGTTTTCTGTTTGAAGTGCCGCAGAATGGATCTGAATGTATCCCCGATCGAACCGTAGACTTCACTTCAGGTAAATGTAGTCATCACATTGATACCCGTTTGTCAGGCTCAGACGTGGTCTGAAGGCAAAATACTGACCTCCAAATTCTCAGGCAACAGGAAAAGGGACAACAGAAGAAACCTTTCCCTTGTAGTAAACCTCTCTGCTGATGACTCCTTTTTTTTTTCACCCCCTCCCCTGTCCGTAGGGCCACAATCGTGTTGCTGGAAGACTTCGAACAGCAGCTGAATCAAGCCATTGAGAGGAACGCGTTCTTAGAGAGCGAGCTGGACGAGAAGGAGTCATTGTTGGTGTTGTTGGGTTGAACAATAAAATGTTCACTCTCTTCAGTTGCCTACTCCTGGCCTAATGGATATTCATCATGTGCGCACTAAAGAAATACACCGGACACACACAGTCAGATGTAAACTCTCCTTGATCAATCTGTGGCTCAGCTCCAAGAAGGACTTTTTATTATTCAGACACAAGTTTATATATCTCCTGTAAGGGGGCTCGGTTAGCCCTAAAAATGGGAGTGATCGGATGTATTCCATTGGTTAGTGGGTTGGGCAATGAGCAAGTCCAAGCACAGAGGCAACAGAAAACCAAATTATTCAAAATTGTTAATGAAATCTCAAAAAATAATTTTTAGCCCCAATGCATGCATTTAAAAAAATAAAAAAGGCGCCATAATGCGGAAAAACCTTCACCTGCCCCTACATAAAGCCGCAGTGCTACCCAAATAAGTATGCAGCAAAGAAATCAGTACAGAGCTCACATGGTAAGTCTGGCTGAGGACTGCTGTGCTGTAACATGTGTTCGCCCCCTTGGGTGGCCCACTCACCGTTTGGTTCGCCCACTCACCGTTTGGTTCGCCCACTCACCGTTTGGTTCGCCCACTCACCGTTTGGCTCTCTCCAGGTGGTCGTTGGCCTGCTCCAGCTCCCTCACATACTTGTACAGCTGGTCCTCGATGCTTCGGGCTCGGGTCAGCTCGTCCTTCAGGAGGACACCTGCTTGTAGCTTTGTGCGTACTGATGCTCTAGTTTCTCCTGCGAGGTGCGACAACAATTTTTAGTCTGCAACTGTTGCACCACTTAAATTCCCAACATGCCCTGACTACCTGTGGTAGTTAATCACTGCTTTACCCCTAGACGAAGTAGGGTGGAAACGCGTGTCAGGGTCTGAGATGGAGGCCAGTTGTAACGAATGGAAACGGAGGCACAGATGTAGACGTTCACATTCGTATTTATTAAGGTTTGATGTGGAACCACTAGACCACGGTCCGGTGGGCTCCGAAGAAGGCGTTACTGCGTGAGCCCCAGACACCCGTAGTAAGTCCCCTCGAACAGCGACAGAATGGAATGCCTGGAGGACACGGGTGCTACCTTCAGTTATACCCCGAACACATGGCGGCTGTCCCAGCGGAACAGACAGACCAGCAAGGTTAACAGACGTTGCAGAGCTGACCGGAGGATACCGGGTGTAGGAGTCGAAGCTGGCTCCGGGAGTACTGGCGTGGTCCGGAAGTGAGGCAGGCGGACTGGCAGGACTAGACGGGTCCAGTGTAGATACTGCGGAAGCAGTCCAGAATGACTGGGTAACTGGTAGCAGAAGATCTGTGGAGACAGACAGAATGAGCGGAGTTCCTTGCAGATACTTCAGAAACAGCCGCGCAAGATAACAGGAACGGGAAGTTAGCAACAGTAGGAACTTGTTGCTCCGGCGCCCTCCCTATTAAAACATTTACACCATCTGGCTGAGGACTGCTGTGCTGTAACATGTGTTCGCCCCCTTGGGTGGCCCACTCACCGTTTGGTTCGCCCACTCACCGTTTGGCTCGCCCACTCACCGTTTGGCTCGCCCACTCACCGTTTGGCTCGCCCACTCACCGTTTGGCTCTCTCCAGGTGGTCGTTGGCCTGCTCCAGCTCCCTCACATACTTGTACAGCTGGTCCTCGATGCTTCGGGCTCGGGTCAGCTCGTCCTTCAGGAGGGACACCTGCTTGTAGCTTTGTGCGTACTGATGCTCTAGTTTCTCCTGCGAGGTGCGACAACAATTTTTAGTCTGCAACTGTTGCACCACTACAACTCCCAACATGCCCTGACTACCTGTGGTAGTTAATCACTGCTTTACCCCTAGACGAAGTAGGGTGGAAACGCGTGTCAGGGTCTGAGATGGAGGCCGGTTGTAACGAATGGAAACGGAGGCACAGATGTAGAAGTTCACATTCGTATTTATTAAGGTTTGATGTGGAACCACTAGACCACGGTCCGGTGGGCTCCGAAGAAGGCGTTACTGCGTGAGCCCCAGACACCCGTAGTAAGTCCCCTCGAACACCGACAGAATGGAATGCCTGGAGGACACGGGTGCTACCTTCAGTTATACCCCGAACACATGGCGGCTGTCCCAGCGGAACAGACGGACCAGCAAGGTTAACGGACGTTGCAGAGCTGACCGGAGGATACCGGGTGTAGGAGTCGAAGCTGGCTCCGGGAGTACTGGCGTGGTCCGGAAGTGAGGCAGGCGGACTGGCAGGACTAGACGGGTCCAGTGTAGATACTGCAGAAGCAGTCCAGAATGACTGGGTAACTGGTAGCAGAAGATCTGTGGAGACAGACAGAATGAGCGGAGTTCCTTGCAGATACTTCAGAAACAGCCGCGCAAGATAACAGGAACGGGAAGTTAGCAACAGTAGGAACTTGTTGCTCCGGCGCCCTCCCTATTAAAACATTTACACCATTTGGCTTTTACATACTCTTTATATGTCCTGCCCATGCAACTTTTATGTTGAAAAAAAAGAAATAATTTTTTTTTTTAGAAACTCTCCCTTGAGACTGTCAGAAAACACTCACTGACGGATTCTCAGCTCATTCTGCAGCCAGCAATACACAGTGCAGCACAGAGGCAACAGAAAACCAAATTATTCAAAATTGTTAATGAAATCTCAAAAAATAATTTTTAGCCCCAATGCATGCATTTAAAAAAATAAAAAAGGCGCCATAATGTGAAAAAACCTTCACCTGCCCCTACGTAAAGCCGCAGTGCTACCCAAATATGTATGCAGCAAAGAAATCAGTACAGAGCTCACATGGTAAGTCTGGCTGAGGACTGCTGTGCTGTAACATGTGTTCGCCCCCTTGGGTGGCCCACTCACCGTTTGGTTCGCCCACTCACCGTTTGGTTCGCCCACTCACCGTTTGGTTCGCCCACTCACCGTTTGGCTCTCTCCAGGTGGTCGTTGGCCTGCTCCAGCTCCCTCACATACTTGTACAGCTGGTCCTCGATGCTTCGGGCTCGGGTCAGCTCGTCCTTCAGGAGGACACCTGCTTGTAGCTTTGTGCGTACTGATGCTCTAGTTTCTCCTGCGAGGTGCGACAACAATTTTTAGTCTGCAACTGTTGCACCACTTAAATTCCCAACATGCCCTGACTACCTGTGGTAGTTAATCACTGCTTTACCCCTAGACGAAGTAGGGTGGAAACGCGTGTCAGGGTCTGAGATGGAGGCCAGTTGTAACGAATGGAAACGGAGGCACAGATGTAGACGTTCACATTCGTATTTATTAAGGTTTGATGTGGAACCACTAGACCACGGTCCGGTGGGCTCCGAAGAAGGCGTTACTGCGTGAGCCCCAGACACCCGTAGTAAGTCCCCTCGAACAGCGACAGAATGGAATGCCTGGAGGACACGGGTGCTACCTTCAGTTATACCCCGAACACATGGCGGCTGTCCCAGCGGAACAGACAGACCAGCAAGGTTAACAGACGTTGCAGAGCTGACCGGAGGATACCGGGTGTAGGAGTCGAAGCTGGCTCCGGGAGTACTGGCGTGGTCCGGAAGTGAGGCAGGCGGACTGGCAGGACTAGACGGGTCCAGTGTAGATACTGCGGAAGCAGTCCAGAATGACTGGGTAACTGGTAGCAGAAGATCTGTGGAGACAGACAGAATGAGCGGAGTTCCTTGCAGATACTTCAGAAACAGCCGCGCAAGATAACAGGAACGGGAAGTTAGCAACAGTAGGAACTTGTTGCTCCGGCGCCCTCCCTATTAAAACATTTACACCATCTGGCTGAGGACTGCTGTGCTGTAACATGTGTTCGCCCCCTTGGGTGGCCCACTCACCGTTTGGTTCGCCCACTCACCGTTTGGCTCGCCCACTCACCGTTTGGCTCGCCCACTCACCGTTTGGCTCGCCCACTCACCGTTTGGCTCGCCCACTCACCGTTTGGCTCTCTCCAGGTGGTCGTTGGCCTGCTCCAGCTCCCTCACATACTTGTACAGCTGGTCCTCGATGCTTCGGGCTCGGGTCAGCTCGTCCTTCAGGAGGGACACCTGCTTGTAGCTTTGTGCGTACTGATGCTCTAGTTTCTCCTGCGAGGTGCGACAACAATTTTTAGTCTGCAACTGTTGCACCACTACAACTCCCAACATGCCCTGACTACCTGTGGTAGTTAATCACTGCTTTACCCCTAGACGAAGTAGGGTGGAAACGCGTGTCAGGGTCTGAGATGGAGGCCGGTTGTAACGAATGGAAACGGAGGCACAGATGTAGAAGTTCACATTCGTATTTATTAAGGTTTGATGTGGAACCACTAGACCACGGTCCGGTGGGCTCCGAAGAAGGCGTTACTGCGTGAGCCCCAGACACCCGTAGTAAGTCCCCTCGAACAGCGACAGAATGGAATGCCTGGAGGACACGGGTGCTACCTTCAGTTATACCCCGAACACATGGCGGCTGTCCCAGCGGAACAGACGGACCAGCAAGGTTAACGGACGTTGCAGAGCTGACCGGAGGATACCGGGTGTAGGAGTCGAAGCTGGCTCCGGGAATACTTGCGTGGTCCGGAAGTGAGGCAGGCGGACTGGCAGGACTAGACGGGTCCAGTGTAGATACTGCGGAAGCAGTCCAGAATGACTGGGTAACTGGTAGCAGAAGATCTGTGGAGACAGACAGAATGAGCGGAGTTCCTTGCAGATACTTCAGAAACAGCCGCGCAAGATAACAGGAACGGGAAGTTAGCAACAGTAGGAACTTGTTGCTCCGGCGCCCTCCCTATTAAAACATTTACACCATTTGGCTTTTACATACTCTTTATATGTCCTGCCCATGCAACTTTTATGTTGAAAAAAAAGAAATAATTTTTTTTTTTAGAAACTCTCCCTTGAGACTGTCAGAAAACACTCACTGACGGATTCTCAGCTCATTCTGCAGCCAGCAATACACAGTGCAGCACAGAGGCAACAGAAAACCACATTATTCAAAATTGTTAATGAAATCTCAAAAAATAATTTTTAGCCCCAATGCATGCATTTAAAAAAATAAAAAAGGCGCCATAATGTGAAAAAACCTTCACCTGCCCCTACGTAAAGCCGCAGTGCTACCCAAATACGTATGCAGCAAAGAAATCAGTACAGAGCTCACATGGTAAGTCTGGCTGAGGACTGCTGTGCTGTAACATGTGTTCGCCCCCTTGGGTTCGCCCACTCACCGTTTGGTTCGCCCACTCACCGTTTGGTTCGCCCACTCACCGTTTGGTTCGCCCACTCACCGTTTGGTTCGCCCACTCACCGTTTGGCTCTCTCCAGGTGGTCGTTGGCCTGCTCCAGCTCCCTCACATACTTGTACAGCTGGTCCTCGATGCTTCGGGCTCGGGTCAGCTCGTCCTTCAGGAGGACACCTGCTTGTAGCTTTGTGCGTACTGATGCTCTAGTTTCTCCTGCGAGGTGCGACAACAATTTTTAGTCTGCAACTGTTGCACCACTTAAATTCCCAACATGCCCTGACTACCTGTGGTAGTTAATCACTGCTTTACCCCTAGACGAAGTAGGGTGGAAACGCGTGTCAGGGTCTGAGATGGAGGCCAGTTGTAACGAATGGAAACGGAGGCACAGATGTAGACGTTCACATTCGTATTTATTAAGGTTTGATGTGGAACCACTAGACCACGGTCCGGTGGGCTCCGAAGAAGGCGTTACTGCGTGAGCCCCAGACACCCGTAGTAAGTCCCCTCGAACAGCGACAGAATGGAATGCCTGGAGGACACGGGTGCTACCTTCAGTTATACCCCGAACACATGGCGGCTGTCCCAGCGGAACAGACAGACCAGCAAGGTTAACAGACGTTGCAGAGCTGACCGGAGGATACCGGGTGTAGGAGTCGAAGCTGGCTCCGGGAGTACTGGCGTGGTCCGGAAGTGAGGCAGGCGGACTGGCAGGACTAGACGGGTCCAGTGTAGATACTGCGGAAGCAGTCCAGAATGACTGGGTAACTGGTAGCAGAAGATCTGTGGAGACAGACAGAATGAGCGGAGTTCCTTGCAGATACTTCAGAAACAGCCGCGCAAGATAACAGGAACGGGAAGTTAGCAACAGTAGGAACTTGTTGCTCCGGCGCCCTCCCTATTAAAACATTTACACCATTTGGCTTTTACATACTCTTTATATGTCCTGCCCATGCAACTTTTATGTTGAAAAAAAAGAAATAATTTTTTTTTTTAGAAACTCTCCCTTGAGACTGTCAGAAAACACTCACTGACGGATTCTCAGCTCATTCTGCAGCCAGCAATACACAGTGCAGCACAGAGGCAACAGAAAACCAAATTATTCAAAATTGTTAATGAAATCTCAAAAAATAATTTTTAGCCCCAATGCATGCATTTAAAAAAATAAAAAAGGCGCCATAATGTGAAAAAACCTTCACCTGCCCCTACGTAAAGCCGCAGTGCTACCCAAATACGTATGCAGCAAAGAAATCAGTACAGAGCTCACATGGTAAGTCTGGCTGAGGACTGCTGTGCTGTAACATGTGTTCGCCCCCTTGGGTGGCCCACTCACCGTTTGGCTCGCCCACTCACCGTTTGGCTCGCCCACTCACCGTTTGGCTCTCTCCAGGTGGTCGTTGGCCTGCTCCAGCTCCCTCACATACTTGTACAGCTGGTCCTCGATGCTTCGGGCTCGGGTCAGCTCGTCCTTCAGGAGGGACACCTGCTTGTAGCTTTGTGCGTACTGATGCTCTAGTTTCTCCTGCGAGGTGCGACAATTTTTAGTCTGCAACTGTCGCACCAGTACAACTCCCAACATGCCCTGACTACCTGCGGTAGTTAATCACTGCTTTACCCCTAGATGAAGTAGGGTGAAAACGCGTGTCAGGGTCTGAGATGGAGGCCGGTTGTAACGAATGGAAACGGAGGCACAGATGTAGAAGTTCACATTCGTATTTATTAAGGTTTGATGTGGAACCACTAGACCACGTTCCGGGGGCTCCGAAGAAGTCGTTACTGCGTGAGCCCCAGACACCCGTAGTAAGTCTCCTCGAACAGGGACAGAATGGAATGCCTGAAGGACACGGGTGCTACCTTCAGTTAGACCCCGAACTCGTGGCGGCTGTCCCAGCGGAACAGACGGACCAGCAAGGTTAACGGACGTTGCAGAGCTGACCGGAGGATACCGGGTGAAGGAGTCAATGCTGGCTCCGGGAGTACTGGCGTGGTCTGGAAGTGAGGCAGGCGGACTGGCAGGACTAGACGGGTCCAGTGTAGATACTGCGGAAGCAGTCCAGAATGACCGGGTAACTGGTAGCAGAAGATCTGTGGAGACAGACAGAATGAGCGGAGTTCCTTGCAGATACTTCAGAAACAGCCTCGCAAGATAACAGGAACCGGAAGTTAGCAACAGTAGGAACTTGTTGCTCCGGCGCCCTCCCTATGGTGGAAGTGCTAGAAATAGTAGTTAAACACACGCCATTGGTTAGAGGCAACATTTGGAAAATGCACAGTCTCTTTAAGAGACCGGGAGCGAGCGCGCGTGCGACTTAAGGTACCGTCACACTGAACAACTTTCCAACGAGAATGACAACGATCCGTGACGTTGCAGCGTCCTGGATAGCGATATCGTTGTGTTTGACACGCAGCAGCGATCTGGATCCCGCTGTTATATCGTTGGTCAGAGCTAGAAGGTCAGCACCTTATTTCGTCGTTAGGTCGGTGTGTATCGTCGTGTTTGACAGCAAAAGCAACGATGCCAGCAATGTTTTACAATGGTTACCAGGGTAAATATCGGGTTACTAAGCGCAGGCCGCGCTTAGTAACCCGATATTTACCCTGGTTACCATTGTAAAAGTAAAAAAAACCCACTACATACTCACCTTCTGATGTCTGTCACGTCCCCCGGCGTCCGCGCTGCTGCTCAGAGCTGCTGCTCAGAGCTTCCTGCACTGAATGTGTCAGTGCCGGCCGTAAAGCCAAGCACAGCGGTGACGTGACCGCTGTGCTCTGCCGGCCCTGACACATTCAGTGAAGGAAGCTCTGAGCAGCAGCGCTTAACCCTGTGGACGCCGGGGGACGTGACAGACATCAGAATGTGAGTATGTACTGTTTTTTTTTTTTACTTTTACAATGGTAACCAGGGTAAATATCGGGTTAAAAAAAAAGACAGCATAGGGGGTGGCAGAACTTATTGTCTCCCTTCTTTGAGTATGTAGGCACTCATCTCTCTATACAAGCAGGTCCCCTGATGATTAGCTTGGAGGAAACGCGTCGGGACTGACCACAGGGAGAGTGCAGGGCAATTTGTTACAGGGGTAGATGTGGACTGCCCTTGTAAGGGCGGGAGCTCTGGGGATAGCTTACTGGTAGTCCCATAGAGAATGACAGGGTATTGTCGTCTCCTTCCATCAAGTTCCGGATTACACCCCGACTAGAGGTTTTCCGGTGCTCCTGCCCGTGCATCTAGGAATTGGTGAGATTGTTCCTTTTCCGCTGTATTCTAACAATTATTAGTAGCACCATTGTTGTAGGTGCCATATTTTATTATCCAGTGATAATTGTTTTACATGCAACCAAGTGTATGGAATATGGCTCTGCTATTCATATGAATATGCTTCTGGCATTTATGGTTTAACCATACGTTGGTCTGCTACATCCCGCAAGTGCCATTGCAGGCGGAGATTTTTGAATCCTAAGGGGGGTCTTTTTAGGTCTCATGGTGGGGACCTTACCCCTTTTTTTATTTCACTTTGGGTGACACTGTTTTGACTTTTATCCATTATTAGTAAAAGTTATGTTTTAAATTCCACTTCTGCTGTATTTTTCATATTGTTTAGTGGGTTTATCTGTTCAATTTATAACCATTAGTACAGATTTTGCTATTTTTGTTAAATATCGGGTTATTAAGCGCGGCCCTGCACTTAGTAACCCGATATTTACCCTGGTTTCAAGTGAACACATCGCTGGATCGGCGTCACACACGCCGATCCAGCGATGGACAGCGGGTGATCAGCGACGAAATAAAGTTCTGGACTTCTAGCTCAGACCAGCGATATCACAGCGGGATCCAGATCGCTGCTGCGTGTCAAACACAACGAGATCGCTATCCAGGACGCTGCAACGCCACGTATCGTCATCGTTCAAGCTGCAAAGTCGCTTAGTGTGAAGGTACCTTTAGCTATTCCTCCTAGCTTTACATCGTCTGCAGATTTGGTCAGTTTACCTTTAGTTCCCTTATCTAGATCATTTCTAAAAATGTTGAACAACACTGGGACCAAGACAGTTTTGTGGTACCCCATTTGAAACACTCTTCCAATTGGATGTGCAACCATTTATTACCACTCTTTCAGTATAATCACTAAACCAACATTCCTTGTTATATATCTTGTAGGAAAGAAAAAGCGCAGATAGTGTCTTATCTCACGATTTAAAGGAAGATTCGCCAGCAATGTAACTGCTCACCCACCACAGCAGCCCACATATGTAGTCCCGAACAGGGGGCATATATCCAGAAAGACAAATAATTGTACTTGGGCACTAATATATATATATATATATATATATATATATATATATATATATACACTCACTGGCCACTTTATTAGGTACACCATGCTAGTAATGGGTTGGACCCCATTTTGCCTTCAGAACTGCCTCAATTCTTCGTGGCATAGATTCAACAAGGTGCTGGAAGCATTCCTCAGAGATTTTGGTCCATATTGACGTGATGGCATCACACAGTTGCCGCAGATTTGTCAGCTGCACATCCCAAAGATGCTCCATACAAGGCAGGATGGATCCATGCTTTCATGTTGTTTACGCCAAATTCTGACCCTACCATCCGAATGTCGCAGCAGAAATCGAGACTCATCAGACCAAGCAACGTTTTTCCAATCTTCTACTGTCCAATTTCGATGAGCTTGTGCAAATTGTAGCCTCAGTTTCCTGTTCTTAGCTGAAAGGAGTGGTACCCGGTGTGGTCTTCTGCTGCTGTAGCCCATCTGCCTCAAAGTTCGATGCACTGTGCGTTCAGAGATGCTCTTAGGCCTACCTTGGTTGTAACGGGTGGCGATTTGAGTCACTGTTGCCTTTCTATCAGCTCGAACCAGTCTGCCCATTCTCCTCTGACCTCTGGCATCAACAAGGCATTTCCGCCCACAGAACTGCCGCTCACTGGATTTTTTTTCTTTTTCGGGCCATTCTCTGTAAACCCTAGAGATGGTTGTGCGTGAAAATCCCAGTAGATCAGCAGTTTCTGAAATACTCAGACCAGCCCTTCTGGCACCAACAACCATGCCACGTTCAAAGGCACTCAAATCACCTTTCTTCCCCATACTGATGCTCGGTTTGAACTGCAGGAGATTGTCTTGACCATGTCTACATGCCTAAATGCACTGAGTTGCCGCCATGTGATTGGCTGATTAGAAATTAAGTGTTAACAAGAAGTCGGACAGGTGTACGTAATAAAGTGGCCAGTGAGTGTGTGTATATATGTATATATATATATATATATATATATATATATATATATATATATATATATATATATATAATTTTAGAGCTAAAAATGATTTTAATACAAATTTTTATAGTTTAATTTTAATTAAATAAATACTGTATAATACAATTGTAGTAATGATCAATACACGCTAAACATCTTGTAGTTTCCCAGAGAAGTATCCTATAGACACTTGGAAAAGGTAATTTTTCATTGTATCTCGTGGCTTATATGGATGAGAGTGGACATAAGATCCAATTCTGCGGGTTCTTGCCCTCCCCTCGCTTTCTTTTCTCCTTTTTTCTTTCTTCCGAATGACTGATTTTTCAAGATTCCTGTAAAAGATAAGTAGGAATTTATGACGAATTGAATTATTTTATACAACATTTATTATTCATTTGTCATTTAATATATTTATCATGTGCTAGTACGTCAGCACCTGTGACGTCATCTTTCAGGTGAGCATTCTGGCGCGTTTATTTGAAGTTTTAACCTATTTAAAGTGTGTAACAAGTATTGTCTGTACTTGTGGTATTTTCCTGAAGAAGGAGTCATATGTACTCCGAAACGTGTAGAATAAACCACTGTTCAATTGTACATTTTGTCTGTTTCTGGATGAGCTGGCAGAAACCCATAACCCACAAATCCTCCTATTCAGCGTCCTAACATTTACTAGTACCAGGAATATTGTGGCTTGATCGAGTGAGACTGAACAAATCGGATGTTTGCACATTTTGCAGCATCAGTCTCTAAACCTTTCTTTTTTTTGCTTCCTGATTTTTTCTGAACCCCATTTTTCGTTACTGTTTTTTTTCCAGTATAGTATATATACGTCTGAAATATGTATCATCCACCCTTTAAAGAATAAAATATTTTTTTTCAGGGAAATCTTTAGCCCAAATAGTTGAAAACCTTCCAATCTGCCCCTACTGTTTTCCCAACACAAACCAAACAATATTCCTCCAACTTTCAATTTCTTAGAGAAAAATTTGCTTCTGTATTATTAATAATTGCATATTGTCGTTTCTAGTAATTGGAGAAGATTCAGGTTTGACTATACAGCAACTAAATGGGAGAAGGCACTTCCTGCAACAATTCTCTTTATTTTCAGTATTTGAGAGGATTGTAGAAGTCCCCAGTAATCATAAAGTGATGGCATATTCTAGTGTTATACTATCACTTTATTAAAGAGGAAAGCCCCTGTAACAATGAGGACATTAAAGAGTAGGCTATAGATTTTCTCTGTGTGTCTCATACTTAAAGATAACCTTTCACTGGAATTTTTTTTAAGCTGACTACCTACCTGAGTGAGCAATAAAATGCTTTTCCAAAGTAACGAAAGTTGAGAGCACTCACCATCCTTAAAGATATTTCAATCCTTTATTGTGACATAAGAGTCAGCAGCAGGGAGACAAGGGAGAACGTGTACTGCAATCGGACGACGGCCGTTTCGCGCACCTGCGCTTACACAGGTCCTATTGCTGTGAGAGAGGGCTAGGAACTCTTAACAGGAACAACGCCAAGGTAACCTCCCCCACTCTGACATCAGCGCAGTATAAGAAAGACCTACTTATCAGCGTAAAAACATATATGATTAAAATCAACAAACAACATACGAACATAATTCAGACCACTTATAGAAACCAGATGGAAAATATTCACAAAAATACAGACATATCAATCCTTTCATTAAGACCCAACGGTCCCATTGCGCTTGTGCGCAGTATCCATCTGGCTTCTCTCCTGAGTAAAAGTCTATTCAAGTCACCCCCTTGCTGGGGTAAATTAACCCTCTCCAAACCAGCAAAACGCAGCAATGCTGCATTACCCCCATGACAAGACCGCATGTGGTTGATTAAACGGGGGACTCCCTTACCAGAGCTAATGGAGTTATAGTGCTCTCTGAACCTAACAAAAAGGGGACAAATCGTTTTTCCAATATAAAAGAAACCACATGGACAAAAAAGCGCATAAACCACATGCGTGGTTCTGCAAGAGATAAATTTGTGGGCAGAATGTTGAATGGGACCAATCTTAATTGTTTTATCGACTATATGATATGAACAAAAATTGCAATGACCACATCTGAAATTACCTTTAGGGGGGTCCCTGCTCTTAGCCAGTTAACACGTTCATTACTCATGCGGTTATGTACTGGAAGATCCCTCAGATTTCTCCCACGACGACAAGAAAACAGGGGACCCCTACTACTGAGCTCTACTAGATCAGGATCCTTCTCCAAAATATGCCAGCTTCTCCTAATAGCTGATCTGATAAAGCTATCCAAGGGGCCAAACTTAAAGCAAAAAGTAAATCTCTTTTTGGGGGTCCTCTTACCTGCTACTGCTAATGAGGGATTATTTGCACCTTGTGACTTGGCCTCTACTAGAGCAGTATCCAAAACCAGTCGGGGATACCCACGGTTCTCGAATCTTTTATACAGCTCCTGAGATTGTCTTTTAAAGCCACTATGGCTGCTATTTATCCTTTTAACCTGTAAAAACTGTCTGTAAGGGAGAGAATATTTTACATACTGTGGGTGGGCACTATCATAGTGCAATAAAGAGTTGGTGGCAGAGGGCTTACGAAACACCTCAGTATGAAAATGCTTGTTACAAAACAGCTGACATGTCCTGGCTTGCTCGGTATCTGAAAGAGGAGAAGAGGAGAGAAAGAGGTTAAGGTAAAATTACTTTTTGCACTAGAACTGAAGTGTCCAGAAAGTGAGATCAGATCTAAGAGACAATTGTAAAATGCTCCAATGTTATTAGATCTTGTATGAGACACATGACATATCTGAGTCTGAAAATAGGACGAGAGTCATTACAAATGTAACTTACCCCGTGCACCAGTTTGATGATTTTGGCCAATTTCCACCATTTCTACCATCTTATAAAATGATACATCTTACAATATTAATTTCTCCTTGTATGTGTATAAAACAGCAATGTCCTCACCTTTCTGAAGCAGTCGGTACTGGACAGGTTGTGTCTGACGGAGTCTTTCCCCCCTTGATATCATCCCTTGAAGATGGGGAAGAAGTCGCTGATCTTTTCTAAGATCTGAAGACAAAGAAAAACAAAAACATTTAGTGATCCTCTGTTATCATAAATTGTGAATTCTCCTTTCCTAATAAATATGCTTTAAAAATGACAGTTTATATGGAGGGTAAAGAACCAGCAGGAAGTTTATAATTCTTTGAACCTGGAAGTTTCTGGCTGTTATAACATGTAAGAGTATATTCCCACAATGCGGGAAAGTCATGTTATGAAATATTTGTTGTTTTTTTTCTGTGTATATGACTGAAGGAAAAATGTAGCAAAAGTAAAGGCTTAAAAGATTTGTTGGCACCCTGTAAGAATCCTAAGTAAATTGCCACTAACTTATTCCTTGATATCATGGTTCTCTTACCTGCGACAGCTTCAGCTTCTTGTCTGGGACACTTAGGATCACCAGCGCAATCATGGCCAGGTATGTGTATGGAGGTTTGAGGTATCACTGGTCATTCTTCTTCTTTCCCCCAGACATTTTCTCCTCCTGACTTTGTGTCATGCCTCGGTCACACTGTGCACCTTCTCCTGAACCACAGTCCATGTTGGAGTCTATTTCTAGCATCTTCTCCATGCTGAACACGTTGGATGTTGGCATATTAATGGTTTTCCAAACTTAGAGGTTTGAGCTCATGTCTCACAGATGTCTTCACAAATGCCAATATTAAATGTGAAGTGACCATGGGCCAGGAAAGGAGCCTTTGATAAGTGCTGATCACCCCACATCCGGCTTTTGTAATGTTAATACTCCCAAAACAAGATGGAGCCCTTCGCTGATAACACCTTAACTGTTATTGAAAGACCTAGATCCATAAAGACAATAGTATGAGTACACAGTTTCAGTTCTTGGGTGTGATCCATCCTTAAAATGTGTTTTGTGATGTATATTTTGTGTATACCCTGAGTGTATACCATGAGGCCCCTTGTGTATAAGTAATCAGCCACATAATGCTGAGGACAAGCAGAAAATAAACAGCCCATTGTCACAACAGTTTGTGCTGTTGACTGAAGAGCTTACATTTTCTGAATGTGTATAGTCACTTAAAGACCAAATTATCAATCATTTGTTTTAAATATATACAGCTCTGGCAAAAGTTAAGAGACCACTGCAAAATGTTGTTTCTCAGATTTTTCTCTTTATAGGTATATTTTTGAATAAAATGTAAATTGTTCTTTTAGGCTTATGTTCACACGCTGCAGATTTTGCTGCGGATCTGCAGTGTTTCCGCTGCTGCGGGGTCCGCAGCAGTTTCCCATGCGTTTACAGTACAATGTAAACCTGTGGGAAACGCAATCCGCAGGGCACATGCTGCGGAAAAAACGTGCGGAAACACAGCGGTTTACATTCCGCAGCATGTCAATTCTTTGTGCGCATTCCGCAGCGGTTTACACCTGTTCCACAATAGGAATCCGCAGGTGTAATTCCGCAGGTAAAAGGCACTGCGTGTTACCTGTGGTTTTTACAAATCCGCTGCTGAAACATCAGCAGACATCAAAAAGACGTGTGCACATACCCTTATTCTGTAATCTTCTGACAACATGTCTCCGAAGTTCCAAGCAATACATTTTTAATTTTTTCTGATTAAAGAAAAATGGTCAAAATAAAAAGAACAGCGCTTTCAGACCTCAAATAATGCAATGAAAACAAGATCATAATCATTTAGAAACAACAATATTAATGTTTTAACTCCGGAAGTGTTCAGAAATCAATATTTTTTGGAATAGCCATGGTTTTTAATCACAGCTTTCATGCGTCTTGGCATGCTTTCCACCAGTCTTTCACACTGCTTTTGGAGCAAAAATGTAAGCAGTTCTTTGATGGCTTGTGACTATCCATCATCCTCTTGATTACATTCCAGAGGTTTTCAATGGGGTTCAGGTCTGGAGATTGGGCTGCCCATGACAGGGTTTTGATGTGGTGGTCTCTTAACTTTTGCCAGAGCTGTATTTTATTTAATAATCCAGTAAAATGTTATATTCCACATTGTTGGTTGTTTTTTTTTTCCACTCCAACCCATTATTCAATGTTTTCCATGAGATTATATACATATTTGTTACACTTGTTACTTTTTCCTTGATCCTATCATTTGTTGAATTTTCCTCCTGGGCTTTTTGTACGGTTCATACTTTTCATATATCAATAATTTTTCCGGACACCATGTTGCGTCTCGAGAGCCCCTGATGTGCCTAAACAGTGGAAACCCCAAGGGTAGCAAGGAAAAAATGGACCCAAAAGTTTGTTGTGCAATTTCTTCTGAGTATGCCAATACCCAGTATGTGGTGGAAAACTACTCTCTGGGAGCACGGCAGGGCATGAAAAGGAAAGAGCACCATTTGACTTATGGAATGCAAAATTGTCTGGAATCGATAGCGGATGCCATGTTACGTCTAGAGAGCCCCTGATGTGCCTAAATAGTGGAAACCCCCAAGTTACCCCATTTTGGAATCTAGACCCCAAGGAACTTATCTAGATGTGTGGTGAGCACTTTGATCCCCCAAGTGCTTCACAGAAGTTTATAACATAAAGCCATGAAGATAAAAAAACAACCATGTTTTTTTCCACAAAAATGATCTCTTCAATCTCAATCGACACCCCGTATGTGGGGGCGGGGGGGAACCACTGTTTGGGTGCATGGCAGAGCTCGGACGAGAAGCGCCATATTCGAGAGCAGATTTTGCAGGAATTGTTTGTGGGTGACATGTCACATTGTCAGATCCCCTGAGGTGCCAGAACAGCAGAAGCCCCCAAAAGTTACTGCATTTTACAAAATACTTCCCTGAATGATTTCGTCTTGTGGTGCAGTGAGCAAACTGACACCGCAGCTGTTCCATAGAAAATGATACCACTAAAATGGTGTTTTAACCCAAGATTTTACATTTGGAAAATAGGTAGATAGGTAAATGATCACTACAGCCATAGATGAATTTGCAGAGGGGAGCGATTTCCAAAATGAGGTCACTTCAGGGGGGATTCTGCTGTTATGGCATTTTGAAGATCCGCTTAGTGCCAGTACAGAATCCCCCTGAAGTGACCCCCCCATTTTGGAACTGACACCCCTCTTGGAATTCATCTATGGATATAGTGACCATTTTCACTACATGGATGATTTCCAGAAGCATGTAGTAGAGGTTTTAGAGCAAAAATTGCAAAAATGCCCACTATATTGTGCCCAGCTTGTGTCTCTGGAGATCCCCCATTTACCCCCGGGAATTGTTAAGTCAGCTCTACTCAAATGTGTCTGTCACTAAATAAACCAAATGCTTGAATGTCAAAACAGTTTAAAAACATTCTGTATGGGAGATTTTAAAGCAGTCATGGAGGCATAAGGCTGGCAATGATGGGCATTGTGGTCAATAATAGCGGGTATCATGCCTTTCCTCTTGGAATATACACAACATCTTCTCTGAGGGTTCTTTTTTATTCCTGTTACTTGGATGAGTGCAGTAAAATGTCGCCCAGTGAGTCTCCTGACATCTTCAGATTCTAAAGGATGGGCGGGGACAACATTTTCAAAAACAACATTTTCAATGACTTTTCCTGATAATCAAGGAAAGTATCTGCATTTCCAGCTTTTGTGTGGCCACCTGAAACAAATAAATGACTAACTTTTTATACCAGGTATATGATTTTCTGGATACTTGGTATGGCTGTAGAACCTGATCTGCAAGGTCCACACCCTCCATATTTTTGTTGTAGTCAATGACTCGGGTGTTTACTTTGGAGTAAAGGATCTCTGATCTTCAGTGGCCCTTGTGGCATCAGTGTGGATCGAGCTCAGGATAAAAATATATTTTTTATCCTTATACTTAAGGGCAAGCAGCTCTCCATTGCGTAAAACCCCTGACTGCCCTTTCCAGAACTTTTCGTTGACGAATGATTGTGGAAACCTGACATTTTTTGCAAATGCTCCCACAAGCCCCTATCTTATGTTCAACCAGAGTTTTAAATAGGGGTATGCTGGTGTAGTAGTTGTCAACATACAGATTATAGCCTTTGTAAAAATGGAGTTGTCAGCTCCCAAACCATTTTTTCCAGATGTCCCCAGATAAGTAGGGCATCCTGGTGGGTTTAGTTGGCTATCTTAACCCTCAAATGCAAAAAGCTGATGTATACTCTCGCACATTTTATAGAGCTTTATTCCAAACCTTGCCCTCTTAGAAGAAATAAATTGCTTAAGGTGCAGTCTTCCTTTGAATTTTACTAGGGACTCAATGGAAAGGTTTTCTGTTGGGGTGTAGAGCTTTAAGAACTTTTCTGTCAAGTCTTCGATGATGGGTCTGATTTTGAATAGTATGTTATGTTCTGTGGCATCTCTGGGCAGGCATTGACTATTGTCATTAAAATGTCAAAATCTCATTAGCAATTCATAATGGGTCCTAGGAAGAATGGCGGAAAACATAGGGGTGGATTGAACAGGGCGATTGGACCTTTAGGACCGAATGCTTGGTTTTTTTTTTAATCAAGCACCATAGCAAATGTAAGTCCTAAAAATTTTTTAATTTCCAGGATATTAGTTGGGGTCCATAAATTTGACCTAGCATAATAGGATTGTGGATTCTGGCTGATGAATTGGGACATGTATAAATTTGGTTATAGGACAATATGTTCTAGCAAGCTCTCAAACAAATTTAAAAAAAAAAAGATTGGTCCAAAATTTTCTTTTTAAATATTTTTATTAATTTTTTGAATAAAAACCAGGAATTGGGAATAGGGGAGGGAAAATATAACAGTAAAGAATAGGGAGATGGAATGGAAAGGGATACAATTAAAGAAAACAAAAAAACTAGAGAACCAAATGTATACAATAGTTCAACAGTAACAAAATGCAGAAATACATTTAACAGAGTGCGAAATTTTGGAAGGACAAGTACATTACAATTATTTCTTTTATTTGAAAATCTGTTAGGAGATTAAGGAGTATAGAATTTATCAATCCAGATCTTCCATTTTTTCAAGAAATTTTTAATACCACTATTATTTACAGCGAATCTCCACTCCAAAAAATTGTGTTGGTGAATTTGATCTATAATGTTTTCAAATTTAGGGAGTTCTGGCTTATTCTACCAAAGCGCTAACATATATTTGACAACAAGAAATATATGAATGATAATGAATTTAACCTGAGGGTCAACTATTTCCATGTCAAGGGAAAAAAGAGCTCTTTGTGGTGTAAGCACAAAATTATCCGTGAGTGAATTAATATAATTAGAAACTTTTGACCATAGAAGTTTTACCTTTGGGCAACTCCATAAAAGATGATATAAATTACCTTGGTGGCCACATTTCCTCCAGCAAGTTGGTGAATAATCCGGAATTATGTGTGCTAATCTAATTGGGGTATAATACCACCTAGTAATTACCTTAAAGTAGGACTCATGTAAAGCTAACGAAATGGTGGATTTGTAAGTGGTCTTAATAGCATTGTCCCAGCTCTCAGCCTGAAAGGATTTATTGAGGTCAGATTCCCACCTCTTCAAGTAAACATTTTTGAAACCAACACCATCTTTATTGAAAATTCTATAGATGTTGTTTAGGCTCCATATATTTTTATTTTTAATATTGCACAGTAGTAAAACGAGAATATCTAGGTTAAGAGGTTTGCTACCTAGTAGTTTCTGAACACCTTCTTTTAAAATTATATAAGGAATTCAGAAGAGGGAAGATTAAATTTCATTTTTAACTCACTAAAAGTGAGGAATTTAATTCCATCATATATATTACCAATCTTTTTAATTCCTGACTTACTCCAGGAATCGGATAGTGAAAAATTATAAATCGTGGATAATAGTTGAATAGGAAACTTCAAGATTTGTTCGGTTCTGTTAAAGTTCTTCCTTGAAGGTTTGAGCAATAACCTCCAAGCCTGAATAACAGCTCTAAAAATAGGATGCTGTCTGTGATATAAGAAGCTGAAAAAGATGTGTTGAATAGACTGGGGGCTTTTCATTTCATTTTCAATTTGAAACCAGGCTGGATAAGATTTGCCTTCAAACCAATACCAAGTTTGTTTAACTAATGAGGCTAAATAATAAGTATAGACATTTGGTAACCCAGCCCCACCATTGCGATTATGTTTACTGTCATGATCTCTGCAGGCAGAGATCATAGCAAGCCTATAGAGGGACAAGCTCTCGGAAGATGGAACTATACTGACCATGAACTAAGCCTGCCGCGCAACTAGAAATAGCCAGGTAGCATTTCCTATTTATCGCTAGATGCCCAGCTCTGGCCTAAGACCTAAATAGCTAGCAGAGGGAAATATAAGACCTGGCTCACCTCTAGAGAAATATTCCAAAGAAGACAGTAGCCCCCCACATATAATGACGGTGAGTTCAGATGAAACAACAAACGCAGCAGGAAAATAGTCTTAGCAAATTTGAGGTCCGCTTACTAGATAGCAGAAGACAGATAGTATACTTTCATGGTCAGCAGAAAAACACTAACAAAACACCATCCAGAGATTACCTTAAACTCTGGCATTAACTCATAACGCCAGAGTAGCAATCCCTGATCAACGAGAGCTTTCCAGACACAGTAACAAAACTTCAGCTGTGAACTGGAACAAAATAGGCAAAACAAAACATGGACAAAAGTCCAACTTATCTAGTAGTAGTCTAGAAGCAGGAACAAGCACTGAGAGGCATCAGATAACATTGTTGACCGGCAAGAAACCACCAGAGAAATGAGCTTAAATAGCGACACCCACTACTGATGGAACCAGGTGAAACAGGAAAGAGGATGACAAGTCCAATTCCACAAGCGGCCACCGGGGGAGCCCAGAATCCAAATTCACAACAGTACCCCCCCCTCAAGGAGGGGGCACCGAACCCTCACCAGATCCACCAGGGCGACCAGGATGAGCCCTATGGAAGGCACGAACAAGATCAGAAGCATGAACATCAGATGCATTGACCCAAGAATTATCCTCCTGGCCGTAACCCTTCCAGTTGACCAGATACTGGAGTTTCCGTCTGGAAACACGAGAGTCCAAAATTTTCTCCACAACGTACTCCAACTCACCCTCAACCAACACCGGAGCAGGAGGCTCAACTGAAGGTACAACAGGTACCTCATACCTGCGCAATAACGACCGATGAAAAACGTTATGAATGGAAAAGGACGCAGGGAGGTCCAAACGGAAAGAAACAGGATTAAGAATCTCCAATATTCTATAAGGGCCGATGAACCGAGGTTTAAACTTAGGAGAAGAGACCCTCATAGGGACAAAACGAGAAGACAACCACACTAAATCTCCAACACAAAGCCGAGAACCAACACGACGATGACGGTTGGCAAAACGCTGAGTCTTCTCCTGGGACAACTTCAAATTGTCCATAACCTGCCCCCAGATGTGATGCAATCTCTCCACCACCGCATCCACTCCAGGACAATCCGAGGATTCCACCTGACCGGAGGAAAATCGAGGGTGAAACCCCGAATTACAGAAAAACGGGGACACCAAGGTGGAAGAGCTGGCCCGATTATTGAGGGCGAACTCTGCCAATGGCAAAAAAGCAACCCAATCATCCTGGTCAGCAGAGACAAAACACCTCAGATATGTCTCAAGGGTCTGATTAGTCCGCTCGGTCTGGCCATTAGTCTGAGGGTGAAAAGCAGATGAAAAAGACAAATCTATGCCCATCCTAGCACAGAATGCCCGCCAAAATCTAGACACAAATTGGGTACCTCTGTCAGAAACAATATTCTCAGGAATACCGTGCAATCGGACAACATTCTGAAAAAACAGAGGAACCAACTCAGAAGAAGAAGGCAACTTGGGCAGAGGAACCAAATGGACCATTTTAGAGAAACGGTCACAGACCACCCAGATGACAGACATCTTCTGGGAAACAGGCAGATCTGAAATAAAATCCATCGAGATGTGTGTCCAAGGCCTCTTAGGAATAGGCAAGGGCAACAGCAGTCCGCTAGCCCGAGAACTACAAGACTTGGCCCGAGCACAAACGTCACATGACTGCACAAAGACTCGCACATCTCGTGACAGGGAAGGCCACCAGAAGGATCTTGCCACCAAATCCCTGGTACCAAAAATTCCGGGATGACCCGCCAATGCAGAAGAATGTACCTCAGAGATGACTCTGCTGGTCCAATCATCCGGAACAAACAGTCTATCAGGCGGACAACGATCCGGTCTATCCGCCTGAAACTCTTGCAAGGACCGCCGCAGATCAGGAGAAACGGCCGACAAAATTACTCCCTCCCTAAGGATACCTGTGGGTTCAGAATTACCAGGAGAGTCCGGGTCAAAACTCCTAGAAAGGGCATCTGCCTTAACATTCTTAGAACCCGGTAGGTATGACACCACAAAATTAAAGCGAGAAAAAAATAAAGACCAGCGCGCCTGTCTAGGATTCAGGCGTCTGGCAGTCTCAAGATAAATCAAATTTTTGTGGTCAGTCAATACCACCACCTGATGCCTAGCCCCCTCGAGCCAATGGCGCCACTCCTCAAACGCCCACTTCATGGCCAAAAGCTCCCGATTCCCAACATCATAATTCCGCTCTGCGGGCGAAAATTTGCGAGAAAAGAAGGCACAAGGCCTAATGACGGAGCAGTCGGAACCTTTCTGCGACAACACTGCCCCAGCTCCGATCTCCGAAGCGTCAACCTCAACCTGAAAAGGCAGATTCACATCAGGCTGACGCAACACAGGGGCAGAGGCAAAACGGCGCTTAAGCTCCTGAAAGGCCTCTACAGCATGAGGGGACCAATTAGCAACATCAGCGCCTTGTCTGGTCAAATCAGTCAGTGGTTTAACGACATCCGAAAAACCAGCAATAAATCGGCGGTAAAAGTTGGCAAAGCCCAAAAATCTCTGCAGACCCTTAAGAGAGGAGGGCTGAGTCCAGTCACAAATAGCTTGCACCTTGACGGGATCCATCTCAATGGAAGAGGGAGAAAAAATATACCCCAAAAAGGAAATTTTCTGGACCCCAAAAACGCACTTAGACCCCTTCACACATAAAGAATTAGACCGCAGAACCTGAAAAACTCTCCTGACCTGCTGGACATGAGAGTCCCAGTCATCAGAAAAAATCAGAATATCATCCAGATATATTATCATAAATTTATCCAGAAAATCGCGGAAAATATCATGCATAAAAGACTGGAAAACTGAAGGGGCATTAGAAAGACCAAAAGGCATGACCAGATACTCAAAGTGGCCCTCGGGCGTATTAAATGCGGTCTTCCACTCATCCCCCTGCCTGATCCGCACCAAATTATACGCCCCACGAAGATCAATTTTAGAGAACCACTTAGCACCCTCTATACGAGCAAACAAATCAGTAAGCAATGGCAATGGGTATTGATACTTAACAGTGATCTTATTCAGAAGCCGATAATCAATACATGGTCTCAAAGAGCCGTCTTTTTTTGAGACAAAGAAAAACCCAGCTCCCAAGGGAGAAGAAGATGGACGAATATGTCCCTTTTCCAAAGACTCCTTTATATATTCCCGCATAGCAGCATGTTCCGGCACAGACAAATTAAACAAACGACCCTTTGGATATTTACAACCCGGTATCAAATCTATGGCACAATCGCACTCACGGTGCGGAGGTAACGACCCAAGCTTGGGTTCGTCAAAGACGTCTTGATAATCAGAGAGGAACTCAGGGACTTCAGAGGGAATGGACGACGAAATAGAAACCAAAGGTAAGTCCCCATGAATACCCTTACATCCCCAGCTCAACACAGACATTGCTCTCCAGTCCAAGACTGGGTTGTGAGACTGCAACCATGGCAATCCCAGTACCAAATCGTCATGTAAATTATACAGCACCAGGAAACGAATAATCTCCTGGTGATCCGGATTGATACGCATGGTTACTTGTGTCCAGTATTGTGGTTTATTATTAGCCAATGGGGTGGAGTCAATCCCCTTCAGAGGAATAAGAGTCTCCAAAGGCTCTAAATCAAAACCACAACGATTGGCAAAGGACCAATCCATAAGACTCAGAGCGGCGCCAGAGTCAACATAGGCGTCCGTGGCAATGGATGACAAAGAGCAAATCAGGGTTACAGACAAAATAAACTTAGACTGAATGGTGCCAATGGAAACAGACTTATCAAGCTTCTTTGTACGCCTAGAGCATGCTGATATAACATGAGTAGAATCCCCACAATAGAAACACAATCCATTCTTCCGTCTAAAATTCTGTCGCTCGCTCCTGGACAGAATTCTATCACACTGCATACTTTCTGGCGTCTTTTCCATAGACACCGCCAGATGGTGCACCGGTTTGCGCTCCCGCAGACGCCTATCAATCTGAATAGCCATTGTCATGGACTCATTCAGACCTGCAGGCACAGGGAACCCCACCATAACATCCTTAACGGCATCAGAGAGACCTTCTCTGAAAGTTGCCGCCAAGGCGCACTCATTCCACTGAGTAAGCACAGACCATTTACGGAATTTTTGGCAGAAAACTTCAGCTTCGTCTTGCCCCTGAGATAGTGCCATCAAAGTTTTTTCTGCCTGAAGTTCCAAATGAGGTTCCTCATAAAGCAAGCCCAAGGCCAGAAAAAACGCATCCACATCGCGTAACGCAGGATCCCCTGCTGGCAATGAGAAGGCCCAATCTTGAGGGTCACCCCTGAGCAAGGAAATCACAATCCTAACCTGCTGAGCAGGGTCTCCAGCTGAACGAGACTTCAGGGACAAATAAAGCTTACAATTATTTCGGAAATTCTGGAAGCTAGCTCTATTCCCTGTGAAGAACTCCGGCAAAGGAATTCTCGGCTCAGATACCGGAGCATGTACCACAAAATCTTGTAAATTTTGTACTTTCGTGATGAGATTATTCAAACCCGCAGTTACACTCTGGAGATCCATTATTGTCAGGTGCACACAGAGCCATACAGAGATTAGGAGGAGAGAGAGAAAAAAGACTGCAGCAAAGCAGACTGGAGGAAAAAAAAAAAAAAAAAAAAAAAATTCCAGCAGACTTCTTATAACTCTCCTTTCTCAACCTGGGTCTTTAACACTTTATTGGCCGGTCAAACTGTCATGATCTCTGCAGGCAGAGATCATAGCAAGCCTATAGAGGGACAAGCTCTCGGAAGATGGAACTATACTGACCATGAACTAAGCCTGCCGCGCAACTAGAAATAGCCAGGTAGCATTTCCTATTTATCGCTAGATGCCCAGCTCTGGCCTAAGACCTAAATAGCTAGCAGAGGGAAATATAAGACCTGGCTCACCTCTAGAGAAATATTCCAAAGAAGACAGTAGCCCCCCACATATAATGACGGTGAGTTCAGATGAAACAACAAACGCAGCAGGAAAATAGTCTTAGCAAATTTGAGGTCCGCTTACTAGATAGCAGAAGACAGATAGTATACTTTCATGGTCAGCAGAAAAACACTAACAAAACACCATCCAGAGATTACCTTAAACTCTGGCATTAACTCATAACGCCAGAGTAGCAATCCCTGATCAACGAGAGCTTTCCAGACACAGTAACAAAACTTCAGCTGTGAACTGGAACAAAATAGGCAAAACAAAACATGGACAAAAGTCCAACTTATCTAGTAGTAGTCTAGAAGCAGGAACAAGCACTGAGAGGCATCAGATAACATTGTTGACCGGCAAGAAACCACCAGAGAAATGAGCTTAAATAGCGACACCCACTACTGATGGAACCAGGTGAAACAGGAAAGAGGATGACAAGTCCAATTCCACAAGCGGCCACCGGGGGAGCCCAGAATCCAAATTCACAACAGTTTACATAGAATATCTAAGGAGATCCTAGCCTTTTTCCTGCCCCATAAAAATGAATACCAAGTTTTGGAATTTATAAATAGATTGATATGAAAAGGTAAGAGGGAGGGTCCTGAAAAGATACAAAACCTTGGGCAAAACAAAAGTTTTAATAGTCATTATTCTGCCAAATAAGGACAGTTCAGAATGAGCAAAATGTGTAATGTCACTAGTGATCGAGTTTAGAGTTTTTTCTAGGTTGACTTTAATTATATTTTGTAGCTTATTAGAAATGGTTATTCCTAAATATTGTATTTCATCATTACCCCTAGCGAAGTTTGTCTGTTCTGTTAACTTCCTTATATCAGAGTCCTTCATGTTGAAGGTAAGATATTTTGATTTCTGGGGATTAATCTTAAAGTAAGATATATCAGCAAAAGCCTTAAGTTCCAAAGATAAAGCTTTAATCGAGGTTATAGGGTCCAGAAGCGTGAAAAATAAGTAATCGGCAAATAACCCTATTTTAAAATGACGAGACTTCAGGTTGACTCACAAAATATCCATATTTGATCTTACTTTTTCTGCAAAAGGCTCCATTGCGAGGACGAACAACAGAGGGGACAAAGGACACCCCTGTCGCGTACCATTGGAGATGGTAAATGGGTCAGACAAAAAATTATTAGAGTATTATATCCTGGCACTGGGTGCCGAGTATAGAGCAAATACAGTAGACAAGAATTTGGAATCAAAGCCAAACTTTTCAAGAGTTGCTTTCAGGTAAGACCAGTTAAGCCTATCAAAGGCTTTCTCAGCATCCAGTGCCAGAAAAACGGCTTGTGAGTTCGTACTGTTGATAATATTCATTAAGTTGATTACTCTTCTGGTCCCATCCGAAGCCTGGCGACCCTCGGTGAACCCAATCTGATCGTCTACTAGTAAACGTTGGAGGATAGATTTTAGCCTGTCAGCTAATATTTTAGAATATATTTTAGAGTCACTATTGATTAAAGAAATTGGGCGATAATTCTGAATCCTTTCAGGATCCCCCCCACTCTTAGGAATCATTATAATTACTGCTTCCTGCATTTCCTTAGGGAAGGAACCTTGGGCAGAGGCTAGATTAAAAATGGGGACTAAATGAGGGGCTAAAATTTTTGAGAAGGATTTATAATAATCATTAGAAAAGCCATCTGGGCCAGGAGTTTTGGGGGATTTTAGTTTATTGATAGTATCGATAATTTCTTTTTCTTTAAATGGGCAGTTGATGGCCTCCAAATCAGATGGCGTAATCTTAGGTAAGCTAATACTAGATAGAAAAGAGTTTATAGAATCTGGATCAATACAAGGGGAATTTGGATCATTTTTTAGGTTATACAGACTATTAAAAAAATCAGCAAATGATTTAACGATATCTTTTGGGTGAATCAAAACCTTACCCGAGGGAGCAATAATTTTAGAAATTCTTTTGTTAATACGATCCTTTTTTATTTTTGCTAGCATGTACCTGTTATGTTTATTCAAGGAGGTGTACACCTTGAACTTTGAAGCTTTTATGACAGAGTGATATTCTTAATAACTCAAGGCCCCTCAAAAGAACTTATAAAGACAGGCCACAGGAATGTATAGTTAAAAAGTACAAATTTTATTTAAAAAAACAAAAGACAAAAGTATCTCAATCATAAACACATTAATATAATGTTGAAGATGCCTCCACTCTAACATAGGTCCGGTGAAAATTCCCTAAAGTATCTAAGTCTCAATACAATACAAATATATGCTTTGATATGCCACCTAGTGGCTATTAGTTGTATACATGAGCATGATAACGGCAGCTATAAACAGGTTTAAGTGCATAGTGCCTATATTTCTATGTATATATGACCGTAACTTATTTTTTACTTTATGCAGATAACACACATGAATAAAAAAATCTATGGTGAACTCATAAGTATAATTTGGCCACTAATGTACCTCAAATACTAGAACGCCAAATACCACTGTTAATATTGTTTCAAGTGACCTATACTGCCTCCTTGCAATAAAATGCAAATGTGATATCAGGAGGCACTGCAGGCAAAACCTGCGTCAGAGATGTAGCGGTACTTTTATGGCATAACAAACCAAACTCGTTTGCATGTGGTATAAGGCTACGCACAAAAAGGACTGAAAACTATAGCATAGTTTCCGAAATGGGAGACACCGGACCTGTGAACCCCAACGCGCGTTTCGATATATATTCTTCTTCCGGGGGCGCCCGACGCAGGTTTTGCCTGCAGTGCCTCCTGATATCACATTTGCATTTTATTGCAAGGAGGCAGTATAGGTCACTTGAAACAATATTAACAGTGGTATTTGGCGTTCTAGTATTTGAGGTACATTAGTGGCCAAATTATACTTATGAGTTCACCATAGATTTTTTTATTCATGTGTGTTATCTGCATAAAGTAAAAAATAAGTTACGGTCATATATACATAGAAATATAGGCACTATGCACTTAAACCTGTTTATAGCTGCCGTTATCATGCTCATGTATACAACTAATAGCCACTAGGTGGCATATCAAAGCATATATTTGTATTGTATTGAGACTGAGATACTTTAGGGAATTTTCACCGGACCTATGTTAGAGTGGAGGCATCTTCAACATTATATTAATGTGTTTATGATTGAGATACTTTTGTCTTTTGGTTTTTTAAATAAAATTTGTACTTTTTAACTATACATTCCTGTGGCCTGTCTTTATAAGTTCTTTTGAGGGGCCTTGAGTTATTTAGTATTTATGAATGTGTTATGCTATATATTTATGGACTAATTATGTATACTCAGAGTGATATTCTTGTAGGATTTCAGATTTTAGTTTTTGCCTTAACTCTAGAATTTCTTTTTGTATACTTGGGGAGGGAACTTGCAAATTATTTTGCTGTGATTCTTTAAAGTGTATTTGGTTTTGCAAATCAACTATTTTTTCCCTGTTTTTTTTTTTTATACCTAGCTGCCAATTGAAGAAGTCCGCCTCTTAGGACGGCCTTGTGAGCATTCCATAATGTGAAAGGGTCTATATTATTAGTTGTATTTTCTTTGAAGTAATTGGATAGAAGAGATTCTATTTCTTGTTTATATTCAGGTATCTTGAATAGGGTTGGGTTACACTTCCATAAATATCTGTTGCCAAGGGAAGGACCTAGTAAAAATTCCACTAACACTGGGGTATGATCAGATAAGGATTTTTTAAGGAATTGAATACTCTTAAATTTGGGGAGGGTGAAGATATTTGATAAGACCAAATCTATGCGAGAGGACGTCTGATGTACGTCAGAAAAGTGTGAAAATTCACGAGAGGAAGAATTAAGACATCTAAAAATGTCAAATAATTCATTATTGATCAGCCATTTTTTAAAACCGGTGATTTATGACGTACTAGAGATGAAGAGTCCATGGCACTATCTGGAACGATGTTAAAATCTCCTACCCAAATAGTGTCTCCTATTTTGATCTTATCAACTTTTTTTAATAGTTTGTTTAAGAAGGAAATTTGATTCTTATTAGGAGCGTACACATTTACCACTGTGCAAGGCTGATTATTCACTAAGCAAGCCAAGATGTGGAACCTGCCGAGATGGTCTGTTATTTCTTTCACCAGCTGAAAAGGAACAATGCCATTTACCATTGTAATGACTCCGGCTTTTTTTTTTAATGCAGCGACTTAAAAGAATGAGGAAACTTCTTATGATGGAAGACCTGGCAATTATCTTCTGTTAGTCTTACCTCCTGTAAACAAATAATCTCCGCATTAGCAAGATTAATTTCCTTCCAGATAGAAAATCTTTTGTTTGGGCTATTAATGCCCCGAACGTTGTATGAAAGAATCTTCATCGGTATTTAAATACAAATAAAACAAAACTAAGCAGAGAATATTTAACCTCACTATAACCTGTCAAAAATGTTCAAGAATTGTGAACCTTAAAGGTTCTCCTGGAGGACACCAAGTAAATGGGTCTCACCTACGAGGGGGTTTCAACACAAAATTAGTGGCAGAGATCCTAAAAAGACATCTCTGGTTTTGAGGATAATAATTATTTTTAATATTAAAAGGCAAATTTTATATTTAGATTTGGAAAAAGGGACCCTTTTTAGTCTTTGTCTTTGAGGGCCATCTCCTCAAGGAGGAAGTTAATAAATCTAGAACCCTCCTGGGGAAAGCTAATTTGATAGTTTTTACTATTATACCAGACTATTAATTTAGTAGGAAACCCCCACCTATATGGGATGTGTAATTCTCAGTTTAGATGTTGTTTCTCCATAACTTCTTCTTAGGTCCATTGTGGCCTTTGAGAAATCCGAAAATAATTTAATGTTATTAAATGGCTCTGGGAAGGACCCTCTTTCTCTGATGGTTTTAAGGATCTTTTCTTTCGTCTCAAAAAAATGTATCCTGAGGATGACATCTCTAGGTTTATCCTTGGGAATCTCCTGGGGACGAGGGAGACGATGTATGCGATCTATGCTCAACTCTAAATCAGTAAGGTTTGGGATTAGTTGTTTAAACAAATTTTTAGAGTATCCCAAAAGATCTTTCTGGAGAACACTTTCAGGTACACCTCTCAATTTCAAATTATTTCTTCTATTTCGATCCTCAAGATCAGTTAGTTTATTCTTGAGGGATAAAATTTCGGATTGGAGAGAAGCATTCTGTTTAGAAAGAGAAGAGGTGTCTTTTTCTATAAGGGTAATTCGTTTTTTGGTTTTTTCGAATCTTAGGTTAAAGCTGGTACAAGTTTCTTGGAGGGTTTTGTTTTGTATCTCAAATCCTATCCTCATGGATTCACTAAAAGACTTAAAAAGAGTGGCAAGAAAACCCTCAGTAGCTTGTCTGTTGGAATTAATGTAATCATCTAAATTAATGGCTGGAGGCGAAATCTTTATTGGTAAAGGAGGTTCTGTATGATCTTTCTTGAACCTCTGTCTATCAGGGCTTCCGTTGGGTGAGTGGTCATCCAGAGGAATTATCGAGTCCTCGAGGGAAGGGTCTAATTTGCTTTCCTGACTGATCAAACCCTTTCTTTTAAAGGAACTGGACTTATCCATTTCCTCTGTTTTTGGAGCATTCAATATTGGTGGTTTGAACGCCCCTTTATTCTCTTTTTGTAGGGGAATGTTAGATTGAGAATTGGAAGGTAAAGATTTCTGGTTACCACCCCTTTTAACAGCATTGCTATGTGAAGGGATGTGGGAAGGTCTTCCAGACATGAAATTTTGTTCCCCCTTCCTGTGGGGATTTTTCAGGACTATGTTGATTTGACATATCCCCACTTGAACTTGACTGAGTATTGTTGTAATGTTTAACACTTGCTCTTCTCCCCGACGACTCCATTTTGGATTAGAATTCTTCCAAAATGAGTTTAGCCAAAATAAGGTGTATAGAGTATCACGACAATACAGTACAATTAAATATAATATACCTTATAACTTGTAGAGTAACCTAAGGAATAGAAAGAAACAATATATAATCTTAATATGGCAGATGTTAACTTGTATACATTTACCCAAGGAGATATATATGTCTCTTATCAGTAGAATATATTCCAAACAGTAAAGTTCTATTTTGCGAGTTTAGAGAGGAGTGTATTGCAAACCTGTGCACAGGTAATAATCTTATTATCGTTGTTGCAGTAGTAAGTCACTGAAAATTCTAATAGATTATGTACCGATAATAGTTTCCAGGAGAGAGTCCCTACACACACACACACACACACACACACACAAAAAAAAAAAGAGAAAAACAAGAAAAGGGGATAGATGAATATCACCCCCGGATCCAAGTCTCAGATCTTCTTCTGTGGTGTTGCTGAATGTCTTTATATTAATAAAGACACAGTTACACACCTTTTTCCTGAGGAGACCAATTAATCCCAGTAAAAAAATTGATAAGGCAGGTGGTATGAAGATAGGTTTTCCGTAACCTTCCCTCACTCAGAGGCGCAGTCTGCTTGTTAATGAAGCGTCTATGGAGATGAGAAGCAGCCGGAACTTCTTTACAAGCGCTGTCACTGGTATCAATGCACCCGCTTTCCACCTGAGGTAACTTTCACAAACAGCATTGTGCCCTTATTTAATTTTGCTATTATAATGCGAAATGCTTCGGACCAAGCCTGTGAAATCCGCAAATGAAAGAACCTGCACTTGCCTCCAAATTGTTATATCAATATGTAGATAGAGAGACACAAAAATCAGAACTATTTTTCCTCAAATGCTGTAACCCTGCTCTTGTGGTCCTGTTAATAGCCAGGTTTTAGAGCTTAAATATTCCCTGTGACCGGTTGTAAATACTAGATAACAGTAGAGAAAATAACTGAGAGTCCAGTATATAAGTTTTTGTTCAGATAAATAAGCAGTAAATATCCTGTCGCCAGCCTTTGTAAAGCCACGGTTTACCTCAGCTGAGGCAAATGAATAAAATTTCTTGAATTAAAGTCTTATACTTGCGTCCAATATGACCAACCGTATTCAGGAGTGGGTCAAAACACTGGTTAATAATAAAATATCATCCTCTTGTATATTTAGGAGTCGCTTGTTGATGTCTTATTCAGGAGCTCTGAACTCTTGCCTCCTACATTGGCAGAGCTCAAGCCACGCCCCTCCAAATTTTTCAACCTCCACATTTATACCAGGAATGGCATTAAAATTAGGGATGAATGGAGTAGCCGAATCCTCCCATCTGGGAAATGCTACATCAAGAGGCAAAGCCCCTTAGACATTGGTGTGCGCCAATTCACAAGCACTAGGGACAGCGCTAGTACTGGGCATTGTTCCCTGAGTTGGAGACATTTCTCCAGAAGCGCTATTTGCCCTTCTTGTTGTACTGGTCCTTGTATGTGAGGATGGACCTGAATTACTGCTCATTTCTGAGTTTATCACTGTCTCCACTACTAAAGCCTTCGAAATCCACATCGCCATCTGACACTGCACTTTCTTCGCTGTCATAACATAAAAGTGCAAAAGCCTCCTCTGCACTATAAGTCTATTAGTTTTTTATTTTTTCCGGAAATAGAAAACTGACGTGACCAAATTATTGGTGAAACAATTGAAAAAGGCTAATTCTTTCGCCTAACACTAACTTTAGAATTAACACTAACCCTAACTTTAGCCTAAACCTAACCTGCCTTATCTGTTTTTTTTTTTTATACTTTATACCAAGATCGCTGACTGGCAGCAGCACTAGTAATACTGTTTCAACTCTAATCTCTCACTGACATGATATCAGAGGAGAAGTAGCGGTTTTATGAGGCAGATCGCCCAGGAAAGTTTACTGCTACAACTAACTTTCCCAGGGATTGTTCCATTGGCTAGTGTGTCCTGAACCAATCAGGTCTCGATGAGGTCGGGGGTCACAGACAGCATTGTGCACCGGAATCCTCGTTATAAGGTACGTAGGGGTTCCGATCAACACAAAACCGTCACCCCTGATGAAGCGGTGATTTTCTGACGCGAAAAGCGCATTGGGGCAGGGTGATTGGGACCTTGACAGACATATTTATTCATGGGTAATTATCCCTTTATTTAATCTCACATATATGACGTTTTGGCACATATAGAGCTATTGGTGAAAAAATCACCTCTAAGTATAGATCACCTGATAAGTCTCTATAGTTTTTGGGTTTATGTACCTTATGATTGGGAGTATTTTCCGGACATTATGTCCATTGCACATTCTTTAAACCATGCTGTATTGATACATGTCTTGTCTTGTTGTTCCTGGGTCATTTTTATGCACCTATGGATGTAGTTACAACTTAAAATGTATTGTTGTTTTATACATTGTTTATTGTTTGATATGTATTTAGTGATTGAATTTTCACTTAATAAACATTTTTAATAACTTTTTTGCTACATTTTAACTCATGTGTTTCTCCGGTTATTGTATTGTTGTTTGAGTCCCCATTTTTTTGATATATGATCATTTATCATTGATAACTGGTACTTTTTTTGAGATACAAAACCGTCAACTGTAGACAAACGTCGGCGCTGCACAAAGCCCTGCTAGCACAGATGTGTATCTACCGTTGGCTGTCACAAAGAGATTTAAGAAAGCAACTTTCTCCCTAGGAATTTATTTTGCAACATTTTTTAATTTTTGATTATTTAAATTTTTTTTAAAACATACTAGTTGTGTTAGTTCATCATTTGTTGTATTTAAGAGGGATTTATTTATAATCACTTAATGGTGATGACCAAGTGGTGGCGTGACCTTACAGATCTGTTCTATTGATACCTCTGACCTTTCTGCCCAGGAGATTGCTATTGCTCTTATAGAATGAGCTTTCAGTCCATCCGGGACACCATTCCGACTAGATGAATAGGCCAAGGCTATAGCATCTCTTATCCATCTCTCCAGGGTACTCTTGGAAGTCTTGAGTCACCTTCTAGGACCCTGAAAACACAAAGAGAGCCTTCCTTCCTACACCTCTGGGTGTACTCTAGGTCTAAAACAGACATCTAACATCTAAGGTGTGAAATCTTTCTTCCCTATTCTTAGGGTTAGAGAGGAAGGAAGGACTACCTCTTGGGGTCTATGGAAGTGAGATGCTACCTTTGGTAAATAAACCGGGTCAGGTTTTAGATTAACCCTATCATCTAGAATCTTAGTGATGGGAGGACGTGCAGATAAGGCCTGGATGTCGCTTACTCTCCTGGCTGATGTTAGAGTCAAAAGGAGAACAGTTTTAAATGATAGGACCTTGAGAGGGACTGAGTCTAGAGGTTCAAAGGGAGGACCTGTTACTGCTGATAGGACAAGATTTAAATCCCAAGGTGGAAGCTTCTGGCTGACTACTGGTCTAGATCTTGCAGAGGCTTTGATAAAAAGTGCCACCCACGGATTACTGTTATGACCCCAATGGCGAGGGTCTCAGAGGAACGTGGAAGTCTGCAGAATACAAAAATCCAGCTCATAGGGCAGTGGTAACTGGGTTGACCATATATCTACTCCTAACGCCAACACTAGAAGTAGCCGGGGATCATTCCTACGTTGATTCTAGATGACACGCGCCAGCCGGAGAATCTAGCTACCCCTAGTAGAGGAAAACAAAGACCTTTCTTGCCTCCAGAGAAGGGGACCCCAAAGCTGGATAGAAGCCCCCCACAAATAATGACGGTGAGGTAAGAGGAAATGACAAACACAGAAATGAACCAGGTTTAGCACAGAGAGGCCCGCTTACTGATAGCAGAATAAAGAAAGGTAACTTATATGGTCAACAAAAACCCTATCAAAATCCACACTGGAAATTCAAGAACCCCCGAACCGTCTAACGGTCCGGGGGGAGAACACCAGCCCCCCTAGAGCTTCCAGCAAAGGTCAGGATATAGTTTTGGAACAAGCTGGACAAAAATACAAAACCAAAACAAATAGCAAAAAGCAAAAGGCAGACTTAGCTGATATAACTGGAACCAGGATCAGTAGACAAGAGCACAGCAGACTAGCTCTGATAACTACGTTGCCAGGCATTGAACTGAAGGTCCAGGGAGCTTATATAGCAACACCCCTAACTAACGACCCAGGTGCGGATAAAAGGAATGACAGAAAAACCAGAGTCAAAAAACTAGTAACCACTAGAGGGAGCAAAAAGCAAATTCACAACAGTACCCCCCCCTTAGTGAGGGGTCACCGAACCCTCACCACGACCACCAGGGCGATCAGGATGAGCGGCATGAAAGGCACGAACTAAATCGGCCGCATGAACATCAGAGGCGACCACCCAGGAATTATCCTCCTGACCATAGCCCTTCCACTTGACCAGGTACTGAAGCCTCCGCCTGGAGAGGCGAGAATCCAAGATCTTCTCCACCACGTACTCCAACTCGCCCTCAACCAACACCGGAGCAGGAGGCTCAGCAGAAGGAACTACAGGCACAATGTACCGCCGCAACAAGGACCTATGAAATACATTGTGAATAGCAAACGACACAGGAAGATCCAGACGAAAAGATACAGGATTAAGGATTTCCAATATCTTGTAAGGCCCAATAAAACGAGGTTTAAATTTGGGAGAGGAGACCTTCATAGGAACAAAGCGGGAAGAAAGCCATACCAAATCCCCAACGCGTAGTCGGGGACCCACACCGCGGCGGCGGTTGGCAAAGCGCTGAGCCTTCTCCTGTGACAACTTCAAGTTGTCCACCACATGATTCCAGATCTGCTGCAACCTATCCACCACAGAATCCACCCCAGGACAGTCAGAAGGCTCCACATGACCCGAAGAAAAGCGAGGATGGAAACCAGAGTTGCAGAAAAAAGGTGAAACCAAGGTGGCGGAACTAGCCCGATTATTAAGGGCAAACTCAGCCAACGGCAAGAATGTCACCCAATCGTCCTGATCAGCAGAGACAAAACACCTCAAATAAGCCTCCAAAGTCTGATTGGTTCGCTCCGTCTGTCCATTAGTCTGAGGATGGAAAGCAGACGAAAACGACAAATCAATGCCCATCCTACTACAAAAGGATCGCCAGAACCTGGAAACGAACTGGGATCCTCTGTCAGACACAATATTCTCAGGGATGCCGTGCAAACGAACCACGTTCTGGAAAAACACAGGAACCAGATCGGAAGAGGAAGGCAGCTTAGGCAAAGGAACCAAATGGACCATCTTGGAGAAGCGATCACATATCACCCAGATAACGGACATGCCCTGAGATAGCGGAAGATCAGAAATGAAATCCATGGAGATATGTGTCCAAGGTCTCTTCGGGACAGGCAAGGGCAAGAGCAAACCGCTGGCACGAGAACAGCAAGGCTTAGCTCGAGCACAAGTCCCACAGGACTGCACAAATGACCGCACATCCCTTGACAAGGAAGGCCACCAAAAGGACCTGGCCACCAGATCTCTGGTGCCAAAAATTCCCGGGTGACCTGCCAACACCGAGGAATGAACCTCGGAAATGACTCTGCTGGTCCACTTATCCGGGACAAACAGTCTGTCAGGTGGACAAGACTCAGGCCTATCAGCCTGAAATCTCTGCAACACACGTCGCAGATCCGGAGAAATAGCTGACAAGATAACTCCATCTTTAAGAATACCAACAGGATCAGCGACTCCAGGAGCATCAGGCACAAAGCTCCTAGAAAGAGCATCGGCCTTCACATTCTTTGAACCAGGTAAATACGAGACAACAAAATCAAAGCGGGAGAAAAACAATGACCAGCGGGCCTGTCTCGGATTAAGGCGTTTAGCAGACTCGAGATACATCAGATTTTTGTGATCAGTCAAGACCACCACACGATGCTTAGCACCCTCGAGCCAATGACGCCACTCCTCAAATGCCCATTTCATGGCCAACAACTCCCGATTGCCCACATCATAATTTCGCTCGGCAGGCGAAAACTTCCTAGAGAAAAAGGCACAAGGTTTCATAACAGAGCAACCAGGGCCTCTCTGCGACAAAACGGCCCCTGCCCCAATCTCCGAAGCATCCACCTCAACCTGAAAGGGAAGTGAGACGTCAGGCTGGCACAAAACAGGCGCCGAAGTAAACCGGCGTTTCAACTCCTGGAAAGCCTCCACGGCAGCAGGAGCCCAGTTAGCTACATCGGAGCCCTTCTTGGTCATATCCGTCAAAGGTTTCACAATGCTAGAAAAATTAGCGATAAAACGACGGTAGAAGTTAGCGAAGCCCAAGAACTTCTGAAGACTCTTAACTGACGAGGGCTGAGTCCAATCAAGTTGTTGGAGGTAGAGCTGACTGTGGGCTGTTGGTTTATATTGTGTTTATGAGTTCAGTTTTGGGACTTATTATTGTTTTTTCACTCTTATATTAGACCTGGGTCGAAATTGACCCCAACAACACAAATGTTATAATTTTAATAAGAGCATTTTACAATTTAGTAAAACAGTTTTATTTATTGTATTTTATTTAAAAATAAGTTCCTTGAAAAGTCAAAAAGTCTTGATGCAATAAACAAATGTATGTAGAATTTGTATGCATTTAAAACCTAAAACGGGTCAGTCACGACCCTAACACTAGAGGAAGGATATACTGCGTGGGCTGTGCTATATACTGCGTGGGCTGTGCTATATACTGCGTGGGCTGTGTTATATACTGCGTGGCCTGTGGTATATACTGCGTGGCCTGTGTTTTATATACTGCGTGTCTGCTATATACTACATGGCTCATATATACTGCGTGGCCTGTGCTATATACATACATATTCTAGAATACTCGATGCGTTAGTATCGGGCCACCATCTAGTTTATTAAAATTGCCAGACCTGAAATAACAAGCACTTTTCACCTATTGTGTCCCCCCATTTCCTTGAAGATTGTAAGCAGGGACCTCCCTCCTAATGTCACTGTTTAAATTGTCTTAACTTGTATTGAATTTATTGTCTGTACGTGTCCCCGCTTAATTGTAAAGTGCTGCGGAATATGTTGGCGCTATATAAATAAAAATTATTATTATTATTTAGATCAGAATTTACAGCACAAGGTACAGGCAAACACCAGACCACAAGCTAAGAACAAGGTTTCGACTGGCAGTGATCTGGCCCAGACAGCTCACCTAAATAGCAGGGGACTTACTAAGAACATGGAGCACCTGAGGAAATCTCTGCACCTTCCAGTCAGATAGGTCAACCGAGCTGTGAATCAAAGCACTGACAGCTCAGCATGCTCCAGCACAGGATAGGATGATAGAGCTGTCCATCACAGAATCCCAGACACTCTGTGCAGAGGAATCGTGACAGTTACAAATTAAACCTGTCTGTAGGAAATTGAGCAATAGGGAGGATTTTTCTATGGTTGTACCCCAATATCTTCAGCCTTTAACCCCTTCCCGACATGTGACGTAATAGTACGTCACATGTCGGGACCCCCGCTTTGATGTGCGCTCCGGCGGTGAGCGCACATCAAAGTCGCGACATGTCAGCTGTTTTTTACAGCTGACATGTGCGCGCAATAGCGGCGGGTGAAATCGCGATCACCCGCCGCTATTAACTAGTTAAATGCCGCTGTCAAACTCAGACAGCGGCATTTAACTACCGCATCCGGCCGTGCGGCCGGATATGAGCGCATCGCCGACCCCCGTCACATGATCGGGGGTCGGCGATGCTTGTGCATTGTAACCATAGAGGTCCTGGAGACCTCTATGGTTACTGATCGCCGGTGGCTGTGAGCGCCCCCCTGTGGTCGGCGCTCACAGCACACCTGCATTTTAGCTACATAACAGCGATCTGATAATCGCTGTTATGTAGCAGAGCCGATCGGGCTGTGCCTGCTTCTAGCCTCCCATGGAGGCTATAGAAGCATGGTAAAAGTTAAAAAAAAAAGTAAAAAAAAATGTGAAAAAAATAAAAAAAATATAAAAGTTTAAATCACCCCCCTTTCGCCCCAATCAAAATAAATCAATAAAAAAAAAGCCCAACCTACACATATTTGGTATCGCCGTGTTCAGAATCGCCCGATCTATCAATAAAAAAAAAGCATTAACCTGATCGCTAAACGGCGTAATGAAAAAAAAAATCGAAACGCCAGATTTACGTTTTTTTGGTCGCCACGACATTGCATTAAAATGCAATAACGGGCGATCAAAAGAACGTATCTGCACCGAAATGCTATCATTAAAAATGCCAGCTCGGCACGCAAAAAATAAGCCCTCACCCGACCCCAGATCACGAAAAATGGAGACGCTACGGGTATCGGAAAATGGCGCAATTTTATTTATTTATTTTTTTGCAAAGTTTGGAATTTTTTTTCACCACTTAGGTAAAAAAGAACCTAGTCATGTTAGGTGTCTATGAACTCGTACTGACCTGGAGAATCATAATGGCAGGTCAGTTTTAGCATTTAGTGAACCTAGCAAAATAGGCAAGCAAAAAACAAGTGTGGGATTGCACTTTTTTTGCAATTTCACTGCACTTGGAATTTTTTTCCTGTTTTCTAGTACACGACATGGTAAAACCAATGATGTCGTTCAAAAGTACAACTCGTCCCGCAAAAAATGAGCCCTCACATGGCCAAATTGACAGAAAAATAAAAAAGTTATGGCTCTGGGAAGGAGGGGAGCGAAAAACGAAAACGGAAAAACGGAAAAAGCTCCGGGGGTGAAGGGGTTAATACACAAAGGTCACATGTCCGGTACAGAAACATCTGAATTTTATAGTAACAGGGTCCTATAAAAATTTGTCTCGTGACACTTGTACATCAAGTTCCTATTTCATTTAGAAAGCAATTCAGATATCACTAAATTATTCTCATCTTTTATCCTCAATCTTTATTATTCGCCTAACACAGAAAAAATAAAGATGAAAAAATGTGGCCAGGAATAGGCAGAATTCATACACTTTGCATGGAAATATCCAAAAATATATCATTTATTGGAAAAAAAAATCATTGCGGCCATTAACCCCTTACCGACATCGGGAGTACATTTACGCCGATGTCGGTCTGCCTCCCTTTGATGTGGGCTCCGGCCGTGAGCTTGACTATTGCACTTAAACACACGGGCTGATGACCGGATCATGCAGCTTTATATGAAAATCTCACGGCGTTTTGAACAGCAGACATGTGCCCGCAATAGCCGCAGGTGGAATTGCGATCCACCTGGGGCTGTTAACCAGTTAAATGCCACTGTCAAACTCTTGACAGCTGCATTTAAATCGCACATACCGGTGACCCCATCGCGTGATCGCTGTCACCGGTGTATTGACATGACAACCTGAGGTCTTCTGGAGACCTCTATGGTTGTTACTGCCGGCTTGCTGTGAGCTTCACCCGGTGGACGGCGCTCATCGCAAGTCAGAAAATCTGCTATATAGAGGCGATCTGAACATCGCCTCTATGTAGCAGAGCCAATCGGGCTATGGCAGCTTCAAGTCTCCTATGGAGAGTATTAAAGCATGCCAAAAGTAAAATAAAATTGTTTTTAAAAATATATAAAATTTGAAATCACCGCCCTTTCGCCCCATTCAAAATAAAACAATAAAAATAAAATAAAACATACATATAGTTGGTATCGCCGATTTCAGAATTGCCTGATCTATCAATAAATAAAAGGATTAACTTTATTCGCTAAACAGCCTAACGAGAAAAAAGTCAAAACGCCAAAATTAAGGTTTTTTTGGTTGCCGCGACATTGCAGATCACCAGGGTTAATGTGTTCCGTGCTGCTACAGCCAGTCAGTTTTTTGGCAAGGGTGTCTATAATCCCCATAAAAAATATTTCAAAAAGTACCCCGCATGGAGAAATGTTTGTCAGCCCTTGCACTTACTGTATGGGCATTACAATTCTAGGAGACCTGCTCCTTTAAATTGGGCCTAGTTTTTAATGAGGCCTTCCTCCACATCTCATCATTCTCTTCCTGAATAGCCGGATTAACAGCTCCTCAGTGTCCCTCCTCCTGCTGAGATCTCACACTGCTCAGTACAAGCTGTAGCTGCTCTGAGCTCAGCAGCTGTGCCCATGTCGAGCACACAAGTTGCTGAACTCAGTGATTAGCTGCAGTGATGATACGGGTTGTAGCTGTGATGTCACCGCTGCAGCCAATAAACAGAAACCAGTGTAAAGGTAGAGAAGCATCTGATGTTATCAGAAGTAACATCTGATTTGATTATTTCATCCCAGCACAGAATAATAGACGCCAGAGACCTATAACCACAGAGCTCTTTAAATCCTAAGGTTAAAGGGACTCTATCAGGTTATTTTTAGAAGGAATACTAATGGTACCTGAAATAGTGCTTGGGGAGCCCTTGCAGAACATGTGAATTGTATTATTGTACCTATTTTAGTTTTATTGAAATAACCCACTTTATTCAATGAGGCAGTGCAGATGCAGCAATTTGACTCTATTATCGGAGACTCACACATTCAAGTCTTATGAGGTTGAGAAAAAAATTGTATGCCTCAGTGTGGCATCTGATTTTACAGATACATTGCAATTATGTAATATAGGAAAATAGGTCTATATAGGTAAATGGTCTTGTAAAAGATTTGTAGCTGCTGGAAAAAAAAAAACAGACTGTGAGAAAAAAAAAAACATCTTACTTTTCGGGATTACAATCAGACGTATTTTTTATACTGTCATGTGATCCCACGACTCTGTTTTTGGGTGTCCCGGAACCAGGGGCTCCTCCCTTAAGGCTAAGGGTGCCCTAGCTCGCCCTGTTCCTGGTGATGGTGAAGATGCCGGGGCCACGTACCTTGCCTTAGCTCCTAAATCTTCCCTCAGTCTGTACCCTTACCCCACCCAGGGAAGAGTGGAGTAACAGTGCACCGCAGTACACCAACCAGACTAACAAGGTAATACAAACAGGGGTAACAAAAAATACCAAACTTATTGGTATACACACACAAATAACATAGGGATGCACTGGGGAGTGGAGGATGGGATTAAACCAAAGAGAAGAAAGGGAATTATCACACACTCCAAAGCTGGCAACAGCCAAAGATAAATCCACCAAATGCCTTCTCCAATAATAACCAACAACACCAACCAGACTAACAAGGTAATACAAACAGGGGTAACGAAAAATGCCAAACGTATTGGTGTACACACACAAATAACATAGGGATGCACTGGGAGTGGAGGATGGGATTAAACCAAAGAGAAGAAAGGGAATTATCACACACTCCAAAGCTTTCAACAGCCAAAGCTAAATCCACCAAATTCCTTCTCCAATAATAACCAACAACAACCTCCAGCCATGCAGCATAAGCTAGCTCTGACAATGAATGCTAGCCACTAGTTTATATAGGTGTGGCTAACAATGCACAGCTGAGTGCCTAAATACTCAGGAGCACTCAACAGAGCAGATTAACCCCTGCAGTGAGTGCCAAAAGAAATTTACACCGTTTAATATGAAGGTGAAGTGATTCTAACCAGTGCAGGACTAGGAAAAATCAGACGCTGCAGTCTTTTGGCTCCCCTCTGTCGCGTTAAACCCGTGACAGGTATCTTTCCAGGGCATTTGTTTTATGTTTTCATTCATCTAGTAACATGCAGATTATTTTTATTCTCTAGACTCTCTACCGTGGAATGGGTTAGATGGTGAGACAGTGAAGTGTGCCATGGCTTCAGGACATTACCTGAATGTTGATCCTGCTCTTTCTGAACCATTTTATTCTATAATCAGAACTGGGATTCAGGCAAGACCTGAGAAACGGAGAACACGTCTTCAGGATATTGGATATTTACTGAAGAATGATATTAAGCTAGCCGGATATAATAAATTTAAGAACTTTTTGCTGACTGTATTTTACATTAGCAGACTATAGCGCGTACATTTACACACATGAAAATCTTGTCCAAAGATTACCGTTCTTTGGTTTCTATTTTTAATTTTTCAATGAAAAAGAGCATATGACTTTTCAATTAACTTTTATTTATTTTATAATCACAATCCCTCCTCCCCCGACCAGTGGTCACATAGTAAGTGATCGTTCTCAGTCTTGAACTGTAGAAATACAATATCAGATCTATAGTGTGTATATATATATATATATATATATATATATATATATATGCTACATGAAAAAAACAATTCTTTGATTAAATTGCAAAGTTATATCATTTTTAGTGTCATGACCACCTTCTGTAAATTGAAAAAGACCTTAATCCTGTACAACTCCCTATATAAGTGTGCATACATAGATTACTTTGCGTCACTGAGTAGGACCGCCCCCTTGACTGCTGAGTTCAAAATAAGCTGGGATTGCAATGAATGAAATGAAAAAAAAAAGTTATTCTGAATCTTTCCCTCAAACCTATGTATCAATGTGTTCATCTCTTCTCACTTTATGCTACGCTACCTATAGATAGGATAACCCAAAGAAGGAGGGAAACAGCCGTAAATAGGAGTTAAAACACTAATTAGAAAACCGGTAAGAAAAGAACTCCAAAAATAAAGTATAAATACAAATCTTTATTGAATATTCAAACAATATATAAACGCATAAATGAATGAGATGCAATACAGAGAATAAATAGGTGGTGTCTTAGTTAAATACAAAAATCATTGGTACATTTTATATAATAGGATAATCAGCCTCTAGCTCAAATGGAGAAATGTATAACCACTTATACATACAAATCAATACACAAATAAAAATAATAGATATAATATTTTTTTTCACCACTTGGATATATAAACAGTGAATCCACAAATGTTGTAAATGGCATAAATGAACCAAGGAATAAAAATAAATATACCCATATAAAAATCAACAGCTCCACCTGCTGGACACTGGTATATAAGGTGCTAGTTGTTAAATAAAAGGTATAAAGTGCTAGTGACCATAACTATATATAAATGTACACTAATAAATAAATAGCCCCTCGTGAAGGATGCAATAACATGCTAGTGCCAAAATACATTTTTGGCAACACCTAATAAAAAGGACCATTGAGGATGCACATGTATTGCCGCATATGTTGGAAGAGATGAATTGCATGTTTAAAGAATCAAAGTTACTAACAAGAAGGGTAAGAAAGCATATCAGACTAAGAGCATATTTACCACCAGTCCCCGACGCGCGTCTCGCCTTTTGGCTTCCTCAGAAAGGGTATGAATTGGAATTGCCATGCATGATTTTTATATGGATGAACAGCCTATGGAATCTCTTGCCATTAGCATTAGCAGCTGTGTGCTGCGCTGATATAGGGCGCCGACGTCATCTAAATCTCTGGCTGCAGTGTCAGACGGGATCCCGACACGTCCCCCGTGCTGACAACCCCCCCCCCCCTCCCCAAGATGTTGCGTTACATAAGAGGGCGTAGTGGGGAAAACATCGTGTACACGCGTTGCCCTTGCCCTGGAGATGGCGACAACAGCATCCGTCGCCAGCGCAAGCCTCTTAGTGGAAAGCTAAGGCACTATATCGCCATCTTGTGGTTGGAAGACAGACTGCAGTACTCTATAATCTTATATTCATCAGATATAGCGTTCTATAAGGGCATCAATTAAACATGGAGAAATTAATATAGGATTATGTGTAAAGAATTGAGAATATATAAATAAAATAAAAATAAATACATGAGGAATCAGGATAAATCTGAATTAAAAAATGAAAGTGATTAATAAAAATTATATTAAATCAATAGTAATATATAACAAATAAAAATTATAAATAAAACAATGAAATGTATATAATAGGTAATAAAAAATAATAAATTATGAAAAAAGAATAAATAACGCTGCGGCTGGAGATTTAGGTGACATCGGCGCCCCATGTCACCGCAGCACACGGCTGCTAATGCTAATATAACCAAGACACTACCTATGGTATTTATTCTCTGCATTGCATCGCCTTCGTTAATGTGTTTTTAATATTGTTGTGAGTGGGAGAGGGGGCTCGCACTCCTACCCTGTGACGTAATCCCGGGCTGCTGATGGTTTTCATGGCAGAGGTGAAATAATGACCTCTGGGTAGGCCAGCTACAGTGGCCTGTTAGACCATGCCAAGAGCATGGTGTAAAAGGCTTCTTCCAATGTCACACTATGGCCGGGGTCACACTTAACGTATGAAAAATCGACCCGACTCTCCCTGACGAGAGTCGCACAAGTGTCGTCCGTATGGTCATCTGTGTGTAATGCGTTTGCAATGCGATTTCCTCCCACCTACGTATCCGTATGGAATCGTTATGACATGTGTATGGCTTTACATTTCTCACTGCTTTTCCCTATTGAATTTAATGGCTCAATGGGCTGAAATGAGGAAAATGAGTCACAAGTCACACTGATGGTCCGTGTGGTGTCCGAGTTTTTCTCACACTCATAGGCTTGCATTGGAGAGTCTTGGACAATATACGCATAAAATTGCAGCATGCTATGATTTTACACGCACGTCGAATACACCGGAGAAAAAAGATATTTTCTCGCATAGCACTCGTCCGTATTCTACAGTAGTGTGACCCTGACCTAAATGGTATAATGCATTGCAGTAGTGGTGCATTGCAATGCAACACACCAGGGATCAGACTAATAAAAGCTAAAGTCCCATAGAGGAACTAAGTGAAAAAGCAAAAAAAAAAAAGGTAAAAATCTAAAAAAAAATGAGAGAATGGAAAAAATCTAAGAAATTATGCTAATAAATACGCAGTAAAATCAAACAAAAAAAAGGACACATATTTGGTATCACCATGTCCGGAATGATCTGATCTTTAAAACCGTCACACTATTTAACGCCTAAAGTGAACACCATAAAAAAAAATCAAAAGCATAGCTAAACTATATTTTTTATCATACAGCTGAGAAAAAAAGTGGAATAAAGCGCAAACAAAGTGGCGTATGTAAATAGAAATGAGAATGTTATGCTGTCCCACAAAAAAAGTCCCCCACACAGCTCCATCAGCGGAAAAACAATTATAGCTGTCAGAATAAGGCTATGCAAAAAAACTTTTTTTTTTTTTTTATTCTGTAAAAGCGACAAAACATTAGTAAAAATAAAAATATGCTATTGCTGTAATTGTACTGACCCAAATAATTAACTTGTCAATTCCTGAACTGCTGTTTTCTGTTAATTCTGCATCCTAAAGAGTGGAATAGAAAGCAATCATAAAATATTTTCTGCCCAAAAAAGGTACCAATAAAAACTCCAGCGCATCCTGCAAAAATAAGTCCTCAAATGACTCTGTCAACAGAAAAAAAACTATAGCCTTCAAAATATGGTAATGCAAAAAAACATTATTTTGTAAAAAAAAAGCATCTTCACTGTGTTATAGTAGCAAAACCTGAAAACACTATATAATTCTGGTATTGTTGTAATCTTAGTGATCTGAAGAATAAAGTAATCTAATCACTTATACCGCATGGAGAACAGCATAAACAAAATAAAACCAATTGTTTACCTGCTGTTGATTTGTTCATTCTGCCTTCTAAAGATCACAGTAAGGCTCTTCTTACATGTATCCTTCGATCTGCGCCGAGCGCTTACACCATAATTTCTGAAATAAGTGATTCAGACCGAACCTCCAGCGGAAGATTCCCCATATTGAGGCAGATGGAGGCACTCTGGATGCCGTCTGACCTGTGATCCGGCAGGGTCCATCTTTTTAAGCATGCATAAAAGCGTGGTCTGCTACAGTTTTGTGCACCTCTTAAAAGCATTATCCTGCGCTCTACACTGAGTACTTACACCAGTGTTTCATACAAAACCCCTGATGGAAATTCCACTGTAATGAGGCAGACAGAGTCACTTTAAACTCCCATCTGGCCTGTGATACGGCAGTGACTGTATTTGTACGTGTCTTTTTAGGCATACACAAAAGCATCGTTAACTAAAGTTTTACGCACCTTTGAAAAGAAGGACACCAATGAACAGAGGCCAGACGTAGTCCAGAGTAACTCTGCTGCCTCATTATAGTAAATGGATGCCTTGGGGGTTTCATCTTAATTATGTATTTTGGAGATGTAGATGGAAACACCGATGTAAGTGGTCAGCGTAGACCACAGCATAAGTGTGAACTGGTCCACAATGTTCTGTACCCCAAAATGCTGCCAATAAAAGCTTCAACTCAACCCACAGAATAACAAGCCCCCACTCGGGTCTGTCATCTGTTAAAGGGAACCTGTCAGCAGGATTGTGCACAGTAACCTACAGACAGTGTCAGGTCGGCGCTGTTATACTGAATAAAATGATACCTGGGGTGATGAAATCCGTCTTGTGGTTGTTGATTAATCTGTATATGCAGTTTTCAGGGCGGCCTGTGGGAGGGTCACATCTATGGGAATTGAAAGAGCCAGGCAGGCTTTCCCATTGACTTTCTAGTATTTCTAAAAACATTACCTTGGGGATATTGAACTTGAACTTTATAAATAAAGTTGCGGAATTATCCTAGCATATGACTAACTAAATACTTTGCTACAAAGAAACTAATTTGAGCAGCACCTCCTAACAGGATGATTCAAATGTGAACAGGTGCGAGTTGCATGTGACTGTATATATACCAAGCAGCACAGTAGTAGTACCGAGTATATAGTTATTAAATTGCATTAGTGCTATATATACTATACCTAAAATGCAGCTTTTAATATGCATAAAAGACTTAAAAAATGCTGCATGTGGACATACCCTTGAATTGTATTTATGCTACAATAAACGACATTTGCTTTGTTTGTAGTGTGCTTTTACGTTTTATTACCCTATTTTTTTACCTACAGCACTCTCTGGACAAACTTCCATGTCCCAAACATGCCACTGTGACCATGGAGGCAGAAAGAGATGTGAAAGTGCAACATAGAGAACAGGACGCTGCACCAGGCACGTACTGCTTATAGGAATTTTTTTTATTACTATTTGGGCATATTGATTGAATGACTGGTTTAATAAGACATGGAAGAGTGATGGCTGTGATATAGGATTATTTCGGAACATTCGGGGAGAAGTCACCCATCAGTGCTTAGGAAAAGTAGCAGAGAGGTTGTTAGGTTCTACACAGCTGGGCATCAATTCTTGCCGACTGGTATTAAACGTCTCCTTCCTTTTTTGCTTTGTTCTTCAGATGCATTCGAGGAAACTACAAATGTTCTCTATGAAGGATCAGCTATTTCGAGTTCCAATTCTGGTACAGTCGTTTCCTCCTCGGAGTCACTGCCCGCAATATGCCACCTGGTAAAACAAGCCGATGAGATGAAATCAGTAATCAATAACATTTCCTGTTTCTAATTGATTTCACCATTAGGCCACGTTCATCATTTAGGCAGATCCTACACAGCCAAAACTCATCGGTCCATAGATTATCATTGGCAGAATTGATTTACCATTTCATTCCGTAATCCCCTCTAATGGGCAGTGAATGACTTCACTCTTTACATCATACTGAATATTGTCCTTCATCAGTCATGTAGTAAGACGTCTCTGTATGATGCAGTCCAGATAAACGAGAATACAGCTTGCAAAGGTTTAATCTGCTAGGATGAATTATTACAGGAGGGCTACACAGCTCTTCTGTCGCCTGGTGTAGGGGCCGGACCAGTCCATCAGCTTTCTCCAGTTGATAAACACTACAAATGGCCGGTAAATACTTGTACTCCTCATAAAATAAAATGTGTGGACATCTTTAGTTAGATCTCTGCATTAGTTGTCTCTTTATTATTCCTCCTAGAAGTGGATGATTGAATTAACAAATGGATGTTACCAGTGTGGGGGGTGTCACTACCAGGGCTGTGGAGTCAGTAAGCCAAACCACCAACTCCGACTCTGACTCCACTTCTCTGGTCACTACACAGTTTGACATTGTCCAATCAGTGCTCAGAGTATCTGACTATGTAGGGACACACCCCTTTAATAAGGAAATACTAACATCAAGCTGCCAAAGTATTAATTCATATTAGCAATAAGAGAGGAAAAGGACAAAGCAGAGTTATAAGAACAGTTGTATGTGTTTTGTAATAAAATATTTTCTCACCATTCTCACAGGATTTCTTGCAGTTAACGAAAAGAAGCTCCAAGCATCACCAAGCAGACGACGATTGGACTGTGAGACATCGGTAAGTTCCTTGTACTCCTTATTTGAAGCCCTTTGTGCCACAGAGATGTTTCATGAACATAATCTCGTGCAGTTTGATCCTCCAGCATTTTTCACAGGATCCACAATTAAAGCATTTATGCATTTGCTTCTTAAGGGCCTATGCGCACGCTGCAGATTTGTCGCTTTTTTTTTCCTGCGCAGATTTGCCATATCCACGAGTTTTTTTAATTTTTTTGACTGCAGATTTAGCTCATCCTAATGAGTGGGGGAAAATCTACATTAAGAACACTTAAAAAAAATGCGTGATAAAGCGCATATTTCACGCAGTGTTTTTCCTGCCAAGAGATGGTGTCGAAATTTCTGCGCCAAATACTTGTCTGCACATAGCCTAAGGGAACAAATCCATGTTGTCCATGGAAGTGCTGTCTGGGTACAAAACCCCCCCTGCAGCCATTGACCTGAGATTATTGTTAGGGAATCTAATTGTAATAGTATATAATGCAAAATTCAAGCACTACCCATGTTCAGCCAAATACTCCACCCCAAATAACCACTTTAAAGAAAATCTGTCAGCAGGATTTCTCTAGTCACCTTCCACGACGGCATATGGAGGTTGTCTCTTTGCCCTAATGGGGAACAGGAAACACAGAGAGGTTAAAAGGACCTCCCACCTCCCACTTGCCAGTGTCTTTCCTGTTCCCCATGGGACAGGGAGAGGTTTTCCATGTGCTGTAGTGGCCGGCGGCTACAGTACCTTCTCAGGCTCTGCCTGTATAGCCGGGCAGCAGACGGTCGCTCTCCGCCTCCTTCTTCTCGCTGCTCCCGTCGTCCTGCTTGCAGGTGCCTCGGGACCCCCTCCCGGCCTTCCCGCGCCCCCACAAGGGCAAAGCAGGCCTGGGATCCCTGACCGGGCTCCTCCTGGAGCTGCCCGGTGTTCTCCTCCTCCATGCTGTCGGCTCGGCGTTCCGGAAGTAAACTTCCGGATTTCGCCGGCCGACGTGTCAGACCTAGAAACTCCCTCACATGGATCCTGGAGGGGGAGGGGGATGATTAATCGCTGGAGGCAGGTGCTAGGACGGCGTCCATAAAAGCCTGCTGAACCACCACTGAGGTAAGGCTATTTCCCCAGTATGGATGGTTCTCTGTGCCCTGTGTCTGCGGAGCCCAGCGCCACCCCTGCCTCTGTGAGTGTTGCAGGGATGGGATCCGGGAGGAATGTAGTTAGGGGTTAGAAGTCCTCACCCCTCTCTCCCTTTGTATATTTCAGGGAGAAAAACCTGCCCCTAAAGGTGCCAATAGGAAGAAGTGCCCTGTCCCATTAAATGCCCTCCTAACTGGGATAAGAAACTCTGTCAGCCATGTACTGACAGAATAATAAGAGCTGAGCAGCCATCACTGTTGGATGAGATTCGCTCACTAGTAAAACAGGAGGTACAATCTTCCCTGGCAGCCTTTACACCTCCACCCCCACCTCCACCTCCGCAGCCGCAACCTCATTCCCCGGCTAAGAAGAGAAAAATTCAGGTTGTTGAATCTGACTCTGATTCGGACCTCTCTCATGCCTCATCTGTTGGCTGGGAGGATCCAGTATCACCTAAAGCTGAGGTCAGGAAATACCTTTTTTCCTCAGACTATATTGAGGATCTAGTCTCTGCTGTCCGTAACACCATGGGATTAGAGGAGGAACCTGTACCGCAGTCCATACAGGATCAGATGTTTGGTTGGCTTTCATCGGAGAAGAGAGTGGGCTTCCCAGTACATGCTAACATTGTTAGTATGATTAATCAGGAATGGGAACTACCTGAGAAACGACTCGGTACCCCTTCAGAAGTGAAGCATAGATTTCCGCTAGAGGATGATCTTATTAAATTGGACATTCCCAAGGTCAATGTGCAGGTGGCTAGGGTCGCCAAGAGAACTGCGCTCCCCTTTGAGGATTCTTCATGAAAATTTTGGTCTGGGGTAAATTATTTTGCCTTATATACAAGTCATTACATGTGGGCTACGACCCGGCTATTCCAGAGTCATTTCTGCTTCTTTTGCCCATAGTTCCGAACCGTCTTTGATCCAGCAGAGGAGCCCGAGATTTGCCTATGTACCGGGTGAGAGCCACGTGACCCCCGACCTCATGTGTAGCGCTCACATTGCGCAGCATTGAGTGTCCTCAGATTATCACCACTATCCGAGTGCTCAATAAGCTCCGTGTGCCGAACAGAAGCTTTAGCACAGATGAGGCTTCTATTAGACTATTATGTATTGCTTTTTTATTATTATGTATTGCTTATATAGCGCTATCTCTTTCCGCAGCGTTTTACATACATTATCACCGTAGTCCCCATTGGGACTCACAATCTAAATTCCCTATCATTATGAGTGTCGGACCAAAATGGAGAACCCAGAGGAAACCCACTCAAACACAGGGAGAACATAGAAACTCCTTGCAGGTGTTCTCCTTGGTGGGATTTGAACCCAGGACCCCTGGGCTGCAAAGCTGCAGTGCCAACCACTGAGCCACTGTACTGTCCTAGATTGAGTAGTCACATCACAAATTATGTTAGGATAGATAATTCTATTATCTCATATCTATCATCTACCAGTCTCAGCTCTTCACTGTGTTAACCATCTCTCTGTCACATATCTATTTGTCTTTCTAATAAAAAAATAAATAGCTCCACAAAAATATAACATTTTATTATATATGTTATTAGGGAACCTATCTGTCAGATAACACTATTAACCTGCTGATATAGGGTTTATAGCATTTTTCAGGTACCCGTCCTCAGTACTGAAAGTGCGGCTCCCGGAAGAATGTGAACTTTATTCCTACCAGGAGCCGCCTGCTTTCAGTCATACAGGCGTGTCTGCACAGCTACAGTAACTACGGCACTATGGTGACTGATGGACGACTCATCAGTGCATCAGTACAGAGTCGGCTGTCAATCAGTGCTGGAGCGTGCGTACAGCTGCCGCTCACTATGCTGACAGTGGTGACTGAAAGCACACCTCTATGACTGAAAGCTGGTGCATTTTCAGTACTTTGGCTGGACACCTTCCTAAGAGTAAGTGCACATCTCATGTCTTTTTGCCACAAAAACACATTTTACTGTACAAGCAAAGTGAATGAGTTTTCTGAAGCCTCATGCACATTACTTATTTTATCCTTGCACTTTTGTTGCAGTTTCAAGTCTGCAGCGTGTCAATTCTCTGTATACATATAATAGTCACCCTTCATGGCCCCGGATGCAGGGACGCATCACCACGGCAACTGGCAGTCAGTAATGAGGCACCATTAGTGGGCAAGCGGCAAAATCGCTTTACCTAACTACGCATGCCAGGACGCATCACAATGGTAACTTACCAGCAAAAAGTAGAATGTGACTTCAAGACATGTGCAATAGGCGCAGAGACGTGTCACCACGTCACCAAAGTAGCACGGCAACACAAGTGAATACCAGGAATAATGGGTATGCGCAACAATAAGAGCTCCATGAAAAGTAGGTTGGCATTATGTCTGATACTGACCACATCAGATAATGGAGGAAACGTGAGATATGTGGGTAGATAGGGCTATGGTGGTTCTCACATTACCTATATAAGGCTACTTTCACACTAGCGTCGCTTTCTGTACGTCGCAATGCGTCATTTTGGAGAAAAACTCATCCTGCAAAGTTGCCCGCAGGATGCGTTTTTCCTCCATAGACTTGCATTAGCGACGCATTGCGAAGTATGGCCACACGTCGCATCCGTCATGCGACGGATGCGTAGTGTTTTGCTGGCCCGTCGGCACAAAAAAAGTTACATGTAACTTTTTTTGTGCGTCGTATCCGCCATTTCTGACCGCGCATGCGCGGCCGGAACTCCGCCCCCGCCTCCCCGCACCTCACAATGGGGCAGCGGATGTGTTGTAATAATGCATCCGCTGTCCCCGTTGTGCAAAATAATCACACTGTCCGTCGGCACGTCGGGCCGATGCATGGCGATGGCCCCGTGCCGACGGACAGTGTGATTATTTTGCACAACGGGGGCAGCGGATGCATTATTACAACGCATCCGCTGCCCCATTGTGAGGTGCGGGGAGGCGGGGGCGGAGTTCCGGCCGCGCATGCGCGGTCGGAAAAGACGGTCTCGACACTGCAAAAAAACGTTACAAGCAACGTTTTTTGCTGGCGACGGACCGATGTGTGGCAATGCGTCGCTAATGTAAGTCTATGGAGAAAAAACGCATCCTGCAAAAGTGCTTGCAGGATGCGTTTTTTTCTCCAAAACGACGCATTGCGACGGAGGAAAAAAAACGCTAGTGTGAAATTACCCTTACACACTGTCCGTCGGGCCAACGGTTTGTGACGGCCTGTACCGACGGACTAGTGTGAAAGTAGCCTAAGTATGGGACAGAGGGTTGTCATGGAAACGCTCATTACCCTATCAGAACTGTTCCCAGCGTCATGTGACCTGATATCAGCAAGACCCGGATGTGAGGTCAGACTCCAGGGGAGGAGCCTTGTCTCTATAAAGAGGCAGTAAATGGCGGCTCCATGTGCTGCACAGCATTCTGCCACATAGAGGGGCTGTGATACTACTACAGGCTCCTGAATTGTCCTCTCTGAGGCTTAGGAGGGCTCCTATTACCCAGGACCCTTCATCATCTATTCCCCTCCTTTGAGGAGCCGCCATTACAGGGCGCTGACACGTGTGGGAGGGTTTGTGCGAGGACCTTCTTAGAGGGATAGGTCACACTTGGGCACTGTCCTTGTCAGGACGGGAGACATTGCACGGGGCACGACAGGGAGCGGAGTTTTACCTGTGACGTTATTTCCCTTTTCTCCTCCTCGTGATGTTTCTGCTGACTGAGAACTTCTAATGGTAAGATCCGACCATCTTATACCTGAGCGCTGGGTCCTGTAATGTCTGTGCGTAATCTCCAGTATTAAGTTATGTTTTATCTGTATCTGATCCTTCTTACCCCGACTTAGGCCGCGTTCACACATCAGTATTTGGTCAGTATTTTACATCAGTATTTGTAAGCCAAAATCGGGAGACAAACAGAGGAAAAGTGTAATAGAAACTCATCAGCCCTTCTGCGTTTCTCCTCACTCCTGGTTTTTGCTTATAAATTATATAAAATACTGAATGTGTGAATGTGGCCTTAGACTGACTGGATTCCTGTATGCCTAGTGGGCTTTGTCTAGGGTGAAAGGGGAATAACAGACCCCAAATATGTCAGCCGCTCTGTCTGCAATATTTTTTAATAAAACCACCCCCTGACCTCGTCCTGCTCACACAGCAGAGGACACAGAACAGAGGCCTCAGTGCAGAGGAGCCGCCATCTTACAGCTTCTGATCTGAGGAGATGGGGAGGGGCTGCTCATAGCCTCATTGCTCATAGCAACCAATCACAGTGCAGCTTTCATGGCAGAGCAGTGTAAGCTGAATTCTGATTGGTTGCTATGGTGTGATGTTATAGAAGGAGCTGCTGAGAGGAAGCTCATTCAGGGTTGTTGTGTGCGTTACTGCGTCTCCTCTCAGCTCCTCCATGTAACGTCCTGTGCCTGCGTGCCTCTCCTTCATTCTGTCCTCTGCTCCGGGGCTCCAGCATTGTCACCAGGTTACATGAGGGGCCACAGCCACTGGGGGCCAATGGTACAGCAGCTACATAATGTCCTGAGATGATGGTGCCGCTTCTCTTGGCGGCTTTACTGCAGAGTGTCTGCTCCATGAGGCAGAAATCACACTGGGGGCCACATAAGGAAACACTGCTGTATGTGGTGTCACTGTGGATGGGGCCCCTGGTACAGCTGTGACATTGGGGCCCCAGAGCTCTACACAAAGATTACCTTTCTCCATTTTTCCAGATTTGTTTGCTGAATCTCTACAGACATGTAATAAATATGGCGTCTTCTACGCATTTCCTCAGTGGATTCACTGATATTCCCATCTGGTTTTGGGGTCTTTTCTATTTTTGGGTGGAGTTCGGTCTGAGTCTTGTTAATCCCCCTCGCTTCATGTTCCAGGTGAAGTAATCACCAGAAGTGGAGGCTGGGTGTCTCCTCCTGAGCCGCCATTATAGCGGCTGGTTTCCCTCGGCTCCTTACAAGGTGGCCCCCGGGAGCCCATAGTCTGGTTCTATATGTCCTGCTCACGCAGCTGAAGGATCGTTACACTGTGTCAGAGAGGAAGATGAGACCTTGCAGATTGTGTAGTGACTAGTGATGCCTTATTATAGGACTGTGTTCACATGCAGCGACACTTCAGAAATCTCATGCACAGGAGTTTGTTTGAATTTGAGAACTGCAGCATGTTTTATATCTATAGTGTCAATTCTGTGTTTTTGCAGCATTTTTTCACCTATAGAAGGCAAAGCAAGTGAAAATAAGATGTAACATGGTTTTTGTGAATGAAACAAACCTTATTAAACACATACTGTACACATGTAATTCACACCGTGAAATGTGAGAACTGCCAAACTGTCACTTTAAACTGTGTTTTGGCTGCAAAAATAAAGCATCAAACGGTGTGAACATGGCGAAAATATGCAGACGCCGCAGATTGTGTAGTTATCAGACAGATGTCCTAATACAGATGCAAATTGTGTAGTAAATAATTTTAGTATAGAAGAAGCTGCAGATTGTGAAGTGACCAGAGTGACGTCTTGCGGCAGACTGTGTAGTGAAGTGGCACATTGTATGGGGTATAGAGCGCCTCCTTCAGGGAGGGTCTTGTGCGCTTTATATATATTAAGAAAAAAAAAAAAAAACCTACAAAAGACGGGTCTTGTGGTGACACATCCTGTGGAAATATTCACACCTAACGTTATTACTCCATTGGCCTAGTTTCTGCAGCCGCCACCTCTTATGATTTGAGAATTTAGGGAACTGCAGATCTGGACATGTAATGTTTCTGAACTTCAGGTCTAATTCGTTCTGTCGCCATGAACATTAAGGGTATGTGTCCACGTTCAGGATTGCATCAGGATTTGGTCAGGATTTTTCATCAGTATTTGTAAGCCAAAACTAGGAGTGGGTGATAAATGCAGAATTGGTGCATGTATTTCTATTATACTTTTCCTCTAATTGTTCCACTCCTGGTTTTGGCTTATAAATACTGATGGAAAATCCTGACCAAATCCTGATGCAATCATTAACGTGGACACATACCCTAACAAACCAAAACCAATTAAATCTGGGCCATCTGGAGGTGACTCTACAGGATGGGGGCTCATATACAGATTCTTCACTAACAATGAAAGGGTTACCCCAACTTCTAATCTCTCCTCCCATTAGCAGGTGACCCAGATATTCCTGAGCCCCCAATATTCCTGAACTGCTCACTGCCACACCCAGAGAGAAGCACATGAGTCTGGACATTTCCTGTAGATTACTTCTCCCTCTCACTAATAATCCACCGGGGGGGACCATCTATAAAGGTAGAATGATGGGATTCTTCAGTATCTGCCTTGTTTTCACAATGAGCATCTGTGCTCTCTGCTGCTGCAGGTAAATATAATTACTCAAATGTCCTCCATTTTCTGGTGGGCTAGTGCTCATGTATCCACCTGGAGAAGCTACTTCTTGTGAGTAATCTCCTGGACCCATGTAATTCCGTCCACGTTAGGATGTAATGTATAGTCCCTGGAGTCTTGTGGCCATTCCCCCAGTTGTATGATGACTTTGGAATTCGCCTTCCCGCTCCTTCCACTGATGTGCCGATCATTAGATCATGGAGGACAGGACAGAGGCTGCCATATGACAGCAGCTCCATTCTCCACAGCATGAGGTGTAGCCACAGCCGCTGATGTTCTCCTGCCCCTCACCCCATTGACTAACATTATGACTGCCATGTCTTCTGAGAATTTGCCATATTCATGCAATATTTGTGCCGAATGTATGTTTGATCGGCTCCGGACATATTGGGTAGTTCCATCGACTATGATCACATTTGGCTGTGTTCAAATATTGCAAAAACAGTATTCACTGCCAATTGTATTTGAAACCAAACAAATTCACTCAACTCTACTCCTCACCCCTCAAAAGAAAATCGGCAAATTCTGCGCTTCCAAATGCCCCCACTGTCTAAACCACATGTAGCATCCAAATGTTTAGCATTTCTGTAGTGGTGAAAGCCCGCCTAATTTACAGATGTGTCTCAGGAAGCATGAGCTGAGCAGTGTACTGGTCACTACAACATCATTTTGCAATTTTTACTCAACATCCACTGCTGCGTGTTTTTGTTTTTTTTCCTGTAAAACTCCCATGGAGTCAAGTCAAAATTGTCGCTACACCTGAAGATAAACTTCCAAAATAGGGTCACTTGAGGGGAGAGTCTGCTTTTCTAGCATTTGGGGGGCTCTGTATGTGGAGTCCGCAAACTATTCTAGGAAAATCTGCGCTCCAGGAGGCAAATAACTATGTGTGGCAAAGTAGTACTGTACAGCCACATATGGGGTATTTCTACATTCTGCAGAAATTGTGAGAAATGTTGGTGCCGTTTGCACTGTGGCAGTGCACTTGGAGCTTTGCACTGTGCTTCAAAAGTAGTTTTCAACTGCACATGGGGTATCGAATAACTCGGGAGAAAATGGACCACAAAATTTGGTGTGCACTTTCTCCTGTTACCCTTATAAAAATGCAAAGTTCAGAGCTAAAAAAACTCTTGTGGGAAAGATGTGAATTATTATTTTTTTTTTTTTACGGCTCAACAGTATAATCTTCTGTGAAGCACCTGGGGATTCAAGGTGCTCATTGCACATCTAGATAAGTTCCCTGATGGGTCTAGTTTCCAGAATGGTGTCACTTATGGAGATTTTCCACAGTTCAGGCACATCAGGGGCTCTCCAAACACCACATGGTGTCCACTAATTATGACAGCAATTTTTACATTCAAAAAGTCAAATTGCGCTCCTTCCCTGCCGTGCACCCAAACAGTAGTTTTATCCAACATATGGGGGTATATTGGCCTGGTCAGGAGAAACTGCACAACAAATTATGGTGCAGTCTCTCCAGTTACCATTATGGAAATAAAATTTGGGTCTAATGTAAACTTTTCGTGAATTTTTTTTTTTTTCTCCCTTCCACATTCCATTAATTCCTGTGAAGCACCTGAAGGGTTAATAAACTTGTTGAATGTGGTTTTGAGCACCTTGAGGGGTGCAGTTTTTAGAATGGTGTCACTTTTGGGTATTTTCTGCCCCCCAAAGTCACTTCAAATGTGATGTGGTCCCCCCAAAAAAGTTGTTTTGTAAATTTTGTTGTAAAAATGCAAAATCGCTCGTCAAGTTTTAACCCCTTAAACTTCCTAACAAAAAAAGTTTCAAAAATAGTTGATGTAAAATATTTAGAATTGAGTCCTCAGTGGTTTTTCTTTCCACTGGCTAACACTGTACCAAGATATATATCTTTCCTGATGTAAAGTAGACATGCGGGACGCTTTATTTAACTAATTTGTGACATTAATTTTTATGCTCTTAAATCAGAGTTAAGTTTGCTAATTGCAAAATGTTCACCAAATTTCAGAAATGTAAGATACATACATACATACATACATACATACATACATACATACATACATACATACATACATACATACATACATACATACATACATACATACATACATACATACATACATACATACATTCTATATTTATTTTTTTTATTTATTTTTTAACCACTATCGTGAAGTACTATGTTCCACAAATCATAATTGTTGGGATTCATTGAAGAGTTACTATATCATGAAAGGAGTGTTCAGAATTGAGAAAATTGGCCTGGTCATGAAGGTGACAACGGGTGGGGGGGAAGGGGTTTATTTTTTTTTATTTTTTATAATGGTAATATTGGTCTATTAGTAAATCTTTACTTCCTCCAGGCAGAGTAATATTAGCCAGATACCCCTCCCACACACCTGTACAGTGAGGGTGGTGGCTGCATCAGACTTTTTGCTTTCAAATGCCAGGACTGAATTGGTCCAAGTCCAACCCTGCCCCGATCCTGGTCATTACCTCTCTTCTTCCAGTGATTCCCCGGCCTCTGCTGGTCTGACTCTCTTCTGTCCATTGTTCCCACTCATCCCTATATTGCATCATGGATTTGAGTGGCACAGTGGGAAGTCTGTGGTCAGATGTGGCTTCCCTTGGGATATCCTCTGATTCCTGAGCACAAGCTTCTATTTAATAAGGACTTGTTCTCATGTGGCATCTGTGAACTTCGTCTCCTTGACACAAAGTTCATGATGGGCATTTGTGTGCAATATATGTATATACAGTGTATGTATTTTAGCAATGACCCTGCTCCATCCACTGTGCAGTAGTTACAGACTGTTGCAGGCTGTGTGACACCCAGAGTCCCCAATAAATGCCCCACAGCGGCAAACACTGACAGCTCGGAGCCCCTGTGCAAGAAATGCTGGACCCCCTTCTTATGGTGACAAAGCTACAGAGATGTATATATATCGCTCGATCTTACTTCGTCTCCTCATGTTTATTGTTATCTTATACAGTGCCTTCTCGTTATGTACAGCACTATCCCTTACATATCAGATTGTATAGAGCCCTGTTCTTTATTACATATTGTCCTCTTGTGTTACATATACTCTGCAATGACGGCTGATGGAGCATGGGAAAGCTTTTCTGATGGAGGCTTCTGATGGCCTGGTCTTCTAGTCAGATGCTGCTCCATCAGCAGTCATTTTAGATCTAACAAGAGAGGACTATGTAATAAAAGGGCACTGATTAACAAAACTGTGCTTTAAGGGACAGAACTGCACGGGGGGGGGGGGGAGATGTTTTATAATATTGTACTACAGGACCTTCCATGCTGTAAATGCAGCAGTAATCCAGAATTTCACTATAGACACTTTATCGGAAACCATCTAATATCTTTAAACATCTCTTGAAATTTCATGTTAGAACATCAGTCCACAGTTAAAAGATCACCATGTGAGGCCTATGGTAAAATTTAGCTCTAAAATTACTGAATACTAAAGATTATAGGCTTTAACAAGATGACAGGATCGAAGCACAATGGATTAGACTGGTATCAAAACTCGTATGTATTCCTCCATTAAAAGACGGCTTGTAACGATGCGGCCCACATTAGCACATATGGAAAGATTTGCTGTACATTGTTCTCTGACCAATTGATGGATGGCTCGCACAATAAGTCGCTGGTTCTCGCATTCCAAATTACATATATTACCAAGTGTCTCTCATCAGTCACTGGTTGATAAAATACAATTAAACATAATATAATTTTTTTTTTTTAAAGAAACAATGGTGACATCCTTTAATCAATGCTTGAACTTGGCCTTAGAAGGTATATAAAATACTATCAAATAGTGACTTGTGAACTAGACCTGTCTGAGGCAGTTTGTTCTCAGATTGTATGGAATATGGCACTGTTAAAAAAAATAAAAAAATAAAAAAAAAATCTGTCAATCCTTAGCAACATTTTTCTAAACACAAGGGTTCACTCTAATATAGGGGGCTCAGACTGATACTGTGGGCCGCTTCTGCCTTTTCGCCCTGAAACCCCTCTTGTAAATGGAAATTTTTCATGTGTGCTGTTATATTTACACTGCTCTTACTTGTAGGTCAGAAGCCTCTGCTGAAACTGTCCTTGGGACCGGGATTAGTAACACACCAAAATACCTTTTGTCTGGTTCAGTAGGTTTGCTTTTACTATACAGTACAGATCATTTGCTGCATTCAGTATGGGACAGACCTTTCTGGTTCATGTTCCCATTAAACAGTACACTTCAAGATCCTGCCTTCAGCCTGCCCAAACTATCACCACCTCGCTCTCCTCCGACCGGCCTTTAACTCTACAGAGAGAGTGAGACATGGACTCCAATGCCTATTCTGGACCATAGGCTCCTGAACCATCTAGGGATCTGCACTAGGCTTCTGATGCATCCTCCTGTTTGGTCCTATTAGGGTTGATCGCAGCTTGTATGTGAGCTGAACTTAAACTTCTCACGAACACTCTGTGAGACTCCTATCCAGGAAGTTCTTACCCTTTTTGTTTGCTATAACCTCTTTTGGTATGTGGGCTATTCCAAAACTATTAAATGTATCTAACCCAGTGTGTACTAATTATAGCCAGCCATACATCCTTCCACTGGTTCCCTTATTGGATAGCTCCCTGGGGACTGCCTTGAGCTTAGACCTCCAGAAAACCGAAATACACATTTTTATACGTCATATATAACTGGGGTGTCTGGGGCCCGCAGGGGGAATTGACCCTAGAATCCCACACTACAGCTATATTCAAATATCTGTTGGCCATTATCCCTGTTATAGTGGAGCATTGACTGTAAAACACAGGCGTCTCCTGAACATCTACTGTGCGCCACCATAACTTGGATGTACAGTTGTGGTAGATTGCAACAAACTTGTTTTCATCAAAGAAACCTTATCCGTGCTCCACAGGTTAGGTAGGTGATAACTTATTGATGGGTGGAATCTGACCAAACCAAAACCCAAAGTGCAGCCCCTTAGGGAATGAATGGATCAGTGATTGTGTCATAAATGCTGCTCCATACTAATGGGGATAAAAGTTGCACATTCCCAGCAGTCAGACCCTCACCAATCTAGAACTTATCACTTCTCCATTCGTCTCGTAAACACGTTCAGTATTTTTCCACTCCTGGTTTGCCTTACAATCAGAGGAAAAGTGTAATGGAAACATGTCACCACTACTGAATTTATCACCCTCTCCTGGTATTGGCTTACAAATACACCAACTGCTGAATGTATGCACATGGCCTAAGGATAAGTGATTACTTGCTTTCACTATAGAACCACTGTAGTAGCATATTTGCTACTGTGTGGCATAGGACAGGGAGGGGTTAAATATCCAAGTGTTTAATTTCTATTGGAAATCAAGAATCTTCCCCCTTATAGATATCGGAGAGAGCAAGTGACCTCCATGCACAACACAATCCCCAATAATACCACATAGGAGCATATAGTCACACCATTACCAGATCACATATTACCACCACATAGTGACTTTGTACTACAATGCTGATAATTAATAAAATCCACAATACTAATAACAATCTCACAGGGGGGGTTATTCTTCTCACCTCCCTGAGCTCCCCAGCGTCTTTGGCATGGTTCTTTAAAATAGCTGCTGACTGCAGCTGCGACAAGGAGTTCTATTGTGACGGGCCACATGCTGATGTCACATAGGCCAGTGGCCTTTCAATGTTACTGCTATCAAAGGCAGCAGGAGTGAGCTTGCAGCCTCTGATTTGGCTGGCAGCCATCTAACTAAGGCTAGCTTCACACTAGCGTTCGGCAGGGCTGCGGACTTCAGCCTGCTTCCTCTGTGAAGCCCCGCCCACTGCCGCACCTTCCTTCTGCTCCGCCTACATCTGCATGTGTTCTGTGTACCCCATCTTTAACATTGGCTAAGCAGATGTATGTGGATGCCTCCGTATGCATCATTTTCAAGCTGTCGACAGCAACAAAATCCTAACATGTTGCGTTTGATGCAGGTCAGCGCAGCGTCAAGACTACGCAGCGGTCATTGGAGAAGGTTGTGATTGAAGTTTAAATTTAAATGGAACTTTCCTCCAGAAGAGTGCACTGTAAAAGGCGCCACATTCTCCAGCCCCCTCGGAAGCCGATCCAAAGTCCACATCAAACCTGGCAAAGAGTACGGTTCAGTAAGAAATGATTCTAAAGTAACCCATCTCGGACGATTAGGATATATTCACGTATTCATTAATTGCGCAATTTGTGCTGAATGTAAAGTTGGGTAGGGAAAAACCTCCCTCTTGCCTATGGCGACACATGAGTTTTTGAGCTATTCTAGGCCGTTTCCCTAGCCAGAGAAACTTTGTTATCAGAGTGTAGATGGGTAAATGTTTTAGTTGGTATTGGGATCGGGAGGGATCTAAAGTATAGAAAGCGAGGCACGGATATCCTTTTCGGAGCATGTAATCTACCAAGCCATGATATTTTCATTAAGGCCCATCTATCCAGATCCCTCTGAAAGTTTTGGATTAGTGGGGTAAAATTCCATTTGAATAAGGTTGATCTACTGGCTGTCAAATTGATTCCCAAATAAGTTAGGTATTGCTCATTATTATTAAACCCCAAATGTGATGCTATATTTGTTTGTTCTGTTTTAGGGAAATTGACAAATAGGGCTTCAGACTTGTCTGTTAATTTTTAATCCTGATAATTTTTCATATTTCTCTATCCCCATGATGGCACCACGGAGAGAGGGGTCCGCCCCCAGGGACAGGAAACCTACAGGTGAAAAAGGGCGTACCTCTCTCCCACATCAGTTGGTTTCCTGTCCCTGACGGGGAACCTACAGCACGTACCTGAAGGATTCTTCGTGGGATTCCAGGGGCTGGTCCAGTCGATTTCTTGATAGGGGGCGCCCTGTCACGGCTGGATTGAGCGGTTTTCTCCCCCCTTTTTTCCCTTCCCTGAAGCACCACCACAGGGGTCGGTGGGCCTCATGGGTGAGTGGGGGGGGAAGGCAGTGAAAGGAAGCAAGTCTGCCTTCCTCAAAAAAAAAAAAAAAAAAAAGGGGTAGGAAGGAGCGGGTGACGGCGGCCGCCAAAAGAGCTCTATACCACCGCATGGAGATAGCGGCGGCTACCTTTCCATAAGCCCAGGCAAGATCGGGGCTGCAATGCCCGAACCATGACCGGACGATGTGGGCAGAACACCGGCGCCATTACCGGCAGAGCCGTTACCGCCGAAGTGTAGGCGCCGACAGAGCGCTAGTACGCGCGCGCCGGCGTCCCAGCGCATATCTTTCCCCATGTGAGGCCGGCGATCCAGGGAACCGGAAGTGGGGCGGGCGCATGCGCAGACCGCCACTTCCGGTATCGCCGGCACAAATACAATAAAAGAACGCCAGCAAACAGAAAAGTGTGGCAAATTCAAACTCCAAGTGCACCAGACAGTGCGGAGGCCACTATGAGCGAAAACGAGCAGCAGGTTATGCAGGAAGCTGTCCAGCAATCTCCTGAGCAGGCACATGTGCAGCGGCGTCAGCACTTACAGCAGCAGCGCAAAGGAAACTCTTCCTCTATACAGCGCAGCAGCAGCGGACGATCAGAGTCTCAACGCAGTCGAGGATCTGCAAAAACCACACGGCCAGTGACGATTCCAGCGGATACAGTCCCCAGGCCTGAGACGGTATCTCTGATCCACAGGGGGTGAGTGATCTACGTGAAAGTGCTGAGTTTAATATGGGGTTACTCTTTTTATTCTAGGGTAAAAAATGTACAAGCAAAACTAAGCACAAGGAATGTGCCATATGTTCAGATGAGCTGCCTTCCTCCTGGGAGAAGAGATTATGCAGCGGTTGTATAAAAAAGACGATTCAGGAGGAAACCCCCATCATTTGCCTCAGAATTAAAGTCATTAATAAAAAGCCAGGTGGAAAGTGCCATTAAAAATATTAAAACCACAAAGAAAAAACATAAAAAAAGACCGGAGTTCCCTGAGTCTAGTGCGGACGAGTCAGAAAGCGAGTTATCTGACTCAAATGATTCGTCAGCCTCTGACACCTCTTCAGTATCCTCTGAGGGGGGACGCAGTTGCTTCCCTATCGAGGAAACAGACGCTTTGGTAAAAGCGGTCAGAGCAACAATGGGGCTGGTAGATGAGCGACCTAAAAGAACAGCGCAGGACATAATGTTCAGCGGCCTGGAACAAAAAAGGAAAAGAGCATTTCCAGTAAATGAGAAAATTCACTCGCTAATCAAAAGAGAATGGAAAAAGCCAGACAAAAAAGCTCTCCTGACCCCCAAAAGAAAATACCCGTTTGATGACCCAGCCTGCTCGTCCTGGAGTAAGGCACCAAAATTAGATGTGGCCATAGCAAAGGCCTCAAAAAAGTTTGCCCTACCTTTTGAGGACATGGGTACCTTAAAAGACCCGATGGACAAAAAAGCCGAGGGTTTCCTAAAAAATTCCTGGGAAGCGGCAGGAGGCGGGCTTAAACCAGCTGTCGCGGCCACCTGCACGGCTCGCGCGCTAATGGTGTGGCTCGAACACTTGGATTCCCAATTAAAAGGAAAAGTCTCAAGAGACACCATTCAAAAATCAGTGTCCGTAATGAAAGGTGCAGCAGCTTTTTTGGCGGATGCATCTGTAGATTCGGCCAGACTAGCAGCCAGGGCTGCCGCCTTCTCGAACGCCGCAAGACGTGCCCTGTGGCTAAAATGTTGGCCAGGGGACCTTCAGACAAAAACAAGACTGTGTTCAATACCCTGTGAGGGTGAATTCTTGTTCGGCGCAACGCTAGATGACATCCTCGAGAAAGCCGAGGACAAGAAAAAGTCTTTCCCTGGTTTCCCCAACCAATCTTACAGACGTTCCTTTCGGAATAAAAAATTTATGCGGAGAAAACCTCCGAAAGGGAACAAAGAAACATGGGAGGAAAAAAGAAATAAAACCAGAGGGTTCCTATTCAACAAACCTACTCCCGACAACAAAAAAACTCAATGAAGGTGTCCACCAGGTTGGCGGAAGACTGAAAAGGTTTCTTCCAGCCTGGGAAAAAATTTCAAGCAGTCCCTGGATACTAGGCATAGTACGAGAAGGGCTCAAGCTAAAGTTCCGCATTCCCCCCAACAACCTCTTCATGGTGACACCACAGAGACAGTCTCAAGAACAGTCGGCTCTTCAGGAAGAAATTCTAGGCCTAGTCCAGAAGGAAGTCCTACAGGAAGTCCCACACCAGGAAAGGGGCATGGGCTTCTACTCTCCCCTCTTCCTCCGAAAGAAGCCAGATGGATCATACAGGACGATAATAAATCTCAAAAAGTTAAACAGTTTTCTCGAGATCCCACACTTCAAAATGGAGACAATAAAATCTTGTGTAAAAATACTCTTTCCCAGGTGTTTCATGACGGTTCTAGATCTACGAGATGCATACTATCATGTACCGATCCACAAGGATCATCAAAAGTACCTCCGGCTAGCAGCGAATATCCAGGGGGAGGTGAAACATTATCAGTTTCGGGCCCTCCCATTTGGGTTAGCTGTCGCACCCCGGGTATTCACGAAACTAATGTCGGAAGTGATGGCTCATATACGAGAACAGAATATCCTGATAGTTCCCTACCTGGACGACCTCCTTGTAGCAGGGACATCATTCCACCACTGCAAACAGCAGTTGGATTTGGTTATGACTTCTCTGTCAAGTCTAGGTTGGCTGCTGAACCTTACCAAATCCAAAGTAGTCCCACCGCAGGTACAGGAGTACTTGGGGATAGTCCTCGACTCAACCACACAAATGTGTTATCTTCCTCAGGGGAAGATTCAAAAAATGACACAGGCAGCAGTACAGTTGTCAGCATCCCCGGTCACCACGCTCAGGAAAGCCATGTCCCTGCTGGGCTCCATGACATCCTGTATCCCGGCCGTGCAGTGGGCACAGTGCCATTCCCGGGACTTACAATGGGAGACTTTAAGTTCAAGCCTGTGTCTGGGAGGAAATTTAGACGGGCAGTTAAGCATATCACCAACTACGCTACACTCCCTACAGTGGTGGGCGGACCCGATAAATCTTACCAGGGGGGTCCCCTGGTCACTACCGACAGAAAAAATCCTAACGACGGATGCAAGCCCCTGGGGGTGGGGGGCTCATATAGACGGTCAGGTGACACAAGGGAACTGGAGCAAAAATCAAGAACTAACCTCATCAAATATGAAAGAACTGCTAGCGGTAAAACTCGCCCTAATACACTTTCTAAAAATCATCCGCTCCCACCACGTAAAAATCTTCTCGGACAATCAGGTAGTGGTAGCATACCTAAACCACCAAGGGGGTACCAGGTCACAAACACTGATGGAAGAGACCCGATCCATCTTTTACATTGCAGAACACAATCTGAAGTCCCTAACAGCCCTTTACATAAAGGGTTCAGAAAACCAGACCGCAGACTTTCTCAGCAGAACACGCTTGAAACAGGGGGAGTGGGAGCTGAAACAGTCGGTATTCAACCAAATAGTGAAGCGTTGGGGAGAGCCAGAAATAGACCTATTCGCGGACTATCAGAACCGGAAAGTGAGAAAGTTCTGCTCAATCGATCCCCGGGGAGGGCCAGTAGCTCTGGACGCTCTTACAGTCCCCTGGAACTATCGCCTCTCCTACGTGTTCCCTCCAATATCCCTCATTCCCCTAGTCTTGAGGAAAATTCGGGAGGAGGGGGCAACAGTGATAATCATAGCTCCATTCTGGCCTCGCAGAATATGGTTTTCTTGGCTGAGAAAGATGTCCTTAGACAGCCCGTGGGTTCTACCAGACACGCAAAATCTGTTATCCCAGGGCCCAGTGTGTCACCCCAATGTAAAAAGCCTACATATGACAGCTTGGCTTTTGAAAGGAAGCTATTAAGTAGCAAAGGGTTTTCATCCAATCTGGTGTCCACATTACTACAGAGTAGGAAACCCGTAACCACCAAAATATATGGCAAAGTGTGGAAGAAATTCATGTCTGTATCAGGAGCTGACCCAGGGGGGGAAATACCAATAGATAAAATTCTCGAATTCCTGCAAAAGGGTTTGGAAAAAGGGCTAGCTACAAGTACTCTAAAGGTTCAGGTAGCAGCCTTGGGAGCGCTGTATAATTACGATCTAGCCAGAAACCGATGGATCGTGAGATTCATCAAAGCCTCGGGTAGATCAAGACCGGTTCCTTTGCATAATGCCCCTCCATGGGATTTAAACCTTGTTCTAAATGCACTAACCAAATCTCCTTTTGAGCCCTTGGCAGACGCACCCCTAAAGATTCTATCTTTAAAAACAACACTCTTAGTGGCCCTAACCTCAGCCCGTCGCGTTAGTGACATACAAGCATTGTCCGCGGGCCCTCCCTTCACTCAAATTCTCGAGGACAGAGTCATTCTAAAAACAGACCCGGCTTACCTCCCAAAAGTCGCGTCTCAATTTCACAGGACACAAGAGGTCTCCCTGCCCTCATTCTGTCCCAACCCCAAGAATGAGGGAGAAAAAACACTACATACCCTTGATGTTAGGAGGTGCCTACTCCAATACTTGTCAGCCACTAGGGAGTGCAGGAAGGATAGGGCTCTGTTTGTCTGCTTCCAGGGTCCACGGAAGGGACAGAAAGCGTCAAAAGCTACGCTAGCGAGGTGGATAAGAGATGCCATCGCCCTATCCTACTCTTCCAGCGGGGCGGCCATCCCGGAGAATATAAAAGCGCACTCGACCAGAGCAGTGGCATCATCCTGGGCGGAAAGAGCGGGCGCTTCAATACAACAGATATGTAGAGCGGCCACTTGGTCTTCCCAGTCTACATTTTTCAAACACTACCGCTTAGACTTGACCTCCTCTGATCTCACCTTTGGTCGAAGGGTTCTAGAGGCAGTGGTCCCTCCCTAAAAAGTTACAAATCTATGTAAATCTCTCCGTGGTGCCATCATGGGGATAGAGAAAATCGTAGTTACTTACCGATAACGGTATTTCTCTGATCCCATGATGGCACCCGTATATTCCCTCCCTTTTCACACACAGGTGTGCACATAATAATAATGTTGATAATTAGTTTAGTCACGGTGCCTCTGTTAAGTTAAAATTGTTAAGCTTAATTGTGTAAATATTAAGTTGCAGCTGAAGTTCTGTATAAGGCTCTGTAAACCAACTGATGTGGGAGAGAGGTACGCCCTTTTTCACCTGTAGGTTTCCTGTCCCTGGGGGCGGACCCCTCTCTCCGTGGTGCCATCATGGGATCAGAGAAATACCGTTATCGGTAAGTAACTACGATTTTTTTGTTCTAGAGAGAACAAATGTGGGAGGATAGTGTGAGGGTTTATCAATGTTAAGAGAAGGTCTTCCGCAAACTGGCTGACCTTATATTGATCACCCATGTTTTCCAGGCCCAGGATATTTTGATCTCATTGCTTCTGCAATGGGTTCCATTGCTAAAGCAAAAAGGGCTGGCGATAAAGGACAACCTTGTCTGGTGCCTCTCTGAATTTTAATTGGGGGGGTGTAGATGGAAGCTTTAAATATGCTATCGGGTTATCGTATAATAATTGGAGACATTTTTATAAGTTTAGGGGAAAAGCCAAATTTTGAAAGAACTGCAAAAAGATAAGGCCTGGATACCTAATCAAATGCCTTCTCGATGTCTAGAGCAAGCAACAATAGCTGTTTCCATTGCAAGTTGTATGAATAATGTTTATTGCTCTTCTGATATTAGGAGCTTGTCGCGATGGTATGAATCTAACTTGGTCTTGATGGATGAGGTAAGGATGAACTTTATTGATCCTTGCAGTCATAATGGATGTGAAGATTTTTAGATCGATACTTAGGAGGGATATGAGTTTGTATTTTTTTGTAAGGAGGTGATCCTTTTTAGGTTTAGGGATTACTGTGACGTATAAAATTCAGGAGGTAACTGCGAACCATTCAATAGTGAGTTACAGAGATTTTTAATATGTAGGATTAGTATTTCGCTGAATTTTCTATAGTATATTGCGGTGAGACCATCTGGTTCTGGAGCTTTCCCTTTCTTTTTTTTTTTTTCTTTTTATTGCATTGGCCATTTCTTCTTCAGATATGTCTAAATGGATTTGTTGTGCCGCGGATTCTGTTAGTCTTGGCAAATGTAGACTACTGAAAAATTAGTCTAATAGGGGAGGGGGAGTGGACTGCGTGGATGAGTAGAGTTTTTGATGATGATCATTGAAGGTGTTGTAAATGATATCAGGATAAGCCAAAATCTGACCCGTAGAGTCTTTTATAAAGGATATTATGTTGAGTGACTTTTTTTTTTTTTTTCTAAGTTTTCGCGCTAGCATCCTGTTAGGCTTATTGGAGTGTTTATAGAAATTAGCTTTGGTCCATGTTGGAGCTCTTTCCGTTTTAGTAGTAAGAATGGTGTTTAGCTGTATTTTTATCTTGAATCTGCTTAAATGGATATATGGATGACGATAGTTGATTGGCCGATTCTAATTTCTGCAATTTAGTTTCTAGCCTAGCTTGTAATTCAGATCTTTCCTAATGGTTGCCAGCTTGATCAAGGAGCCTGTGATGTATTTTTTGTGTGCAAGACAAATTGTTCCCAACGATGATTCTTTCAAAGTGTTAGATTCAAAATACTTCAGGTCGTCTTTTATAGTTTACATTAACTGGGTCAGCCAAGATAAACTCATTGAGCCTCCACTTCTACAATTTAGATGTAGTTATATGGAATAGAAATACTGACAAAAGAGCATCATTGTCCAACCAAGAGGAAGGTGTATATATGGCGTGTGTAAAGAGCTATTATGAGGGAGGTTTCTGTGGTCATATGCATTTATTTAATCGTATGAACATATATTTTAACATCATATAAGAATGAATAACAAACAATAGAAAGTGATTTCTGTTCCTTTGTCCCCTTTCAATCAGAGTCAAAATGATGTAAAATATATATTGACCAAGAGATCTAGATGTAATTTGATTGTTTGGTCGTCAAGATTTAGTCCTTTAGCATTACCCAGGGTGCACCACGTGGAGGCGGACTAACATTGCACCCCGTCGTATGCATATCGATTCTAGAATAAGATTTATGGGCAGGTGAGTAATAAGTGTAACCTCTTGAGGTCCCATTATGCTCTCTCCAAAGATCTGCCAGTCTTCTCAACCCATAAATTAGTGGAAGTGCAATCAGGGAAATAAATGACTAACAAGACTGGTCAATCCAACATGGGCTATCTAGTTAGAGTAAGACAAAAATCACTGTAAACTGAGCATGTAACAAAATTTAGAGTCTTCAGACGAGATTCAGTTGTGGGCGGCTTGACATGCGGACTTCTTTCCACTCTCTTGTCGGTCTATTACGGCTAGGTGGTATACCTGCTTGAGTCAGGGCCAGCTCTCCCTCTTCCAGTGTCTCGCATATATGTCTTGTGCACTGAAAAGAGGGCAAAAGGGAATCCCCAGCTATATTTGATTTGGGCTGCTTGTAGTGCTGCTGCTACCAGCTTGAAATTCTTTCTCATCAGGGTGGCAGGTGCCAAATCTGCAAAAAATTAAACTGAATCTGGAATATCAGGCAGTCTATGTAAATTCCTTGTTGCCGAAAGAATCAGGTCACGTGCTTCTTCTCGTAAGAGTTTCAGGATAACATCCCTGGGGTTTTTATCTGAATGTGGTTTCCCTACTGCTCTGTGAATTCTGGTAATATGTAATAGAGCAGGTTCTGTTTGTGGGAGCGAAGTAGAAAATGTAGTAGCTGTAGCTTTAAGAATTGTAATCTCCTCAGGGGAGGCCACGAATCCATAGGTTTCCCATATGGGATCTATTTTCTATATCTTAACATTTAAGCTGAAGTTCAGTTATGCGATCGTTTTTAATATCCCCCCGGTCATCTTCCAAAGTGTCAGCCACAGTGTCCATCCTTTACTCTAATACAGAGGTTCTCTGTACAATATCTTGCAGTTTTGCGTTGATGGTCTGCATGGCTGTAGCTAATTCTTTAAGTGTCCTATAAAGCTTTTATCAGCTCTGCTGTGTGGATAGCGGTGTCCCCATGTAGGGTTGAATTATCTCCCTCAGTTATCTCCGTTACCTGAGGCTGTGTGGCGGGAGAAGATGCAGGTGCTGTGTGCAGTGGCCATCTTGGATTTTCTGCCTCCCTAGAAGTGCTCTGTTTTAGGTGGAAATACTGGCCTGATGGAGCTTTTCCTTGTCGGCATTACTCTCCCATGGTCCGGGGTGAATATCTACTGCCACGAAATTCAGATCTCCGCTGCCCAGGTGCTGGTAAGGGCTATTCTTAGCCTGCAGGGGAGCGGAGCTCAGCAGCGTACGTCTACCGCCATCGAGGTCCACGCATGCACCCCGTAAATGTGGTGTTTTTTTTTTTTTGTCTGTAATTGTATGGCAATGAGACCTCATCCTTGCTCTCAACCTCTGTCCTGTTTCTCCAACATAGAAGCCCCCCACAGGACATATATTGCATAGAATTAAATATAACACAATGGAAGAGGAACATGTGAATGTCTTGGGGATCTTATAGTCCTGCTGTGTGTTGGGGATTTGGATCTTGTCGTTGGTCTCTATATGAATTCAGGTTTTACATCTCCCATGGCAAGGATATGTCCCTCTTGAAGAATCTGAGGGCATTGACCTTCGGATCACGATATTTCTTAAATTAGGAGGTTGCCTGTAACATAGTGGGGGGGTCTTTGAATTATATTTTTAACCTTGTGTTACGATATGGTGAAGTTCCTTAGCCGTTTTTCTCAGTATTTCAAGCTGTGAGTTGTAGGTCACTACTAGAGTTGAGCGACTTTTACTTTTTTCGTATTATGTTGGGTTTTGCGAAACCCGACTGTCAAGTCAGGTCGGGTGAAATCGGCCGATTATTGCGAAAAGGAGGCCGACTGAAACACGAAACCCAATGCAAGTCAATGGGGAAGCAAAGTCGGCAGTGAGTGGAGGACAGAAAAACACCTACAGTGCCCATTTTAATGCCAAAAACATCAATTCTAATTACTGAAGCTTGTCAATCTTAATTTACTTTCTAATAATAGTTAGGCATTGAAAACTGGGCGTCATTTGGCTAAAGTTGTGGGGGGGTAGGGCTGGCTCAAGATTTTCGTGGGCCCAGGAAACGCGGAATACGTCACGGCAATAGGGCAGGGAGAGGTAAATATTTCAACTTTGCAAGTGCTGTGATCCTGAGTAAGCAGTGGGCCCCCACTCGTTGGCACTGGCACAGGGCCCCTCATAGTACGGTGGTGTGTTTGACGGCGGGTGGCACCTCCCTCCGGCAGAGACACTTGCGTACTATGAGGGGCCCTGTGCCAGTGACGTCGCCAACGAGTATGCCCCCCACCTGATGAAGGAACCTGCACTTTAATCTGCACCTTCCTCTTTGTTCCCATGTAAGGTGGTATAGTATGCGGGAAGGGGAACCTGACTTTCAGCAGTGTCAGATTCTGGCTGTGTAGAGTGCAAGGGGAATGTAGTGGTCTGGGTCAATGTACCAGCAGACTCATCTAGCAGTGGCTGGGCAATGGGCAGGATGAGGAGGAAACAGATATAGGCCCAAATAATAAAGTAGGCTAAATTCAGTTCAAATGTGGTAACCGGACTAAACAGGCGGCATTGCTTTGTTCATGGAGGGAAACTGTAATGAGTGGCAGACAGTTAGGAGGCCCAAATAATAAAGTGGGCTAAATGTCTGCCAAAAAATTATTCATAAATAAACAGCTGGCATAGCTAGGTACAGGGGTGGTCTCCTCTGCTGAGTAGCACAGTGGTAGTAGGTGCAAAGTATTAACTGGTCTAAATGGAGGCCAGGGCCCCTGTATATTTTAACTATCCTCTATCATTTCAACAAATTTGTATTGGCAGTGCCATTGAAGGATTTAATAGCACAGACTACAGTGGTGGAGCAGGGAGAGGTAAGCATTGCAAGTGGTAGAGCACTGTTCGAGCTGGGGGAAGAACACTCTCTCGTGGGCGGCGGTACTGGCACAGGGCCCCTCATATTATGACGGTGTGTCTGACGTTGGTTGTGCACCACCACCATCAGACACTTAATTGTACTATGAGGGACCTTGTCAGTTCCGTCGCCCAAGAGTGGGCCCACCCACCTGTCCAGGCAAATGGCACTCACACGGGTGCTTCCGCCAGGTGGTGACCACGGCCCTGTAGGGGTAGTCAGGGCATTTTTATACATCCCTAAATGGTCTATGGTGGACATTCAGCAGCTGCAAATGGAGGAATTGGAGCAGTCAGTAAGAGGAGGCCAAAAGCAAGACCTTTTTACAGGAAAGCTAGGTGTCAGCATGGGAAGGTGGGGCAAAATAATTTGAAATCCATGATTGGTTCTTTTTAATGAAGGTTAGATCATCAACATTTCGGGTATCCAGACTTGTCCTTTTTTTTTCGGCCAGTATTGAACCAGCAGCACTGAAGACTCTTTCGCATAGCACACTAGCAGCAGGGCAAGCGAGCTCCTGTAATGCATATTCTGCCAATTCAGGCCAGGTATCTATTTTAGATGCTCAGTAATCAAAGGAGAATGACCTGAGGGAGAACATCGATAAGGGAGGAAAAGTAGTTTGTAACCATACTGGACAAATGCTGTCTCCTGTCACTTTGAATCGATTCAGCAGTACCTGTCGTGTCAGCGGTCAATGCGAAATCATTCCACAACCTGGTCATAAAACCCCTCTGTCCAACGCCACTTCGGATTTGTGCACCTCTAACGCCTCTGCCATGTTGCCCCCTACGGCTCGTGTGAGAACAATCACCGCCGCTGTGTGCTGGGAATTCCTGAACCAAATGGTCTACAAGAGTTGCTTGTTTGGTAGCCAATATTTGCTCAAGGTTCTGATGTGGCATGATATTTTGTAATTTTACTTTATATCGTGGATCCAGGAGGCAGGCCAACCAGTAATTGTCGTCATTTTGATAATGCGGGGGTCCCTTTTTAGGATACGCAAGGCATACTCAGCCATGTGGGCCAATGTTCCAGGTGTCAATTCACTGCTTGTGCTGGGGTAAGGAGCACTTTCTTGCAAATCAACATCACTTGTGTCCCGCAAAAACCCTGTACCTGACCTTGCAACGCCACCAGTTTCTATTGCCCCCTGAGAAGCATCCTCCTCCCATAAATATTCATCCCCATCCTCCTCCTCTTCGTCCGCCATTTCGTCCAGGAGAGTTCCCTGAGCAGACAATGGCTGACTGTCATCAAGGCTTCCCTCCTCGGCTGCAGACGCCTGCTCCTTAATGTGCGTCAAACTTTGCATCAGCAGACGCATTAGTGGGATGCTTATGATGGCGGCGTCTGCACTTACCAGCCGTGTGCATTCCTCAAAACACTGAAGGACTTGACAGAGGTCCTGTACCTTCGACCACTGAACACCAGACAACTCCATGTCTGCCATCCAAGTGCCTGCCCGTGTATGTGTATCCTCCCACAAATCAATTACAGCACGCCTCTGAACCATGTGCAGTGTGGAATTCCACCTTGTTGCAACGTCAATTATTAGGCCGTGCTGGGGAAGATTCAGCGATCGCTGATGGTTCAGCATACGGCTGGAGTGTACGGGCAACTGGTGGATGTGCGAGCAAAGTCTTCGCACCTCCAGGAGCAGGGATGGTAACTCCGGATAATTTTTGAGGAAGCACTGCACCACCAGGTTCAAGGTGTGCCGTGATGGACACGTGACGTCCCTGGCCATGCCCACTGGTCCATGCATCTGTTGTGAGGTGCACCTTTCCACTGACTGATTGCCTCAGTGCATAGACAATGCGGTCTTTGACATGCTGGTGGAGGGCTGGGATGGCTTTTCTCACAAAGTGCCAACTGGGTAGGTCATAGCGTGGTACTGCGTAGGCTATCAGGTCTTTGAAAGCTTCACTTTCAACCAACCGGTAGGGTATCATCTCTAACGAGATTAGTATAGCAATGTGGGCGTTCAAACCCTGTGTATGAGGATGAGTACTTTCTTTTCCTAACGAGAGTCTATTGTAGGGTGAGCTGGACTGGGGAGCTGCATATGGTGGAACTAGCGGCGGTGGTGGTGTACATGGCTGACTTGAGAGAGGGTTGGTGATGGTATTCTTGATGTTGGCCTACATACAGTGTTTCCTACCAATAACCTTGTGATTCCCTGACTGCTTTGGCCTTGCGACGATACCTCCACATTTGCTGCTGGTGGTGTCCTAACCGGTGGGCTTACAGTGAGGGAAGCAATGTAGCGTTGCTGACTACCTTCATTCTGAGCAGGTGCACCAACGGTACTGGACGTTTGGTAGTTAGTCCAGGCTTGCAAGTGCATGCTGGTTAAATGTCTAAGAAGAATCTTCAAAATTTCAATACAACGTGCATGCTCTCAGCTAAAGGTCTTTGAGCATTTCTTACAGATAACTTTGCACTGATCCTTCGGATCTTGGTTAAAAAATTGCCACACTACTCTTCCTACTATGGAATACCTTTTTTCAGGCATTGCACGCTGTGCTACTTTCACCGGATGGCCACGCTGTCCTAAAACTGTTTTTGTTTTTGGCTTGATACGGGCCTGCCAGATGTCAGCTGTTGCGATGTAGATGGCTGCTGCGGATCATCCTCCTCCGCTTCTGAGCTACTGGCAGCGGCACCCTCTTCCCCCAATGGCTGCCAATCTGGTCAACAACTGGGTCATCTATCACCACCTCTTCAATATCATGTGCACCTTCCTCTGTGTCACCGTGTAAGGTGCTATAGCGTTCGGGACGGGGCACCATAGTCTCATCAGGGTCAGATTCTGGCTCAGTACCCTGCGAGGGCAATGTAGTGATCTGAGTCAATGGAACAGCATAATAATCTAGCTGTGGCTGTGCATCAGTGCACTCCCATGTCCGGTTCATCTTGTAGTGGGCAGTTAATTTCCCTTTCTAACCCAGGCACGGTATGTGTTATGACCTGGTGGTTACGGAGAAGCACTGATATGACCTGGTGGGTAAAATGAATCATGGGACAAGCTCTGAGGAGGTGGTAGCTTTACTGACCGCAGTTCCTAATCCTAACACCAACACTAGAAATAGCCGTGGAGTGTTCCTGACTCTCCCTAGACACCTCGTCACAGCCTAAGAGCTAACTACCCCTAAAGATGGAAATAGAAGACTATCTTGCCTCAGAGAAATTCCCAAAAGGAAAGGGAGCCCCCCACAAACATTAACTGTGAGTAGAGAGGGAAATGACATACACAGAAATGAAAACAGATTTTAGCAAAGGAGGCCAATTCTAATCTAGATAGACAGAAATAGAAAAGGATACTGTGCGGTCAGTATTAAAAACTAAAAATCCACGCAGAGTTTACAAAAATGATCTCCACACCGACTCACGGTGTGGAGGGGCAAATCTGCTTCCCAGAGCTTCCAGCTAGCCTGAATATTTCATAATGACAAGCTGGACAAAAAGAAACATAACTTAAACTGAGCAGTAAAGTCCAAAGCAAATGGACAACCAAAGAACTAGCAAGAACTTATCTTATGCTGAAATGGACAGGCCATCAGAGAAATCCAAGGAGAGATCTGAATCCAACCCAGAGAACATTGACAGCTGGCATGGATTACAGACCAGAGCCAAGTTAAATAGCAAGGCCAGGGGAGCCGATTAGTGAAAGCAGCTGCTGCGGCTAAACTCAAGGAGCAGCAGTTCCACTCGCAACCACCAGAGGGAGCCCAAGGGCAGAACTCACAAGTACCATTCATAACCACAGGAGGGAGCCCAAGAACGGAATTCACAACAGGTATGTGTAAAGAGCTCCATGGAGTAACCTGTAGTGTCGCCTGATGCATCCTTCACTTTTGGTTTGGGTGAACGACACAAGGGAACGTCTTGTTCCTGACCGGGAGCATCCACTGACGACTCGCTGCTTTTATATTTGGTACTTTCTGAAGAGGAGGCAAAAGAGCTAGAGGCTGAGTCAGCAAGGAAAGCCAAAACTTGTTCCTGCTGCTCCGGCTTTAAAAGCTGTTTTCCTATTCCCAGATAAGGGAGCCTTCAAGGCCTTGTGTAGCCAGACGATGACGCTGGCTCAACACCTCCAGCCTTAGGTGCTATTGTACTTTTGCCACTACCACCAGATGCTCCACCACCACCACCATCAGTACCAGCTGGCAACGACCGCCCATGGCCTCTTCCACCAGACTTTCTCATCCTTTGGAAAATCTAACCAAAATAACAACTGTTATATGGTACTGTAAAACAAGGTAGAAGGTGTGTATATAAACTTGTCAAGAATTTAAATCTCCCTTTGCATTGCTTTGGTCTGATATAGCAAAATATTTTGGTTTGATGAATGGATCAGTTTTAGTTTGAGAATAGAATTTCCACCCACCCTGTCAATTGGCATGATCAAAAAATTAAATGAAAAAAATTGATGCTTTTGGTTGCTGATCACATGCGAAACTCAGAAACTGTACCCACTGTATTTATATACAGACGAACAATGGTAGTAATGCTCACCTCTGCTGGTTGTCTGGAACTTCCCCTCCATTGATGTCTCAGTGCCGGCTATGAGCCGCTGAGATCTCGTGAGGCTGACTCAATGCAAAATGATAATGAGGGGTGGTTGTTCTTGCAGAAGAATTGACCCCCTCAAATAAATTTTTGTATTTTTGACTGACTGTGGTCACTAGATGTTTTACTAGAGTGGACTTTTACAGATGTGACAATACCAAATATTTCATTTCTTTTATTTGCAGGGAGTTTGTTTGAAATCTGCAGCAGGATAAAATTCATCCATGGACCCTAAATCCTCAACATGTCAATTTTTTGCTTCAGAGTTAAGTGAAAAGCTCACATCTTCTAATGGGGGTGATTTTCACACCAAAAACCCCACTAAATCTACCAAAAGGTGTGGATTTGCTACATGTGTTCTACTGCAGGATTGCTGCTGGATTTTCCATGTCGACATACTTTAAATGGGTAGCGACAAGGTTAATGACCCCATTTTAGCTTGGCTAAGGGGTTCATAAATGGTGGTCTGAAGCAGAGAAATGGTTAATGTGCATAACCACAGTGATGTAGGATGGTGAGGTGTTAATTGGGTTTTGCTCCTAAGAAAATTTTAGCTAAGCCCATCCGGGGAACGTGCCCAAGCCCCATCACCCCTGTATAATAAGGAGCGAACTAAACCTCCCAGCATGTCCAGGCTTGTATGGGATGTCAGAAAATTACAGGAAGGTAATATGAGAACAGGTCCAAGAATAACATGGTTTCCTCTGGTCTGTAACTTTGGGTTTGGGACATTAATGGTCCTCTCCTTTGTTTTCACATCGTTCTTTTTGTTGAACAGATGGTTTATTAGATCTAAAATGTTGGGTGATGTTCTTCAGTCGATTTGCGTTTTTCTCCATCGGTCGTAGCTGTACTTGCTATGCTCATAGTAGATCTTTTGAAATTCCTTCAGGAATGGAGCTCTCCCTTGCAGTCCTGGTGGTGAATCCTCAGCACACGGTTATTAGTCCCCTTTTTTAAGTTGGAGTCCTTGATTAGGCAACTCATCTGTCTCGTCAACTTTACTCCTGTCTCTAATTATGCCACTTTCCACAACGTGACAGAGCCGCATGCACACTTTTCCCTTCATCCAACCTGAGACTATGCTTCTTAATTAAGCGTTCCACAGCCACTGATCCTCCTGAGTAAGACCGCGCAGACTTCTCTTCAAAAGCTGCTCTGGCTGCTGATCTTGTTACAGGTGGATATTGAAACTTCTCATGTAATTTGTGAGATTATTATAAATAATTTAGAAGTGTGCCGCTCCCCTGTCTTCAGTTCTGCATACTCAGGAACAGCGGCACACAACTCGGGACACCCAGTTCATTTCAACATTTATCGGTTGTATCGGGAACAGCACCCTCCGGCTCTTGGTTCAGTAACACTACATTTCCCCCTACACTATCCCTGCTGTGATAGGTTTTTGTCAGACCAAAACTTTTGGCATAAGTCCCCACCGCATTAGAGATCATAACCTTTCCCTCACGTGGTTCCATAGCCAACTTCTTCAGTACGGAAAGGATGTCTGTGCTCTCCATAGCCAGATTCGAGCCTTGGGCAGGGAGTTTAAGGCCTCATAGCGACCAGAACAACCTGTACTTCTGTTAGCACCCCACTTCACTTTATAGTCGCCCTAGCAACTGTCACCATCGAACTCTCACTGAACAGTGAAAACAGTGGTTGCCTTTTGCTGGCCCTGACCCCTCCCACTTTGGGCTGAGCCCATCATTGACTGTCTTTTTTTACTCCATCTTCCCTTGCAGTTGGTTGCTGGTCATACTTAACCTGTGCAGTATATTTGCTATATCTAGTATGCCCATAACTGAGTTACTAAGTTAATCCTTAAGTCCTATGCAATTCCTTAAACTGAGCCCAACTCAAGGCTTTCCCTATATACGAGAGTCACGTTGGTTACTGTAATGCAATGCTATTAATGTGTATCACTTAGTGCCTATAGAATTATGCAGGTTCACAAATCGCAGTACTTGCAAAGTACAATAAAACCACCTCACAACACATTTAAATACACTTCTTGTAGATGTTGTCTTTGAGGAAGAAGCATTTGTCTCCTCTCGCACCCTTACAGGTGGTCATTCATGGCTAAAGACCGTAAAGTAGAATTTGAACCACTTTTCCTCCTTATTCCAAGACCAGACACTCTCCAAGCGATGATGGCCAAGTAAATGTGAGTGCCCTCACTCTCAAACTTTAGGTCTCCTCTCTAACCAGTCTTCTGCCTAGGCATAAAGTATCTACTGCATCCAAACATGAAGAGACAAAGGTCCCTTCACAGTAGAAAAAAAATCACCCAGTCCTCCTCTGGACAGTGAATCCAGTTTGGAAAAATCTAAGAACAATGGCCTCCAAAAAGCACAAAAATTAGACTTCTCCTCCCCCCCCAAAATGCCATCCGAGAGGGACATCACGATCATAGAAATGCACCTCCCTCATCATGGAAAATTATCTTCCGACACTCCTCGGGTATGAAGATGTGAGATTCGAGATCTTTGTCACTTGTAATGTGATCTCTGTATGCAGCCTCCGAGTGCTTCCAAGGAGTGTCCTGGAGGCATTACACATGCTTTCCTACATTGTTAGAGCACTCACCAGACATCATATTTTGACATGCTTGATGGCATTCAAATAAGTATTTGTGTGCCTTGAGCTGTCACTATTTGCCATCTGCACAACAAGGTGCCTCGCCACTTCAGTTAACAAATAATTGTCCTGAAATGTTCTCAGGACCAAAAACATGGTAAATAGAAAACAAAGGACGCACTTTGACCACAATAATTCAAAGGACATATAATACAACCATGAAGATAACACTGGGGTGCAACACCTGGCTTGAAAACAGACCAAGTAGAGGAGAAAGACCAACCGAATGATGGTGTGCACACCCAACAAGGTATCAATTATAGAAAGATAAGTTTTATTTGAACACAACGCACTACAAAAATTAAAACCTTTAAAAACAGTAGTACAAGTACATGACACTTGTGAACCACCCCCTAGGCATGACCCAAGTGGGAAGCCAAGTGTATAAATAGAACACTTAGAATCCCATGAGACACCAAAAAATATATTATGCTGAAGAGTGTCAATAGACAACAATACACATGCACATATACCTGCTTTATATACGAAGATCATCTTCACATAGGGTCTATCATGTGAACTCAGCAACCTGAATGAGCGCAAGAAAGAGGACCTTGATACAGTATTAAATATTAAAGAAGCATATAATTATATGCAACAGGATGTATTCACATAAAAGCTGGTGTAGCCATGTGGTCTCAAGGGGATGGGGGTGTAAGGGCAAACCCCACGCATATCGCTGCCTTGTGCAGCTTCGTCAGGGGAAGTAAGAGAATGGAGTGCTCAAATAACAACCTATATAGTGAACAATTATCACAAAATTGTTTACCGATGTGAATTTCCGGTCTGAAGAAACGCCAGGAAGCTTGGCTAACGCAAGCAGTGCACTCAATGGAAGAACAGTGCGGCGCCACCCACACGCCGAAAGTCAAATGACTATGCCGCAAAGGAAAGCAAAACGCGCTTGCGCCACACCTGGAGACTGTCTCCCAGTGCCGCAAGAGCGCATGCGCTGGTACCAGCATGAGGAGAACTAACATTATCAAGAGTGACAAAATGTGCTGTGCGCCAACTGGAATCTGCTGGCAAAGGGCGGTAGACAGGTCAGACTGTCAGTGTGCAAACCAAAAGCACACTTATGAGTGCAGGCCAAAATATATCCCATAAATCGGGCAGAGATGCAATAATTTGTAAACACAGAAAGCATGTTTATAGGTGGGAGGCATACCTGTAAGAAAAGAGTGGCAATAGGTTATCTATAATGACTACAGAATACATTATATTGCCTACGTAGCCATGTCCAAAACACTAGGGCAAAAAGGTCCATAAATAGTTTGATCCAAGGGACCATATGCCATAAAGAATAGCAAATGGAACTTTATGAATGTAAATTGTAAATTCTTCCAATCCAGACATCCACAAAGATGAGGGAAATATTTAGTCCCACACGATATTGGGTAAACTTCCATCCTGATTGGAAGGATTGGGTAGCCAATATTCCTTCATGACACAAGAGATCAGGAGATTCCCACGGATGAAATGCCAGGATAAGGAACTGTGTGAGATCCAAGATGGTAATAGTGCCATATAGTAGAGCCAATCAACTGAATCTTCCATTTTGCCAAAGAGTCCTAATCAAGGAAAGGATAACAGATAAACAATTATTATTCTTATCATGTTAATGTAAGTCTCTCAAATTAAGCTCAACCTAGAAATCCGATGAACAGGAGATCCTCATTGAGCCCCGTTGGTGCTATGGATTGAAGCATAAATATCCATCTTGATTCAAACTGTGAGGCGTTTTTGGTTACTACCACCTCTGCCACTATATGATGTTTTCTGTAAGCCCACAAATCTAATCCCAGACTATGATCCACCATGTGTGGTCAAAAAGTGGGTGGCTACCGGGGTGAAAACCTTACCCTTTTTTTTGGTCAGCGGCTGCCAAGTGGATAGTGGAAACGTGCTTTTGGGCCCTTTTTCTCAACTCTTGTGAAGTTTGTCCCACAGACTTTGTTGCACGGGCAAATAACTACAAAACGAAAGACGTTATAAATGCATTGAACGTAAGCTCTCAAAGGGTGGATCTGATGGTTCAAAGAATTCGCGAAAACATCCCTAATTGGGATCATAAAGGGACAAATGTTGGTCCCCACATGGGAAAGACCCTTTCAATACAATACCCCTATTGAGCTCAACAGTAAGCCTACTGAAATGGCTCCTGGTTAAAATATCCCGAAGATTAGGGTCCCTCCTAGCTGTAAGGAGAGGTAGAGTACTGTTGTGAATTCTGTTCTCGAGCTCCCTCCTGTGGTTATGAATGGTACTTCGGCGAGTTCTGTTCATGGACTCCCTCTGGTGGCTGTGAGTGGAGCTGCTGGTTCTGAGATTCCTTCTCCAGCTGATCTCGTTCAGGTCTTGGCTGGCTGCTCTATTTAACTCCACTCAGATCGTTACTTGATGCCAGCTGTCAATGTCCTAGTACTGGTTCAGTTCTCTTGGATCTTTCAGATGACCTGTCTACTTCAGCAAAAGCTAAGTCCCTGCTAGCTTATTTGTTACCACTGTGTTTTTGTCCAGCTTGTTGTTATGATTTTATCTTGTTAGCTGGAAGCTATGGGAGGCAGAGTGGCACCACCGCGCCATGAGTCGGTGCGGTGGTTTCTTTTGCACACTCTGCGTGGTTTTTTTGTTAGTTTTTTTTTTTATGCTGACCGCAAAGATACCTTTTCTATCCTCAGTCTGTTTAGTCAAGTCTGGCCTCCTATGCTGAAACCTATTTCATTCCTGTGTTTGTGACTTCCATCTTAACTCAGTCAATATATGTGGGGGCTGCCTATTTCTTTGGGGTATTTCTCTGAGGCAAGGTAGGCTGTATTTTCTATCTTTAGGGGTAGTTAGCTCTTAGGCTGTGAAGAGGCGTCTAGGCAGAGTCAGGAACGCTCCACGGCTATTTCTAGTTGTTGTGATAGGATTAGGGGTTGCGGTCAGCAGAGCTCCCTGTTATGGTTCTCAATGGCAAGAGAACATAGCCCAGCATACATAGGAACTAGCTCTTGGAAGGATGGAAACTTAAACTGACCATGAACTAAACCTGCCGCACAACTAACAGTAGCCGGGTAGCGTAGCCTGCGTTTTATCCCTAGACGCCCAGCGCCGGCCGGAGGACTAACTAATCCTGGCAGAGGAAAATATAGTCCTGGCTCACCTCTAGAGAAATTTCCCCGAAAGGCAGACAGAGGCCCCCACATATATTGGCGGTGATTTAAGATGAAAATGACAAACGTAGTATGAAAATAGGTTTAGCAAAATCGAGGTCCGCTTACTAGATAGCAGGAAGACAGGGTACTTTCATGGTCAGCTGAAAACCCTATCAATACACCATCCTGAAATTATTTTAAGACTCTAGTATTAACTCATAACATCAGAGTGGCAATTTCAGATCACAAGAGCTTTCCAGACACAGAAACAAAACTGCAGCTGTGAATTGGAACAAAATGCAAAAAACAAACAAGGACAAAAGTCCGACTTAGCTGGAAGTTGTCTGGTAGCAGGAACATGCACAGAAAGGCTTCTGATTACAATGTTGACCGGCATGGAAGTGACAGAGGAGCAAGGTTAAATAGCGACTCCCACATCCTGATGGGAACAGGTGAACAGAGGGGATGATGCACACAAGTTCAATTCCACCAGTGGCCACCGGGGGAGCCCAAAATCCAATTTCACAACAGCTCCCACTTCCCAGAGCTCGTCCTGTATTGCTAGTTTGCTCATCTGGTCATTTCTAGTGCTCCTAACCACCAGCTCAACATAAGAGTACTAGTCACTGCGGCTGTTTGAGTATCCGTTCTTAAAATGGACCAATGTTTGTTTAAAATATTCCTCACCTGATGCCAGGTGCTGTTAAACTCTGTAATAAACCTGGGCCGTATATCCCTCTCGTGTATCTGGGGTAATAACAATGATGCTTGATCATGTGATTGTGCATTGAAACTCAACTGAAATTGTCCTCCTGGGATATTCACGTTGTTTGAATCGATCAGTGAGATCCCGAGCCTGAGAGAAAATCTCGATCACTCGTACAATTACGTCTGACCCGAAGGAATTGACCAATAAAGAGTTTGTAGCTGTTGCTTTCCGGAATAAATTGGTTGCCAAATGTGAGTCTTGTATAAACACCCTCAGATCCAGAAAAGTTGCGTAACTAGCATAGATGGAATGGGTCCGAAAAATGTTATCAGTAAGACGATCCACAAATTGCATACATTCTATTTCTGTACCCGTCCACAGAAAGTCGTCTATATAACGATTCCAGTGACATACCTGGTTTTTGAAAGCCCCTGATGGATATACAACATTTTTCTTCCCACCATCCTAAGAAAGTATTTGCATAAGCAGGTGCACACCGAGCACCCATCGCCACTCCAGAGATCTGTAAGAAAAAGGCTCTGTCAAAGAGAAAGTAGTTATGATGTAGAATAAACTTTGAGAGATCAAGGAGAAAGGAGCCATGAAAGCGACCGACATGGTCAAACTTGTCAAGAAAAAAAAATGCTACAGCATCCATTCCATCCTTGTGACTGATGTTAGAGTAAAGAGATTCCACATCACACGTCACAATAAAACATTCGGATGGCACAGTAAGGGTATGTTTCCACGGTAAGTAAACGCTGCTTGTTTGACGCTGCAGCGTCAAACAAGCAGCGTCCAGATGTTCCAGCATAGTGGAGGGGATTTTATGAAATCCCGTCTCCACTATGCGTGGAAACCCGCACGCGGAGGCCCTGCGACTCCGGACATGCTGCGCGTCTTTTCAGATCGCAGCATGTCCGTACACCTTGCGGGGACGCAGCGTCCTCGCAAGGCATATCACAGGGCCCTATGGCGAGGGGTGCGATGATCCCGGATGTGTACTGTACACATCCGGCACCATCGCGTCTCAGAAAGGGGGCGGGGCTTAGCGCCGAGCGGCTTCGCCGCTGCGGCGATAACGTCGGCCGTACGGAACGTGGAGACATACCCTAATATTTCGACAGATCTCAATGAAGTGAGAGGAATCCCTGATGAAAGAGGGTAATGAAGAGACCAGGGGCGGCTGTAGGAAAAAATCCTAATACTCACAGGCTTTTTCAGAGGCTGCCGATGCTGGAAACGATTGGTCAGCCCGGGGGTCTGGCAGTGTCCTTGTGGACCTACGGGAGCATATAGTATGTTGAAATAATCGATGTTCCCCCATCCCACATCCTCTGGAACTCTCTGCCCCAACACGTCCGACTATCATCCACAGTCGGATCCTTCAGACGGAACACGAAAACTCATCTCTTCAGGAAAGCCTACAGCCTGCACTGACCCCGCTGCCTCCTCATCACTACCGAAGCTACCGCCTCACCAACACTGGAGCTCCTGCAACCCCCAACCTACTGTCTCCTTCCCCATAATCCTGTAGAATGTAAGCCCGCAAGGGCAGGGTCCTCGCCCCTCTGTATCAGTCTGTCATTGTTAGTTTGTTTACTGTAAGTGATATCTGTAACCTGTATGTAACTCCTTCTCATGTACAGCACCATGGAATCAATGGTGCTATATAACTAAATAATAATAATGTTCCGCCCACAAATTTTCGTTACCAAATTGACTGGCTCTATTGAGTAACACATGGAACTTAGACACAAAGATAGATGTTGGGTCCGACAGCAATCGTTGGTAAAATCGAGTGTTATTAAGCTGCCTGTGTGCTTCCTCTATATACATCTGGGTCGGCCAAAGGACTATGTTGCCTGTTATGATCTGGTGACCTTGGAGCCGCATGAAACTTTCTCTGGAGTCGGTGGAACCTGTACTGACCGCAAATCCTGAACTAACACCGCAACTAGAAGTAGCCGTGGGGTATGCCTAACATACCCTAGACACCTCGACACAGCCGGAGGACTAAATACCCCTATAGATGGAAATAGGAATGCTACCTTGCCTCAGAGCAGACCCCCAAAGGATAGGCAGCCCCCCACGAATAATGACTGAGTAGGAGAAGAATAGACACACGCAGGTAGAAAACAGGATTTAGCAAAAGAGGCCACTCTAGCTAAATAGGAAAGGATAGGACAGATTACTAGGCGGTCAGTATTAAAACCCTTCCAAAAATACCCACAGCAGATAATACAAAAAGTTCCACAATCTAACTAAAGACATGGAATGTATATCTGCCACTCCAGAGAATCCAACAAGACTGAGAAAATACTGACACAATCTAAGCTGGACAAGAAAACACAAAGAATAGCACTGAATTGTGAAGCACATAGCATGTGTGCCACAGGAAAAAAAAAACACACTTATCTTTGCTGATTTGGCAGAAAGGCAGGAGGAACCAGGCAGAGGTCCAACACCTCCCAACAACAATTGACAACTGGCAAGGACTAATGAATCCTGCACACCTAAATACCCCAGTCAGAACTGCAATCAGCAGATACACGTGACCAGGACTGCAACTCGGGCAACTGCATTACCACCTACAACCACCGGAGGGAGCCCACAAGCAGAATTCACAACAGTTGCCCCGTTTATCAGCCTCTTTAATAGTGAAAGCGCTGTTGCTTTTTAGAGATGAAGGTGCCCGTTGTTCTGCTATAGAAAGATTGGGTGCAGTGCCTCTGAGGTGACATGGACATAATATCCCGCTTTACCAGTTTGAAAAAGATCTTAATCGCCGGTACCAAAGAAAATGAGGGCGTCCTTGTGGATTCTGAATGAAAATTGGTTCTCTTCTAGAATCTCCAGCAAGTCTTGAAACACCTGGCATTCGTCTGAGGGGAGGTTATGAATTTGTTGGGTTTTTTTTTGTAAATTACCTGAAAAGTAAGATTTCTGCAAAACAAAGATCTTTGATTAGATTGAATTTCTCAACCTTATGAGTAGGCACAAAGGCGAGATCTTTCTGTAAGACAGAAATCTCCGGTGGGGATAAAGCAGTCTGAGATTAATAACACTGGCCAACAGTGAAAATGTTTCTGAAATGAAAATAGCTGGTTTGTAATAATTTTAGCATCCTAAAAACGAATATGTTACTTAAAAATCATTATTAGCTCTTGTTGCTGAGATACAGGTCATTTAAGATTATTATGCAGGAAAATAGGGAAATTTTGAATTTTCAACAAATGTGTATTGGTAAACCTGATTACAGACCTGTTGAACCAATGTCAGCCATTTTATAAATTGTGTCTGCATAGTTTGTACTAATTGAAGTCTCTTTCTCTTGTTGCAGTAATTTTGTGGAGAGAATTTACACTTTGAAAATGCCTCGTAAATGTGCAAATATTGTTAACAATTTTTGTTACGTGTGTGGTTATGTGACATTTGCCAACCAAAGAAGACCAATTACTCCACTTGTGAAGACTGCTTACCATCATTACTTTGCTTATACGTGGCACTTAAATACGTGGCACTTAAATACGTGGCACTTATACGTGGCACTTAAATACGTGGCACTTATATACGTGGCATTTTGAGACCTATAATTTTTCCACATTTTGGTCCACAGAGTCATGTGAGGTCTTGTTTTTTGCGGGACGAGTTGACGTTTTTATTGGTAACATTTTCGGACACGTGACCATTTTTTATCACTTTTTATTCCGTTTTTTGTGAGGCAGAATAACCAAAAACCAGCTATTCATGAATTTCTTTATACCGTTCTGCGTTTGGTAAAATTGATAAAGCAGTTTTATTCGTCGGGTCAGTACGATTACAGCGATACCTCATTTATATCATTTTTTAATGTTTTGGCGCTTTTATACGATAAAAACTATTTTATAGAAAAAATAATTATTTTGGCATCGCTTTATTCTGAGGACTATAACTTTTTTATTTTTTTGCTGATGATGCTGTATGGCGGCTTGTTTTTTGCGGGACAAGATGACGTTTTCAGCGGTACCATGGTTATTTATATCCATCTTTTTGATCGCGTGTTATTCCACTTTTTGTTCGGCGGTATGGTAATAAAGCGTTGTTTTTTGCCTCGTGTTTTTTTTTTTTTTTTTTTCTTACGGTGTTTACTGAAGGGGTTAACTAGTGGGACAGTTTTATAGGTTGGGTCGTTACGGACGCGGCGATACTAAATATGTGTACTGTACTGTGCAATTTATACTCTTGTAATGAATTCTTCTCGCTACCTACAGCACATACTTCCATGGCGTGTATCTAAAAAACGAGAGCTAATTAAACAATTCTGTGGGTATATTTGAGTTTCTCGACCCAAAATTAGTAATATTTGCCTATTTTCATCAAAGAAACATAAAAAAAGTTGTTTTTTGTTGGCCTGTGTAATCTGTAGAGAATTCCGTATTACCTCTGAGTGTTCCTGATCCGGATTAGTGTTATCACTCACTTGCGTCTGATTGGATAATTGCGTGGAAAGGGGGATCCCCGACCACTGTAACGTGGGGCCTGTTTTTTTAACTCCTGTTCTTGTGCCCTCTACCCCATCTGGTCCGGGGTCTAGCTCGCTTCCAGTTGACAGAAAAATCACTCGCTAGCTTCTCTCAATAGAGGTTGGACCGTCTGAGGGAGGGTTTGTCCTATTTGGTCTATTATGACGAGTTACCCCGTTTCCACCTGAAAACTGTCTGCTGCTCAAAGTCAGATCTGTCTCTCTGAAACTTATTTTGTTTTCTTTTTCAAGTATTTTTATTGAACCTTTTGAAAAAATTTTGAACATGCATTTTGTTTATATGTATATTTCGCATTAGTAAGTATGGGAAGGAAGGATTGGGAAGGGTTTGGGGAAAGGGTTTGGGAAGGGGAAGAAAAACTTTAATAGTAACACAGACAGATTTGTGATTACTTGTATAACTGCTACAGTAATTGATCTGTCTTGATATAATTAACTTCCATAAATTTCTGGATTCAAACTATGTACATAAAGAGTAGCAAAATCTTCTACCTTGAACTTTATAATAAAGATAACAGTTAATCTAAGGTTTGGTGTATAGTATTCCATTTGCTCCATTTTTTTAAAAAAAATTTTCTTGTCGTATTTATGCAAACAACCGTTAGCTATTGAGAATTTTAAGTCTAACGTATTATGAATTCTCAGTTTGTCAACAATGTCAGAGAACTTTGGTATGTCAGTCCTTTCCAAAAGGTGGTAATCATGTTTAACTATCAGTAAGAGATGTATTATGACCTTTTTAGTTGAGTATTGTACATCTTCCATGTCTAAAAAGAAGAATGCTGTTTGTGGGGAAAGAGTGAAGTTACATAGTTAATAAGGTTGAAGGAAGACTTTAAGTCCATCTTGTTCAACCCATAGCCTAACCTAACATGCCCTAACATGTTGATCCAGAGGAAGGCAAAAAAAGCCCATGTGGCAAAGAGTAAGATCCACATTGGGGAAAAAAAAATCCTTCCCGACTCCACATACGGCAGTCAGACTAGTTCCCTGGATCAACGCCCTATCAAGGAATCTAGTGTATATACCCTGTAACATTATACTTTTCCAGAAAGGCATCCAGTCCCCTCTTAAATTTAATTAATGAATCACTCATTACAACATCATACGGCAGAGAGTTCCATAGTCTCACTGCTCTTACAGTAAAGAATCCGCATCTGTTATGATGCTTAAACCTTCTTTCCTCCAGACGTAGAGGATGCCCCATTGTTCCTGTCTCTGGTCTATGATTAAAAAGATGATCAGAAAGGTCTTTGTACTGTCCCCTCATATATTTATACATTAACATAAGATCACCCCTTAGCCTTTGTTTTTCCAAACTAAATAGCCCCAAGTGTAATAACCTATCTTGGTATTGCAGACCCCCCAGTCCTCTAATAACCTTGGTCGCTCTTCTCTGCACCCGCTCCAGTTCAGCTATGTCTTTCTTATACACCGGAGACCAGAACTGTGCACAGTATTCTAAGTGTGGTCGAACTAGTGACTTGTATAGAGGTAAAATTATGATCTCCTCATGAGCATCTATGCCTCTTTTAATGCATCCCATTATTTTATTTGCCTTTGTAGCAGCTGCCTGACACTGGCCACTAAAGGCCCCGTCACACTTAGCGACGCTAAAGCGATCCCGACAACGATACGACCTGTCAGGGATCGTTGCTGCGTCGCTATGTGGTCGCTGGTGAGATGTCAAAACAGTGAGATCTGACAACGATGTCACATGGCAGCTATTATGACGATTCAGACCTCGATGAGGGACGTCGTGTGACGTTGTAGTCAACGAGGTCGTTGGTAAGGTGTCAAACACAGCGATGTGTGCTACCCAGCGGGACCTCAACGATCAAAAAAAGGTCCAGGCCATTCCGACACGACCAGCGATCTCACAGCAGGGGCCTGGTCGCTGCTACGTGTCAAACATAGCGAGATCGCTACTGAGGTCGCTGTTGCGTCACAAAACTTGTGACTCGGCAGCGATCTCGCTAGCGACCTCGCTTAGTGTGACGGGGGCTTAAATGTGAGTTTGTCATCCACCCATTCACCCAGGTCTTTTTCATTGACTGCTTTGCCCAGAGTTTTAGAATTAAGCACATAGTTATACATCTTATTACTTGTACCCAAGTGCATGATCTTACATTTATCCCCATTAAAGCTCATTTGCCATTTATCAGCCCAAGCTTCTAGTTTACATAAATCCTGTAATATAAAATTGTCCTCCTCTGTATTGATTACCCTGCAGAGTTTAGTGTCATCTGCAAATATTGAAATTCTACTCTGAATGCCCCCTACAAGATCATTATTAAATATATTTAAAAGGAGAGGGCCCAATACTGACCCCTGTGGTACCCCACTGCTAACCACAACCCAGTCTGAGTGTGCTCCATTAATAACCACTCTGTTTCCTATCCCTGAGCCAGCTCTCAATCCACTTACACATATTTTACCCTATCCCCATTATTCTCATTTTATGTAACAACCTTTTGTGTGGCACCGTATCAAAAGCTTTTGAGAAGTCCTTATACACTACATCTACTGGGTTCCCTTGGTCCAGTCCGGAACTTACCTCTTCATAGAAGCTGATCAGATTAGGAATTTTTGTTATCACTGATCATATTGTCGCCATGAGATTTTCTTGTGTAAATACTGATGAAAACAAGTCATTTAGCATATTGGCTTTTTCCTCATCCTCATCCACCATTTCACCCAGACTATTTTTAAGGGGCCAACACTATAATTTTTTTTAGTTTCTTAATGTTTACATAGAATATTTTGGGATTATTTTTGCTCTCTGGCAATGAGTCTCTGTCTCAATGTTTGCTGCCTTGATTTGCTTTTTACAGGATTTATTTAATTTTCTGTATTTATTTAATGCCTCATCACTCCCTACTTCATTTAATTCTCTATATTCTTTCTTTTTGTCCCTTATTGCGCCCCTTACAGCTCTATTTAGCCATATTGGTTTCCTCCTATTTCTAGTATGTTTATTCACATACGGTATATACTGTGCACAGGTCCTATCCAGGATGCTAATAAACGTCTCCCATTTTCTTTGTGTATTTTTATGTCTCAGGATATCGTCCCAGTTAATTGCACCAAGATCCTCTCTCATCCGTTGGAAATTTGCCCTCCTGAAGTTTAGTGTCCTTGTCACCCCCCTACTACCCATCTTATTAAAGGAGACATGAAAACTTATTATTTTGTGATCACTATTCCCCAGTGACCCCCAACCCTTATATTTGATATGCGGTCTGGCCTGTTGGTTAATATTAGGTCTAGCAGTGCCCCCCTCCTTGTTGGGTCCTGAACCAGTTGTCGGAGGTAATTGTCTCTCATAGTTGTCAGACCCCGATCACCTTTACTGGAACTGAAGGTTTCTGTTCCCCAATCTATTTCAGGGTAGCTGAAGTCCCCCATAATAATGACTTCTCCTTCAGTCGCAGCTTCATCTATTTGCTTTACGAGGATATTCTCCGTTGCTTCCATTATTTTTGGAGACTTATAACAAACCCCTATCAGTAATTTATTATTTCCCCCCTCCCCTTAGCTCCACCCACAGGGACTCTACATTTTCATTAAATTCACCAATATTATCACGCCGGATGGGTATTAAGGATGATTTTACATAGACACACCCCTCCCCCCTCGCTTATCTGTACGGTCATTTCTTGTTCAAATTTTATTAATGTTATATAATGCAGATAACCTATACAAAAAAACATTTTTAAATTTTGTATGGAAGGTATAGGGGCAATGCGGGGGGAAAAAAAAAAAGGAAGGGGAATAAAGGGAAAAGGAGATGGGAATGGAGGGGAACCAGGGAGAGGAAAACTTGAGAACTTTAGTATAAATATTTGTTAATGATATAAGTCATAACTTATTTCTAAATAAACAAGTAAACAAGACTAAATATTGTCCAATAGCGTTATCCCTAACCAGAAGCCTCATTCAGAGGTCCAGGAAATATCGACAAACCTAAAATAAACATAACATTTGGTGTGTTAAGTGTATTAACATCAGTTAGAGTGTAGAATGGAACTAAGTTTGAGGGTATCTAGTACTCCATTTATCCCACTTCAATCCGTATTTAAGTAAACTTCCTTTTATGACTGCAAATCTGTATTCCAGAGAACTATGAAGACGAAGCCTGTCAACAATGTCAGGGAGTCCCGGTATCGCCGTCTTCCTCCAGTAGAAAGCAATCATATTTTTAGTTACTAATAGTAGGTGTATGATCACATACCTCATTGAGGGATGTATATCGTCCAGATCCATAGAGAGCAAGGCAGTCTGAGGAGTAAGTTGGAATTCTTTGTCAAGTATGTTTCTGATGTAGTTAGAAACCTGAGTCCACAGTGGTTTGATTTTTGGACAGCTCCAGAAGATATGGAGCAAGCTCCCGGGGTACCCACAATCTCTCCAACAGAGAGAAGACTGTGATTTGTTAAAGTGAGAGAGCCTCCCAGGGGTCAAATACCACCTAGCCAGTATTTTAAAGAAATATTCGTGAAGAGTTAAGGAAATATTAGAAGCGTAAGAGTTAATCAAGGCCCTTTCCCAAGACTCTTCGCTGAAGGAGGTTCTTAAATCTTTCTCCCAGCGTTTCATATAAGAGTTTCTTGTAAAGCTATTATCGTTATTGAATAAATCATAAATGTACCTTGTGCTCCAGAAAGTTTTGTGATTGGTGTTGTTAAGAAGCCTGACTACCACTTCTGCTTTTTGAGTGTGAGCCTTTTAAGAATTTGCCTACTTGCTCTTTTATCATAATGTATTCCATAAAGTCTGAGGACTGAAGATTGAATTTTCTTTTGAAACTTTGAAAGGTGATGAACTTGCCATTGTAAATATCCCCAATTGTTCTGATACCCAGTTCCGACCATTTTGTTGGGAGTTGTGAATTGAATATATCTGCTAGTAATGTAAGTGGAAATTTATATAGGAATTCTGAGTCTTTGTTGCCCCTTTTTAATCTTGCCAGTTTGGTCCATGAGACAGATAGCTTCGATGATGGGATGAGAAGAGGACGAAATTGAGGGTCTGGATTTTAATATTTTGTTGTATACACAAAATTTTAAGGGGCGATATTTATTATGTGAAGCTTCCAAATCTACCCAGGCTGGTACATCTGATTGTTTAAACCAATTTAAACTTTGTTTTATAAGATTACTATAGTAATAGGCTTGAACATTGGGCAGGCCCAAACCACCTCTGGATTTATGTTTGTAAAGAATACTGCAAGCCATCCTCGCTCTACCACTGCCCCATATAAATGAGTTTATCGATGTTTGTAGCTTACTTAAAAGGGAGGAAGGGATCAGCAGAGGGAGCGACCGAAATAGGTAAAAAATTTTAGGTAAAGCTATAGTTTTAACTGCGAGTATTCTTCCTGTCCAAGACAACTCTGTTTTACTCCAAGTTTGAAAATCTTGTGAGAACTTGCAGTACCCTTTCAATATTTTTGACTGACGTGAAATTTTGGAGAAGGTTATTCCCAAGTAGGATATTTCAGTCTCTTCCCATATGAAACCCGTCCTCTCTCAAGATTTTTTCAGATTGTTTATCCAAATTAAATTGGAGAATTTTGGATTTTTTTCTGTTAATTTTGAAATAGGAAACCTCAGAGAAGGATTCCAAAATTTCAAGCAATGCAGTAGTAGATGTGATTGGGTCAGAGAGACAGCAGCAGGTCATCCCCGAACAGACTGATTTTGTGTTGTCGGCGAGCAGTATCAATACCCCTGATCAGTATGTTATTCCTAATTTGAATCGCCAACGGCTCTATTGCCAATGCAAATAAAAGCGGAGATAGTGGGCACCCTTGTCTGGTGCCGTTATTTATTGAAAATGTTTTGGAAAACTGGTTATTAACATATATCCGCGCGCTAGGGGAGGAATACAGAGCAAATATAGATGTGGTGAGTTCTCTACCAAAACCAAAGCGATCCAGGACGGCCCTAAGGTAATCCCAATTTATGCGGTCGAACGCTTTTTCCGCGTCTAGCGTAATCAATAGTGAAGGGGATTGGTTTGCTTTAATTTTATTTATTATGTTTAGAAGCCTCCTGGTTCCGTCTGAGGTCTGTCTTCCCATAATGAAACCTAGCTGGTCGTTGTTAATCAGTCTAGGAAGAACTTCCTTCAGTCTTTCAGCTAAGATTTTTGCATACATTTTCAGAAGTGAGATAGGTCTAAAATTTTGAACCTTATCAGATTCGCTCTGGCCTTTGGGAATCATTACTATCGTAGCCTCTAACATTTCCTTTGGAAAGGAACCACACATAGATGCTCTGTTAAAGACCTGCTCCAAGCACGGGGACAAAATGTCAGAGAAGGCTCTATAATACTCGCCGACAAAACCATCGGGTCTGGGGGATTTCTGTAATTTGAGGTTGTGTATTATGTTTTTTATTTCTTCTACTCGGAACGGAGAGGTCAGAACCTCCAAATCTGCCAGTTCGATTTAAGGGATTTGTATATTTTCCAAAAAGTTTTTAATGATTGATTTGTCTGGGCGTTGGGTATTGGGATCTATATTTAAGTTATAGAGACTATGATAATACTCGGCGAAGGTGTCTGCAATTTCCTTTGGGTGAAATTTTCTCGCCTTGCTCATTTTTAATTTTGGAAATTCTATTTCTAGTTCTCTCTTTTTTTTAGTCTATTTAGCATAAATTTCGTTGGTTTATTAAGGGAAGAATAGACCTTAAATTTTGATATTTTTATTGCTGAATCGTATTCAGAGAGGATGGCTGTTTTTAGTTTTTGTCTAAGGTTGAGTATATCTAAGTGGATATCAGATGAGGGTGGGTGTAGGGTATTTTGTATTCCTTCTTTAACTCTGGTTTGTTCGTGTAGGTTTTTTATATTCTCCCTTTTCTTTTTGTTATACCTAGCTGAAATCTGCATGATTTTACCCCTCAAGACCGCTTTATGGGTGTTCCACAAAGAGAAAGGACTGATACCCTCTGTGGAGTTTTCGTTGAAATAATTTCTGATAGTCTCTTCTATTTCAGATTTATATTCAGGGATATTGAGGAGAGTGGCGTTGCATTTCCATGAAAAGGTATTTTGGGGCATTTGTGAGAGATTAAGTTTTGATAGTACTGGGGAGTGGTCAGAAAATGACTTGTTAAAGATATCTACACTTTCAAATTTAATCAGAGAAAAGATGTCCGTCAGAACTAAATCAATCCTTGAGGAGGTCTTATATACGGAAGAGTAGTGTGTGTACTCCCGTGAAGAGGAGTTAAGGCACCTGAAAACGTCATAAAGTTCATTTTCTTTGAGCCAGTTATTGATAGATGGTGCTAGATGGCGGGTGGTTGAGGATGAGTCAGTATGCCCATTTGGAACTATATTAAAATCTCCTACCACTAGCAGAACTCCTTTTTGGTGGGCCTTGATTTTCTTTAGAATCTTGTTAAGGAAGCTTATTTGTCTACGATGTGGAGCGTATACATTGACTACAGTGTGGGGAGTATTATTAATTAAGCAGACCAGAATATGGAATCTGCCTAGAGGGTCTTTGATTTCCTCGGTCATCTGAAAAGGGACAGAATCTTTGGTTATGGTAATTACACCAGCTTTTTTTTTGTTGTTGTATGGAGGAAAAGATGTGCGGATAATTCTTATGTGAGAAGGGAGGGTGGTTGTTTTCGATCAGCTTTACCTCCTGAAGGCATATGATGTCTGCCTTGCTCTGTCTGATCTCTTTCCATATCGTGAATCTTTTCCAGGGACTGTTGAGACCCCTGACATTGTATGACAGGCTCCGCAGGGACATTGAACACAGGACAACTTTATTTCTAAGAAAATTGACACAAAAGAAAAATTTTGTTATAAACAATGAAACTAGCAATAACAGTAACCAAAATACTTGAAACTTGATATGAGAACTTTCTAAAGTCCTCTTGAAGGATCTCTCTTGATGAGATTTCTTCTATCAAAAAAGGAAAAACTCGTGTAATGAGCCCCCAGCTACACCGTAATAGGTGTGAGAGACCAATTTAGGTATCAAAAATTTCAGACAAATCCATCAACCAGATAGGAATTTAAGAAAGTCCCATCCCTCATCCGGACTTATCAGAGGGATCACTTTGCCTCTATAAGAGACTAGGAGCTTAGTGGGAAACCCCCATTTATACGCAATCCCTTTATCCCTTAGTCTAGCAGTGATTTCTCTGAAAGATCTACGGACGTCGATGGTGTGTTTTGATAAGTCTGCAAATATTTTTATATGTGAGTATGGGTCTGGGAATGTACCTTTTTCTCTCAAAAAATTTTGTATCTTATTCTTGGTCTCAAAGAAATGAATTCTTAGCAAAGTATCTCTTGGCTTATCAGAAGAAATTTTGGAGGGCCTGGGTAGTCTATGAATCCTATCAATAGATAGTTCAAGGTCAGTTAGTTCAGGGATGGCGGACTTGAATAGGTTTTTGGTGTAATCGGAGAGGTCTGGTTGGTTAATGTCTTCAAGAATACCTCTGATCTTTATATTTCTCCTATTTCTATCCTCAAGGTCTGCTAGTTTGAATTGTAGATTAATTATATCAGTTTTCATGTCCGCATTTTGTTTTTCGAGGGCTTCTGTCTTGTTCTCTAGCTGTTTAACCTTCTTTTCACTCAGTTCTAGTTTTTTGGTAATTCCCTCGCAAATCTCAGAAAATGAGCTCTGAAATTTACTCAGGCCTGTCTCAAGTCTTCTGTCAATAAGGTCAGACATTTTTTTGAAAGAAGCTTTCATTAGGGATCAGTTTCTCCTCCTCTAGTGGACGTTGATCATCCATTTTCCTGCGTACAGCAGGACTTTCATTGGGAGAGTAGTCTCTATATGAATCTGAGTCTTCAGACTCAACCTTCTAACAGATCCCTAGCTGCCATATCTTTTTGATGATTTATAGGTATCCATATGTTCAGAAAAGGCAATGTTGAGGGTAGCAGGTGCTTGTTTTTTAAGCTCTTTAATATTCTGAGAGATGTGTGAACTGCCTTTAGGAGAAAGTGGGGGCCCTGACTTTTGTGAACCTAGTTTAGGGATGCCACTAGAAGTGCATCCAGGTATCTTGTTTCTGCCTACAGAAGGAAGTAAAGGTTTAATGGGCGATCTAGAATTGTCGCGTTTGAGTATTAAATATGTCTTCCGTGGATCTGGAAAAGGATGTATGTTGTGAGTTTTTGCCTCTTGGGGCAAATTTTTTAGTTTCACCTTTGTGCCATATTGGTGTATATGATTACCCGCAATGTAGCTTATACAGTATTATAGGAATCTACAATCTAGGACCAACCAAATTTCAAGGTAATAACCGTAAAAGCAGAGTTCTGTGATATAACTTTCACGGATGTCTGGAGATGTGAAATTCCGCAGCGCAGTTCTCTCATGTAAGAAAAGAAAAAAACAACAATAATTCACCATGTAGTTTCTGCAGAATATGAGTAATGATTTCCAATGTGGAATTTACCACCAGTAGTAATAGTGCGCAGCTTCTATGGCTGTGAAATGGTTAAAGCTCAGTTCGGGTCCAATATAACTTGCTTGGAATTTGCTGTAGCACAGCTTTAATGAGGTAGTAGCAGTATCTTTGCACAGCTTGACACTTAATGCGGTTCCGCAGATAGAAAATTCCCCTATGCGTGTCACAAGTGTTCCCACCACGGCTCAGTGCACAACACCCCTTAAGTTCCACAGCACGGCTCCCGCATGTAATATAAGAGCGTTCCACAGCACGACTCCCGCATGTAATATAAGAGCGTTCCACAGCACGACTCCCGCTCCCTATTTCAGCACTGTTCCACAATGTGGCTCCTGCCAATAACCTAGATAGTATTCCCCAGCGCGGCTCCCGCAAGTAACAGCACTAATGTTCCACTGTGCGGCTCCCCTCCACAATTATAGCTTAATTCCACAGAGCGGCTCCCGCCAGTATCGCCAAACGAGTTCCACAGTATGGCTCCCGCTGTCTAAATCAGTAAGATTCCACAATGCGGCTCCCGCTGAGAGTGATACCTGTGCCCGTATGGGCGATGCTGTGAAACTTCGTCGCTGCAATCTCGGTATTCTCCGCTGATGTCCAGAGCCCTGCTCGGAGGGGTGTTGCTCCTGCACTCCTTATCCGGCTCTTTCAGTCACGGCACAGGTCCGGCGGCCACTTGCAGGAACCCACAGGGGAGCAGCGTCGGGAGCGGTGAGGGGATAAGTGCACGAGCAGCGGCGGCAGTAGGAATCACTTACCGCTGGCCGCTGCATCTATCTCTCCTCCTGTCTCAAACAGCAGCCGGGCTCTTCAGTTCCTGCTTTAAGAGGTGGTGCCGCTGCGTCTCAGTCCCCGGATCTTGCAGCCGCTGTCTTCGGCCAGCGATTCTTGTGAAGGGGGATCTGTCCCAGTGCGTCCAACTTCTGTGAACTCCATAGCTGGGCTGCCAAAGTCTAGCGAACAGCTTTTGAGAGGAGGGGGAGGAAGTCCCCTTTGCACTCTGTACCTGGCTCCTTCAGTCTTTATGTCAGTCTGGCAGCAGGTTATTAGTACTTCAGGGAAAGATTCTTCTGCCGCTTACCTCAGATTTAAATGCGGCTTAGGATGGTTTCTCCTCCAGTATGAATGTTGATTTCTGATGAGCTGAAAGGGAAAAGGAGTTGTAAATCCTCTGCCCTAAGTTACCCGAGAGCCCGATGAGGCAATGTTTTCTTTTCTCCGATCAGGCAGCTGTATACAAGGGCCGAATCTCCCGCCCTGCAGCTCCAAGATGGCGCCCGTCTTCCTCAGGAGGGGGAGAGCTGCACGCTGTTCAGAATTCAAATCTCAGGATCCCCTGAGGCTAGAGACACGATTTAGGGCTCAATTTGTTCCCAGCAGCTGTATTATCAAGATTGGCTCCCAATAAAGCTTTTCCTCGTCTCTATAGTCGATTTAAGTCACTTTGTATAGGGTTGCAGACTGAAGCTCACAGCTCTTGCTTCTTTACATAGCAAGAGCTAGGCCACACCCCCTGTACGGTCATTTCTGAACAGGCTATAGACCTGCAAGTTAACAGCCCAGTCATGGCTCTCATCCAGCCACGTCTCAGATATCCCCACCATGTCATAATTATGCTCCAACAACATTAGTTCTAATTCGTCCATTTTGTTGGCGAGGCTTCTGGCATTAGTATACATGCACTTGATGTTACTCTCTGTACCTCTATTCTTTCTTAAATTACTAACTGTTCTAACCCCACCCCCCATGCCACCGCCACCCCCAACTTCCTTATTTGTGCCCAGGTCTCTATCTGCACTATCTTCCCCTCCTATAAAATGAATACCCTCCCCCCAATCCCTAGTTTAAACACTCCTCCAACCTTCTAACCATTTTCTCCCCCAGCACAGCTGCACCTTCCCCATTGAGGTGCAGCCCGTCCCTAGCGTAGAGCCTGTAGCCCACTGAGAAGTCGGCCCAGTTCTGCAGGAACCCAAACCCCTCCTTCCTACACCAATTCTTGAGCCACTTATTAACCTCCCTAATCTCCCGTTGCCTCTCTGGCGTGGCACGTGGTACAGGCAGTATTTCGGAAAATACCACGTTGGAGGTCCTTGCTTTCAGCTTGCAGCCGAATTCCCTGAAATCATCTTTAAGGACCTTCCACCTACCTCTAACTTTGTCATTTGTGCCAATGTGCACCATGACCGCTGGGTCCTCACCAGCCCCTCCCAGTAATCTGTCCACCCGATCAGCGATGTGTCGGACTCGAGCGCCAGGTAGGCAGCACACCGTCCGACGATCCCTGTCTTTGTGACAGATTGCTTTATCTGTTCCCCTAATAATTGAGCCCCCCACTACCAGCACCTGTCTGGCCTGCCCTGCTCTCCTATTTCCCTCCTTACTGGAGCAGTCACTCCTCCGGCTTTCAGAGGACATGCCTGGCTGCAGCAGTGCTACCCCTGTACTGGCACCCCCCTCATCTGCCAACTTAGCAAACTTATTGGGGTGTGCCAGATCAGGACTAGCCTCCCTCTACCCGGCCTTCTAACAGTCACCCAGCTTGCTGCTCCGCCCTCCGGCAGCTCCATCCTACCATCCGTCCCCTCATCTATCCCATTGAGCGTCTGCTCAGTGAGCAGAAGACTCCAAATGCTCAACGTGGTCACATCTTGCACAGCAGTATGCACTCTCGACCGGCTGATCAAGGACTGCATACATGTGGCAAGATGTGCACTGGATGGCATTAACAATAGTGGAGCACATTTCCTAATGGGGATTGCACCAGACAGAAGCGTTGTATTACAATAAATACAAAGAATTAATAAAATACAGACAGCAATTCCTCCCTTGGAAACTCCCTGAATCCAAAGTCATTGAATCACAAGTCACACACTTACTGCCGTTCACACTTACACTCAGGTCACACTCAGCTCGCTCACACTCGCTAAGCTGAAGATTTAAAGAATTTTCTTTTCTTCCCTCTCAGAAGCAAGCCACCTTGCTGTTCAATGCACTTCCAAAAAGGACTTGCGTCCCAAACAGCTGCCCCTTATAAACCCTTAATTGAGCCCCCACCTAAGTTAACCCCTTGTGAATATAGTTACTCCCAATTCAGCAACTCGCACCAATTCACACAGGTATTTGTTAACCTTCCGTCAGGGGCAATATGTTTCATAACGAGTTTAGTGGCATGGCGCCTGTCCGGCACAGGCTAGAAAATTGGCTACATTTTCCTTTTTTTAAAATTTCAATGCTCTAAAAGTGATCAGTTACCTTAATAGCAATGTAATAAATGAGAATACATATAATCAGGTGGGGAAAAAAAATGTTTAATAACCAGAAAAGTAATATGTTTCGATGTCTTGAGCATCCTCCTCACTCTCTCCTTCTTGATCTGTATCAGACACATCTGGACATTCTTCCACATCATCTTCTGAAGCAATGTCACTTTCTTCCCCTAAATCTTCTAGCTGTAAGGGGTCTGTCTCATCAGCAAGCAGTATATTTTGCACTTGCTCAACATGAAGGGCATTGGACATGTCAAATATTCTCCTCGCCATTTCAGAAGAAAAGCTGAAGCAAGAGAGAATGTGTTAGGGCGCAATGTGCCTGAGAAGCACACTCTTATTTCTAACAAAACCACCTATGACAAATCCACAAATTTAGCACTATCAATTCATAAGCTAAAAAAACCAATTGGGATGAATAAAAACAGCAAATTCTAACCGTCAAAGGTGTGACGCGTTCAGGGCCAATGAGCCGGAGAAGCCAAAACACCGATATCTGATCTCCTGCAGCTCTGCAGCACAAGAGGCTTCTCAGGTTTCACACAGCCTTTAAAGTTAGGAAGGTACTGGGAGGATGGGGTTTCCCAGACAAACCACTGAAAATAGAGGAATGAAACTAAGTGAGCTGCGCCTGTCAGATCAGTTGCCCCTGACGGAGGGTTAAAGGGCACCTGTCACCCCGTTCTTTCTGTATGAGATAAAAATACTGTTAAATAGGGCCTGAGCTGTGCATTACAACAGTGTATTTTGTGGACCCCGATTCCCCACCTATGCTGCCAAAATACGTTACCAAAGTAGTCGTTTTCGCCTGTCAATCAGGCTGGTCTGGTCAGATGGGCGTGGTGTCTTCCCCCAGATCTTGCTTAGTTTTCCGTTGGTGGCGTAGTGGTTTGCACATGCCCAAGGTCCCGAATCCACTGCACAGGGGAGTGAAATGAGCGATATGTGCGTTATTTCCCTGTTGATCGGTGGGGGCGGCCATCTTCCTTTGGCCGCGCATGCGCAGATGGAGCGCTCTGCTGCCCGCGGCTTCAGGAAAATGGCCGCGGGATGCCGCGCGTGCGCAGATGGAGATCACAGCGGCCATTTTCCTGAAGCCAAGATGCGAATTCTGCTTCAGGAAAATGGCCACCGCGATCTCCATCTGCGCGCGCACGGCATCCCGCGGCCATTTTCCTGAAGCCGCGGGCAGCAGAGCGCTCCATCTGCGCACGCGCGGCCAAAGGAAGATGGCCGCCCCCACCGATCAACAGGGAAATAACGCACATCTCGCTCTTTTCACTCCCCTGTGCAGTGGATTCGGGACCTTGGGCATGCGCAAACCACTACGCCACCAACGGAAAACTAAGCAAGATCTGGGGGAAGACACCACACCCTTTTGACCAGACCAGCCTGATTGACAGGCGAAAACTGCTACTTTGGTAACGTATTTTGGCAGCATAGGTGGGGAATCGGGGTCCACAAAATACACTGTTGTAATGCACAGCTCAGGCCCTATTTAACAGTATTTTTATCTCATACGGAAAAAACGGGGTGACAGGTGCCCTTTAAAGGCTTTCTAAATACCTCTTCACTGAATCACAAGTCACACACTTACCACCGTTCACACTTTAAAAATTATTTATTATTATTATTATTATTTTATATAGCACCAACATATTCCGCAGCGCTTTACAACTTATAGAGGGGACTTGTACAGACAATAGACATTACAGCATAACAGAAATCACAGTTCAAAATAGATACCAGGAGGAATGAGGGCCCTGCTCGCAAGCTTACAAACTATGAGGAAGAGGGGAGACACGAGAGGTGGATGGTAACAATTGCTTTAGTTATTTGGACCAGCCATAGTGTAAGGCTCGGGTGTTCATGTAAAGCTGCATGAACCAGTTAACTGCCTAAGTATGTAGCAGTACAGACACAGAGGGCTATTAACTGCATAAAGTGTATGAGAACACGATGCAAGGAACCTGATTATGTGTTGTTTTTTTCTATTTTTAATAGGCCACACAGGGATAGTTAGGTTAATGCGTTGAGGCGGTAGGCCAGTCTGAACAAATGCGTTTTTAGGGCACGCTTAAAACTGTGGGGATTGGGGATTAATCGTATTAACCTAGGTAGTGCATTCCAAAGAATCGGCGCAGCACGCGTAAAGTCTTGGAGACGGGAGTGGGAGGTCCTGATTATTGAGGATGCTAACCTGAGGTCATTAGCGGAGCGGAGGGCATGGGTAGGGTGGTAGACTGAGACCAGAGAGGAGATGTAGGGTGGTGCTGAGCCATGGAGTGCTTTGTGGATGAGGGTAGTAGTTTTGTACTGGATTCTGGAGTGGATGGGTAGCCAGTGTAATGACTGGCACAAGGTAGAGGCATCGGTGTAACGGTTGGTGAGGAATATGATCCTGGCAGCAGCATTCAGGACAGATTTGGAGCGGGGAGAGTTTGGTAAGAGGGAGGCCGATTAGTAGAGAGTTACAATAGTCCAGACGGGAATGAATAAGAGAAACAGTAAGAGTTTTTGCAGAGTCGAAAGTAAGAAAAGGGCGAATTCTAGAAATGTTTTTGAGATGCAGATAAGAGCGAGCCAGTGATCGGATGTGGGGGGTGAATGAAAGCTCGGAATCAAGGAAGACCCCAAGGCAGCGGGCATGTTGCTTTGGAGTAATGGTGGAACCGCACACGGAGATGGCAATGTCAGGCAAAGGTAGGTTAGTAGAGGGCGAGAACATGAGGAGTTCAGTTTTTGACAGGTTCAGTTTCAGATAGAGGGAGGACATGATGTTAGAGACAGCGGTAAGACAATCACTGGTGTTTTCTAAGAAGGTCGCTCTTTTTCTTTTCCCCCTCAGCAGCAATCCACCTTGCTGTTCAATGCACTTCCAAAAAGTTCCTGTTAAGAAGTTCACCAATATATGTGGAAATCTGATTCCATAAATCTGCGAGAATTGGGCATGTCCAGAATATATGTATCAAGTCTCCCTTGAGCCCACACAGTGGAGATGAATCAGGCTTGAAGTGTTCTATTCTAGAGGGAGTAAGGTACCATCTCGTCAATTTATAGTACGATTTGTGAAGCGGTATTGATATATTTGAAGAATGAGTTGTGGTGTGTTTTTTTTTTTTTTTTTTTTTTTTTTATTGCCCTCTCCCATTGTTCCCTTGTTGCGCAGAACTGGAGATCCCTCTCCCATTTGAACATATATTTGTTTTTTGTGAATTTGTTATCCTTATTAAGAGTTGTAGAGAAATTTTGTGCTCCAAAAAATGTTATGGTTTGAGTTGTTTAGAAGAAGGTGAATTACTTCTGTTTTCGGAGGGACCTTACTAATAAAATTTTGGAGGTACTCTTTAATTATGCAGTATTGCATAAAATCTTAAGGATGGGACGATGAACTTGCTTCTAATCTCGGAAAAACTGATTATCCTATCAATAGCGAGAATGTCTCCCAATTTCCGGATGCCATTTTTTGGCCAGTTTTCTGGTACAGAGAATCTAAATAGAAGCAATTAGAGATATTGGGACGTTTTTCCTTCAGTTTTGACTTTTCAGCTTTGTTTAGTGAGGCAAGATGATCCCAAGATTGGGTAACTGCCAGAAAAATAGGATGGTTTAGTTTGTATTTTTTTTTAGATTGAATATATGGTTGAGAAGGAGATTTTTAAGGGGATTAGATGTGCTGTGAGCCCTTTCTAGCTCTATCCAAGCTGGTTTAATACCCTCAGTTATCCAGTGTTGGCTTTGTTTAATTAGGTTGGCGTGATGGTAAGCTATTCGGTATCCCCATTCCTCCATTGTACTTACGTTTGTATAGAATTGTTCTGGCTACTCTAGCTCTCTTCTTTCCAAATAGATTTTTTTTTTGTTACAGTTTTTAAAGAATATCGTTAAAGTTAGGGGGAGAGCCCTAAAAATGTATAATAGTTTCGGGAAGATCATCGTTTTTATTGCTAGGACTCTGCCCATCCATGACAATCCTATATATTTTACCAGGGTTGAAGGTCTTTCGTGATGGTGGCTAGAAAAGATTCACGATTTGCACTAACTGTATTACGTATTGTGTTTATTTTTAATTTTTTTAACACAATACCTAGATATGAATTTTTTTTCTTTTTCCCAACTAAACTCTGATTTATTTTTTATAGAATTGCAGGATCTTTGATTTACTATTAATTTTAAAATCTGATAGTTGTGAAAACTCCTCCATTATTTCAAGCAATGTTGCAATGGATTGCATCGGGTTTGTGAGTGATAGCAGCATATCGTCTGCAAATAAGCTTATTTTAAAATATCTAGTCGGTGTTGATCCACGTAATATTTTAATTTATACGAATTGCTTCAGCTAATGGTTCTATCGCCAGGGCAAACAGCAGTGGCGAAAGGGGGCACCCCTGTCTTGTTCCGTTATTTATGTAGAATGGTTTGGATAAATTATGTAAATTTTGGCACTTGGCTGGGAGAACAACGTGAATACTGATTTTATTCAGTCGCTATTGAACCCAAAATTTAGAAGAACAGTTTTTAAATAAGTCCAATTGACCCTGTCAAACGCCTTTTTGGCGTCTAATATTAGGAGGATTGATGGAGCTCGGGTAGAGTTAATTCTATTAATAATATTGAGGAGTCTTCTAGTGCCATCAGATGTTTGCCTGCCTTCAATGAAGCCTGATTGGTCGTCATTAATTAGATTTGGTAGGATTACTTTTAATCTTGTGGCTAATATTTTTGAAAAAATCTAAGTCTGAATTGATCAGGGAAATTGGTCTAAAATTTTTCACTTCTTCCAGATCACTTTGTGTTTTGTGAATCATGAGGGTAGCTTCCAAAATCTCCCCAGGAAAATTCCCACCTTGTGACGCTTGATTAAAGATTTTTGCCATGTAAGGGGTAAGTATTTTCTATACAAGTTTTGAAGTACTCGTTAGTTAGACCATCTGGGCCCGGTGATTTTTGTAATTTTAGTGAATTTATAGTTTCTGTGATTTCAGAGATTGAGATAGGCATGTTGAGGTTTGATAGGTCTGATGGGCTAATTTTGGGGAGTTGTAGTTTATTTAGAAACTGTTACTTTTTGGGGGTCTGGTTGAAGATTTACATTATCTACATTTAGATTGTATAGTTTTCTATAATAAGATGCAAATTATTTATATTTATTGTTATAGCGCCATTTATTCCATGGCGCTTTACATGTGAGGAGGGGTATACATAATAAAAAAAGTACAATAATCTTAACTGGTACAGGAGGAGAGGACCCTGCCCGCAAGGGCTCACAATCTACAAGATCCTCCACAATATCCATTGGATGTTTTGTATCTCCAGCTGCGCTTTTAATTTCATATATTCTACCACGGATTCTCTCATTTTTCAACTTGGACATAATGAATCTTGTTGGTTTATTTGTTTCAGAGTATACTTTGAAAAAAATCGTTAAAATATCAAAATTTAAAGTCATCAAGGATGGCCTTGTTTAACTCCTGTCTCAAACTGAGGATTTCTCTGTATATTTGCTGAGATTGTGTTTGTGTTATTGAGGTTATTTTCCTTTGTTTGCTTTTGTATAGTTATTTTTTCTCTTCTCTTTGAGTTATGTCTTTCTGCTATTTGAATCAGTTTCCCTCTTACCACCGCCTTATGAGCGCACCAAACTGTGAACGGATTTATCCATTCTGTATCGTTTTCTTTGAAATACAGTTTTAGTGCAGTGACCATTTCGTTTCTATATTCTGGGATATTCAATAAGAAATTATTCCACCTCCATAGAGCGGAGTTTTTTTAAATAATGGGCCGATCCACATTTCTGTTATAATGGGAGAGTGGTCCGAAATTTTTCTGTCTAAGATGGATGAATTTTTTATTTTAGTGAGGGTGAATACATCTGTAAGAAACAAATCTATTCTAGCAGAAGTTGTTATGTACTGATGAAAAATGTGAGTATTCTCTAGATGAAGAGTTTAGGCACCTGAATGTGTCGTAGCAATTCGTTATTTTGAATCCATTTATTGAGATTGTTTGATAGCTGATAAGTTGAAGTGGAGTCTAGACTTCCGTCAGGTACCATATTAAAATCTCCCAAAATGAATAGGTTTCTTTTTTTTTTTTTTCCCTGAACTTTCCTCATCACTTTATTGAGAAAACTCAGTAGTTTTGTATTGGGGCAGTACACCTTGACAATTGTACATTGAGTCGAGTTAATTTCACATATCAGAATATGATACCTGCCGGCAGGGTCCACTATTTCCTCTATAAGATGGAATGGTACTGTATTTTTTTATTAGAGTAATTACTCCTGCCTTTTTGTGTGTTGAGGATGAGTGTAGAAAATCCCTGTGGGAGAAATTTGGATAGTCACCTTTTTTAAATTTCGATTCTTGAAGCAAACACAAGCAGACATCGTGTGCATTCATTTCTTACCACAACGTGTACCTCTTCCATGGTCTGTCAAGCCCCCTGACATTATAGGACATACATTATAGTTGCATATTTTAGTTTGTTAAAGAAGCTTTAGGAACACCAAAAAACAGAAAAATTAACAATCAAGAAACAAACGGATTTATCAAATACAATGCAATATAACTGACATAAATGAGAAGTTCAAATCCGGGTCTTTTCCCTAAGGGAATCTTGACCTAATGGGGGAAAAGTTTGTGAAAATTAGCTCTCCACCTTTACCCCGTGATTGAGACAGCAATAACCATAGCTTTTTCAATATCTCTTTAGATCTTTAAGTTAAATCAGGAGTGAGATTTAAATAGTGCCAGACCCCCCTCCAAAGTGTTAATCACTGTGAATTTCTCTGTTGTGGAACATCAACTTGGTAGGGAATCCCCATCTGTATTGGATATTTTTCCCTCTCAAAATATCTGTTAAAGGCTTAAAAGACTTGTGGGTATCCATATGTTTTGAGATATCCGTGAAGATTTTGAGTTGATGGTAAGGCTCCGGAAGCGATCCCTTGGTTTTTATATAATTTTGGATCTTTTCCTTGGTGCCATAAAAGTGTAGGCGAAGTATCGTGTCTCAGTTTATCTGCTTGGATGCCTTTGGGTTTTGGCAGTCTATGGATTCTGTCAAAGCATAGTTCCAGACTATTGAGACTTGGTATTTTTTTGTTTTTAAATATAGTTTTAACAAACTCTGGTAGTTCAGATTGGTTTACTTCAGGAATCCCTCTTATTTTCAAGTTGTTCCTCCGATTCCTATCCTCTGCCATTTTGGATCTAAGATCATTAATTTCTTGTTTTAGAACTGCATTCTGGTTAACTAATGAGTCTGTTTTGTTTTCTTGATCAATAATTTTGTATTCGTTTAGTTCCATCTCAACTGTTCTGCTTGTACCGTGCTTGTGGCCTTGTTTCTTCACAAAATCCCTCTGATATGCTGAGAGGGTTTCTGATATGAGCTATCCCCAGGGAGATCTATCCCAGCAAACAACCGTTAATTCCACTGTGCTGGTCCCTTTTATTCCACAGCCTTGGCAGCAATGGCTCCCTCCTCTTTCCAGGGATACCACTCCCTGTTTGTATTTTTCCTCAGCCCTGGCTCTTGCTCAGATTAGTTCCACAGCACTAGCTCCTGTCTCTGTAAGAGGTTCAATCGCCAAATACAATAAACTGTTCCACAGCACTGGCCCCCGCTTGTAAATATAGTATTGGTAGCACTTGTTCCACAGCAGTAGCTCCCCGCCGCTTAGTGTAGGGGAATCACTCCCTGTATTTTCCCGCCTTGAGTTGTTCCACAGTGCCTGCTCCCCGCTATTTAAAGTTAATGTTAGTTCCACAGCTTTCCTCCCCGTCCCTTAGATAATGGAGGATATATAACTCGTCCTTTACTTATAAAAGTTCCACAGCAGCGCTTCCCACCCGTATAGTCAATACAAACAGAGAAAAAGCTACAGACCAAAAATTGCGGATCAACAAACACAAATATAGTAGTAGTAATTTTTATTGAATACAAAACCAACAAACATTAAAAACAGTTAAAGTCCAAACAGACTTCACATCAGAAACCCAAACCGCTTATAATAAAGCCTGAGACTGCCCCTCCCAAGGCCAAACAGTACATTTGTGTGATAAACAATGATGGTGGTAGTTATAAGAAGGTAAGAATGATATATGCAAGATACAGCGAAGTCTCACAATGTCACAATCATACATAAAGATGTAAACATATACCATGAAAATAGCAACACACCAAAATATATTGTTCCCCTGCACTGAATCTTAATGGTAGTGGAAAATAGGCCTATGAATAGACTGATAAGAGTGCAGATGTCACTACTAGCACTCACGGCGGCCAAAGAACCCAAACTGTGTGCAATAACAGTGGTTAATACAAACCCCGATCAGAGCATGGTGCAAATAAAAAGCCTGGGAACGGGAGCCCGAGGAGATGCCCGACGTGTCGCCACCGCAAGGTGGCTTCGTCAGGGGCTGGAGAAATAATTGGCCAGGTATTCTTAAAAATAACATAAAGTAATGAGTAATAAACAGCAGCTGCGGTAATTACCTAGAGTTGTGAAGCTTGCTGGGGACCTACTTCCGGGACGCTGAGGAGAGGACACGCTGGATTTACCTTCCGGTAACATAAGAGACATTTCCCAAGTACTGAAAAAAAGTCCACTGCGCATGATCAATGACGTCCTGCCGGTGCAACTGCGTAGTAAGGAGGAACCATCACCATGGCAGCATGCACCGCTGAGATGTACGCTACTGCGCATGATTGATAGATTATGCAAGTGCACCTGCGCAGTGAAGGCGAGCCATAACCAAGGTGACGTATGCAGCTAGTGAAAGACGCTGCGCATGGTCATAGACATTGTTTGTACAGCTGCGCAGTACAAACGAGCAGTCACCCTAGTGGCGCACATAGCTGGTACAAGCAGATATGGTGTACATGATACTAAACGTCGTATTAGAGCAGCTGCACAGTGAAGGCTGGCCTTAACCCAAAAACTGTGCCGCCTACAAAGTCATGGAAACTGCGCAAGTATTAACCCAAATAAAGTGCACCGCCCGAAAGAAATACAGGACAATGCGCAAGATCCTGGGCATAATGCTGATACAGCTGCATAGTAAAAAGATCATGGCGGTGATGTATACCGCCTACAGGTACATTCAATCTGCATGCTGAAATCAAGACTGACGGGGACAGGGCGATCATTGTACATATGTAAAATTACACACTAATACGGCGATAAAACCTTATTTTGTAAACGAGCGCATATAAGCCCCAGTACAGTTTGAGAGCCCCTGCGCATGAAAAATGGCAGATTACTGATGCCGCTGCACAGTGAAAGCTAGCCTGCTCCATGACAGCACACGTTAAAGGGAACCTGTCACCCCCACAATCGATGGTGAGGTAAGCTCACCGGCATCAGGGGCTTATCTACAGCATTCTGGAATTTTTGAGTAGCATGGATAAACATGAAGATAGGAGGGGGAAAAAAAATTAATAAAACAATATTTATCCTTGATACTACATGGTCTGAGGGGAATAGGTGTGATCCTCTCAAACCATAATCTCCACGGGTTCCCCACTAAACATAAGGAATAAATAGTTTATATATGTGAACAAAACATAGCAGTACTGAAAATGTGGCAAAACACAATATCCAAATGAAGAAAGTAGACACAAGTAACTAATGCAGAAGAGTGATGATTCAGTGGGATATATGCTTGAAGAACTGCATGTTTGCTAACCCCCACAGCTGTGGGGTACTAGACTCTATCATCACAATGAAGGAAAACGACGTTCTATCAATTGGAGAACCTGAAATGATGAAAGAGTTTTGTCATGACAAATGGTGTAAAAAAAACAATTTATTACAATCACAATTGCTTGTTACACCGGTAAACAAAGATCCTCATTCAGTCCCCCAGGTGAGAGACTGCGAAGATTGTATATCCATTTTGATTCTCGTCTTAATAATTCAAGAGTGATGTTGCCACCTCTGATACCTGTCAGTACAGCCTCCAAACCAAGCACCCTGAGATCAGCACTAGAACCATTGTGTATCTGTAAAAAATGTGATGCCATGGGGGGTCAATATTTTGCCTTTTGCCAGATCGACTTTAGCGGTATTTATACTAGAAAGGTGTTTGTACTCTACGCCTAAGTTCTTGACTTGTCTGACCCACGTAGATTTTAGGGCAATTACAAACCAGACCATAGATCAGATTTTTTTACCTACAGTTGAAAAAAGTGTTAGAGGAAATTGGCGATATAAGGGTGGGAAGAGAAATACTGACTCCCAATTGTTAGATGGCAAATGCTGCATCCGCCACAGGCAAAAGTTCCCCTTAATCGTACACCCCTTTCTAACCTATGAGTAGGTCTCTTGAAATGGCTGTGGCAAAGTGAATCTTTAAGAGACTGAGCCTTCCTAGCTACCAAGGTGGGTTTAGGGGCTATATGGGGTGCCAATTTGGGTTCATTGACCAAAATTCCCCAATATCTGGACAGAATACCGCGGAGTGCCTGCCACTGATTGTTATATGTTGTCACCAGGCCTATTGGTCCTGCATACGTGGATTCAAAAGGTGTGCCCGTTCCGAATCCCTGGCTGACAAAGGCTCTCGAAATTACCTTCTTGGGGTATCCTCTATCCTTGAAGCGATCAGTCAAATCTCTGGCTTGCGTTAGGAAATCTTGTTGAGTAGAGCAATTCCGCTTTAAACGAAAAAATTGCCCCTTTGGACTGCCTTTCCTAAGGTGTTCTGGGTGGAAGCTTGCATAATGGAAAATGTTGGTTGACGTGTGTTTTCGGTATTTTGTCGTCATCACACGTGAATCCTTGATTTTCAGATTTAGATCCAAAAATTCCACCACCAGATCTGAAAAGTTGGCTGTGAGATGAATGTTCATTGACCAACTAAATAAAAACGATTTGAAGTTCTTACAAACATCGACGGGTCCAGTCCATAATAAAAGCACGTCGTCAGTGTAACGATACCATCTGTGTTGTGAATTCTGTTGTGGGTTCTGCTCTTGGGCTCCCTCCGGTGGTTATAAGTGGTAGTGCTGCTGTTTGTCCTTCACAGCAGTCATCAGGTGCGTCCACTTCGGACGGGGCTATTTAGTCTGGCCTCACCCTTTGAGTGCCAGTTGTTCATTGTTTCTGGAGGATTCACATTCCTTCCTGGTCGCCCCTGCTTGCAGTTCATTTCTTCAAGATAAGTTCTGCTTGTTTTTCTGCCCACATGTTGTGGGCCTCATTGTTCAGTGCATTGCATGTTTTTTCTTGTCCAGCTTAATCTGTGTAAGGATTTATGCAGCCGAGCTGGAATCTCTGGAGATGCAGATTTACGCTCCAAGTCTTTAGTTAGATTTGGAGTTTTTTTGTATTATCTGTGGTGGACATTTCTTAGTATTTTTAATACTGACCGCATAGTTCTCTGTCCTATCTTTTCTATCTAGCTAGATTGGCCTCCTTTGCTAAATTCTGTTTTCAGCCTGTGTATGTTCCTTCCTCTCCTCTTACAGTCAATATTTGTGGGGGGCTGCCTATCCTTTGGGAATTTTCTCTGAGGCAAGATAGTTTTCCCTTTTCTATCTATAGGGTTAATTAGTCCTCCGGCTGTGTCGAGGTGTCTAGGATTGGTAGGTACATCCCACGGCTACTTCTAGTTGCGGTGTTAAGTCCAGGGTCTGCGGTCAGTACAGTTACCACATTCTCCAGAGTACGTCTCATGCCGCTCTTAGGCCACCAGATCATAACACATCTGAAAACGTGTTTTTGAAATTCCGGCAAAAAGTACACATGAGTGACTTCCCCACCACCCTAAAAACAAGTTTGCGTACGAGGGTGCGCATCTTGCCCCCATGGCGGTCCTGGATACCTGCCTGTAAAACACTGTCAAATACGAAGTAGTTCTTATCCAGGATAAAATGGAGGAGGTCTACAAGGAAGGAGTCATGTTTGTCACCGGAAGTACGTTGATTCAAGTAAAAAGACACCGCTTGGAACCCCAGGTCATGTCGATGCAGGTGTACAGGGATTCCACATCTAGGGTGACAATGAAAGTATCAGCTGGAATAGAAAGATCCTCAAACAAAGTCAATAAATTAGATGTCCTTGATGTAAGATGCCAGAGTGGTAACCAAAGGCTGTTGAGAAAAATCAACGTAAATGCAGTGTTTTTCAAGTAAGCCACCAATGCCCGACACTATCGGCCCACCTGGGGGTTCAAGTAGCGACTTGTGCACCTTGGGTAGCATGTAAAACGTAGGGACCCTCGGATGCTTGATGGTAAGGAAATCCTTTTCTTTTTTATCAATGACATTGTATGTAACGGCAACCTGTATAAGATTATCCAATTTTGAATTAAAGACTGTGGTGGAATCGGAGGGAAGTTTCTGGTAAAAAAAGGGGGTTATGCAACTGTCTTTTTGCCTCCTTTAGATAGAGGTCAACTGGCCAGATAACTATGTTCCCCCCTTTATCGGCCTCCCTTATTATCAGATCTTTATTCCCTCTGAGATTTAAAATAGCCTTCCTCTCAGAATTATTGATATTATTAAACAAAGTGGGTTTTTTATCCAAGCTCCATATGTCTCTACATACTGCGTCAAAGAAAATCTTGACTGCTGGGAAGAAGGTCAAACTTGGTGTCGCTTGCGATGGTAGTCTATCCAGAAAACGTCTTCTAGATGTTGGATTTTCATTTTCCTCCAGTAATGAGATAAGATCCCTTAGTGTCTCTCTCGTTCAAAGGCATGCTATCTATGACCGAAGGTTGGTGATACATTAATTTGAAAGTAAGCTGCCTACAAAATAAGTAGAGATCTTTGACAAAGGTAAATTTATCCAATACATTCATAGGACAAAAGGACAGACCCCTTTTTAATCAGTGATTTCAATGGGGGACAACTGATAGTCAGAAAGATTAATGATTTGAAGCTTACCCTTTTCCTGGTGTGATGAGATCATACAAGAGACATCAGTAGCAGAAGGATTAGTTAGTATTTCCGGTTCCTTCTGGTCCCGCCCATATAGTCAGAGCACCCACTCTGCAAGCTGTTATGCTTGTCGGGTCTAGGGGGATTCCTGGGTCGCGGCAGGAGACTCACCTACGCAGCTGCTGCTGAAGATCTCAGGCTGTCGCGGCGGTGTCCTCACTAAATGAGGTGATCAGTTGCGGCACATGCTCCTCCCGATCCTCTTCTCCCGGTCTGCGTTGTCCCCGGGTGCTGCAGACCCGGCACTTCTGTTCTCACAGCAGCTGCAGCCTCACCGTGTCCGGTCCCGACGTCACTTCAGCCGACGAGCGGGAGTCGTCCTGGTATCCGGAGGCGGCAGGGTATTCAGCGTCGGTGACGGCTCCAGTCCTCTGCTGCAGATCACATTGCAGCTCCAATGTGTGGGTGCCGGTGGTTGCTGTAATCCTTCAGGGAGGAGGCAGAATCTTCTCTCTGGGGTTGTTTAATGTCGCTTGAGCCAGGAATTAAATTCTCCTTCACAGTCTTTGTCCCATGAGAGTCTGAGGTTCAGGAGTTTGGCAGCTTTGTTTGCTGGGATATTCTTAGACCTCACAGTTGTAGGTATCTGGTCCCAAAATGGCAGTGTCACTGTGGGAGGCCACCAGCATATACATTTCAAAGCTTTTTATCTCAAGTTCTCCTTTGCCTAGAGACTTGGTCTTGGTCTCAGTTTAAGCTCTGGGTGTTAGGCTTTTAGAAGGCAAAATTTAGGCAAATAAAGGTCTGAGTTGCTTTTTGACGTGTTATAGTAGGGGTTTCTGTGGGAGCTCTAGACTCTTGTGTCTTCACATTCTAAGAGCCAGGCCACGCCCCCACTTTTGTTTTCTAAGAGTCACCTCCGCTTCATATTTGTCTAACATTTCTTTGAGCCTGGCATTGAAACAAGTGACCTGAGTTTCCTCGAACTTGGCCAATTTGGATTCCAGATCCTTGATATACCTTAGTTGTAGAGAAAAGATCTTTGTCATGCTCTAAGAGTAAATTGATAAGCATATGGGAACAACGCATCAGGCATCATCATCTATCCCCCACCCCCTGAAGATGGCTGGACCATCATTGTAAATACATCATTGTAAATACACACCTGTACTTTGTATCTCCCCACCTCATTGTAGATTGTAAGCTCTCACGAGCAGGGGCGTCTTATTTTGCTTTAGGGTATGTTCACACGTTCCTGATTTCCATCCTTTTTTTTTTCAGGACTGAAACCGCAGGTCTTTGCAGAAAACGCAGGTGCGGTTTTGGTGCGTTTTTTGATGCGGTTTTTGATGCAGTTTTGTCTGCAGATTGTCTGTGTTTGACACAAATAAAGCTTAACTGCAGTTGGGGGGGGAAAAAAAAAAATGATGTCATTTCCTTGTCCAACTCTTTTCTTCTTCCATCCTCCATTTTGGAACTTGCACATCAAAATGAGTGGACGTGCTGAGCGTAGGCCAGATGACAGCCCGCGGATCCAGCTCCGCACGCCACACCGGATTGCGATCCTTGGTTTGATGCTTCTAATTCTGAATCAACATGCACGTCAGGTAAGCAGATGTCTGTTTGTTTTATATATTGGGTTATGGGTACATGTCCACGTTCTGGAAACACTGTATGTTTGGCGCTGCGTGTGGCCGCAGCGCCAAACATGCAGCGTCCACATATAACAGCATAGTGGAGGTGATTTCATGAAATCACGTGTCCACTGTGTGTCATCCGTCAGCCCTGCGACTCCGGACATGCTGCGTGTCTTTTATGATCACAGCATGTCCGTGTTCCTTGTTGAGAAGCTGCGTCTCCGCAATGAATAAAACAGGGCCCTATGCGTGGGGTGCGATGATGCCGGATTTGTACAATGAACACATCTGGCATCATTGCGTCCCAGAAGGGGGTGGGCCTTCCTGAATGTGGACACGTACCCTTACATAATCCACATTGTTTTCCAGGCATGTTTGATATATTTTTCTAATTGTTGTGTTTACAAAATATTTTTTTATTTTTTTATTTTAGAGGCTGCGGCGGCAGAGAAGACGTGCGCAGAAACGAATGTGGGTGCACCCGCTTGTAGCAGACCGAACTGAGAAGGGGCACTTTTATGTGCTGTACAATGATTTGAGGAGGTAAGTAGAAATATATTGAATGACTAATTTACATTTTTTTGCTAGCAGTACTTGTGAAGTAACCCTTTTTTGTGTTTCTTTTTAAATTTTCAGATATCCTGAAAAATGTATATCGTTTTGTCGGCTACCAATTATGGCATTTGACAGACTGCTCACCATCCTGGCACCCCATTTAAAACGGCAAGACACGGTGATGAGGAAGTCCATCTCTGCAGAGGAAAGGCTGCTCATCACCTTGCGGTAAGTAACAATTTTTTTGGGGGAATGTCGTTAGGTCTCTATTTTACACGTCTCTGTGTCCAGTATGTGTGATTAAACCCACCCAGTCCCATACCTCCCAACTTTACAGGAACGGAAAGAGGGACAACCAAGCCCCGCCCACCCTCATAACCCCACCCCTGGCCACACCCGTCCCACACTCCACCTACTTCAATTAATGTGAACATATTCTAACTACTGACCTTATATCATACCAAAAAAAGGGATCAACTAGGAATAGCAGAAACATTATCTTATGTTAGATCTCTCGATATCATTCTAACTTGCAGAACACAATGTGTCTGCATCTAAGGGCTCATGTGCAGTGGCGTATTTCAATTGTGGATTCTGCAATTGAAATATGCCATTCATTTCAATGGGAGATAAAGCCCTCATTTTCTGATTGCGGACATGCTGCGGAACAGAAAACACTCCTCATCACGTCTATTCTTTCTGCAGATTCCGCAGTTTGGCATCCTGTTCAATGAACTGGATGCCGAATTTCCGCAATTGAATTGCGGAAGCCGAGCGGAGATTACGCTCCCGTACAGTGGACATGAGTTCTAATGGGTAACTGCATAAGTCACCCCACCCTTCTATGTAGATATTTTGTACAAAAGAAAAACGTAATACAGAAAAAAAACATTTATTTCTAACAAGTGGCTCATTAAAATGTAAACACAACCCGGTAATGATACTAAAGTAAGAACTTAATCACGAGTATGGGAACAAAGACAGTTTCATTTTTGCCTGGAATTTCTATTGGTAGCTCCAAATAAATGTGATTGCAGAAGCAGAATAGAAAGGGCAAAATGGAGATTGAATGGCAAAGATAAATAACAGAATTATTTTCTTGAAACAAATTTACATGCAAAAAAGAAAACTGCTCTAATCAAGGACCACAAGGTCGTCATCGTCAGCAGCCTGAGGCCTACTAGGCACAGATGTGGGCTTTGTAGCAGCAGGAGCTTGTTGTCCCTTCTTTGGTCCTGTTGTGGATTTTCCTCTAGTTGCTCCACTAGAGAAAGGCTTGTTTGATGCAGCAGTAGAAGCCCGATGAAACAAAGGTGCCAGTCTCTTGGCAGGGAAAGAAGCTGCTTCCGTGGTGATAACAGGTTCCCTTTCAGGACTTACTTCAATTTCTTGTACACCGGTAGTTTTCCTACCAAAAGGTTCAGCAATGGGCTCGATAAGAATCTGGTTTCCCTCACTACTAGGCCCAGCTACACTAGTACTTGCTCCCTCTACATCTGTACCAGATTGCTGCCTACTGGATAAGGCCACAGAAGTAGCAGATTTCGCTTTTTTGAGGAGCTGTGGAGATGGCTGCCACTTGTGACATTCTGTGGTAGAAAAAATATTGATTTTGCTGGCCAGTATTGCACAGAGCGTATTTCGGACTGTAGTTACAGTCTCATATACATTTGGGCCTGGCTGTTGTGTAATAGGATGTTTTCCTAGTGTGCTCCGCTGATCTGTGAGAACCTTACGAACAATGCTAAACAATCTCACATGAGGCATTGCTGTGGGGAATTAAAAGGAGAAATTTGACTAGCTTGCAAAGCACTGAATATTGATACTGTCCACTCACAGGATCTTTGATTTGTGACAGCTGATGCCAAAATTCATCAATCCTGGTAGTTTGCATCAATGAAGCATCACTACTTTGATATACACTGAATTCAATCAGTAGTTTATCCATGTCTTGGGCAGCAATGACATTCGGAAATCTCTGTATAACTATCTGGATGTCATCGATACTTGACACTAATCGCATATCAGGATTCACAAATTTCATACTTTTAAGTACTGGGTCCTCTAGAGGCATGGCCTTTTTCATATAATCCAATGCTTTACAATAAAAGCACACAGTCTCAGTTTCAAATTTCTTGAACATGACAGTGTCCACTAGGTTTTCTCTTCTAGAGTAATTTCTAGTTTCAAACCCAATAAAAATATGCTCCTTGGGCAGATGTAGAGATGAGTCAGAATAAGGAATTTCCAAGAGATTTACAGCTCCAGCAATCACTGCTGGCTGCACAAATCTGACCAAAATATCTTTGTAAAGTTTTAACATGGCAGTGTGCAGGTGGTGTATCATTGGCGCTTCTGTTTGCAGCAGTACGTTAAACGTATTAAATATAGGCAGAACCGAGTGCAAAAATAAGAGATATACTTTTGTCAATGGATTTTGTATACTGACAAGAATGCGCCTCTCTCTAGCGCCAAGCGAGTCACTGTCTTCCTCAAACGTACTGAGAAAATAAGACTTGAGGGCATCCCAATTAAATAGGGTTCTTTCAATAGACTTTTCAAGTGACAGCCAACGAGTCTTCACATGCTTCACTAATTTTCTAACAGCAGTGTTACAAAATGCCATGTAATCATGCAATGTACTCACCCTTTTTGCACTTCTTTGAAAGTGGAAGTATATGTCAACAATGAGGTCTTCCACACATACAGACAACGGTTTTGCTGCGTGTTCAGCCATTAAATGGACTAGATGACAGGGACAGCCCACAGCATATGTCTTTTGCTCAGAATGCTGAGCGTTTCTTATTCTGGCCAGCACACTGTTGTGTTTTCCCTGCATATTAGCTGCATTATCAGCAGAATATGTAGCACACATATTCCAGTCTGCATTATGTTTTTTTAACATGGTGTCAACTGCATGAAAAAGGTCTTCAGCTCTAGCAGATGGGCATGAGACCATATCTAAAAATTCCGTTACAATCAGCCCCGTTTCCGGGTGTTCAAAAGTGATAAGTACGGGGAAGTACTTTTCAAAATTATCAGAACCAGCATCCATTGCAATGCCAAAATATTTTTTCTGGCCTTGAATCACATTCCTAACATTGCAGAGTGCCTCTGGTGCTATAGCTCCCTGAATAATATGTGTGGTCTTAGTTGCTGCACATAATAATATAATAATAATAATAATTTTATTTATATAGCGCCAACATATTCCGCAGCGCTTTACAACTTATAGAGGGGACTTATACAGACAATAGACATTACAGCATAACAGAAATCACAGTTCAAAACAGATACCAGTAGGAATGAGGGCCCTGCTCGCAAGCTTACAATCCATGAGGAAAAGGGGAGACACGAGAGGTGGATGGTAACAATTGCTTTAGTTATTTGGACCAGCCATAGTGTAAGGCTCGGGTGTTCATGTAAAGCTGCATGAACCAGTTAACTGCCTAAGTATGTAACAGTACAGACACAGAGGCTATTAACTGCATAAAGTGTATGAGAACATGATGGAGGAACGTGATTATGTTGTTGTTTTTTTATTAATAGGCCACACAGGGATAATTAGGCACATGCATATCTTTCAGCAATCTTGGAATCTGGAAACATTCTTTTAACTAAAGGCCGTACATGGTTACTAGTGGCTAATGATATATTATGCTCAACCAAAAAGCCAGTAAACAATACTTCTGCTTTTATAGTATTTTCTGCTAATCTCGAATCAGAAGAAGGAAAGAATGTGGACACTGGTTTAGTCTGAGTGATAGACTTGGCTGATCCTGCATGCTTATTGGTGTTAATATGTCTGGTTATATCATTATAACCACCATGCCTCACTGAAAAATCACATGCACAAAGTTCACAGAATGCAAACAAAACTCCTCGCCGTGATTTCTTTATAAATGGATGTTCTTGCATCCAAGCATCTTTAAAATGGCTGTCCCTTTGTGCCTTTTTCTTAGGTGATTCAGTGAATCCTTCAGCCATGCTGTTTTCTGAAACGCCTTTGATAAATTGAAAGCTGTTTGTTTTGGAAAGAGAAATACAGACAATACACTTATGGCAGATCTGTAGCTTTAATTGAAACGGGGAACTGTTTTAACCAGGCAAATATAACCCAAACACATCCTTCTTGGTGGGTCAAGAGTTGGTGTTCTTTAAAACACAGGAGCGGATCCGAAAACAAGAAGTATCAATCTAGAGCAGGGGTCTCAAACTCGGGCAGACGTATCATGGGCCGCACATTGAAAAAGTTTCTAGTTGATGGGCCGCATTAATTTTAGGTATGAAACATTACATTTCCCCCTCCCCCGAATCCCCCCCCAATCCAAAAGACCCTGGATCCCCCCTAATCCTAAATACCCTGGATGCCCCTTCCTCCATCCTACAAATCCTTTCTCACTCCCCAATCCTATGGACCCCGTGACCTCCCACCCAATGCTAAAGACCCCAGATTTCTGCCTCTCTGCGCAGTGCCCTGCTGTCTATGCTCTGAAGCTGCAGCGCTATCACCTTCTTTCAAAGATTGGCAGCCATGCTGCAGACTGTTCAATTTATGGGGGCACTGGCCTGGGCAACGCAGGCAGGCGCCCCTGTCATGTCCGATGGGCCGCATGTGGGAGGGCAGCGGGCCGCGTGTTTGAGACCCCTGATCTAGAGGCTTAACATGTAGCTCCGCACCACTAAATTTTGGACATGTGCCAAGTTGCTGCTGCTGTGCTTTTTTTATTGTTTATTTTAGATATGGCTCCTGGGCCATATATATTATATGTTCCATTTAAATGCATTCTTTAGTGATATTGGGGCCTTAGGAGCCTAACAAGCATCCAGGTTAAGGTGTGACTGATACCTCTGCAGTATTTTAATTCTTCCCATAATCGGTCTACATTTTGATATCACTCCTATGTTTGACTTTAAAAACGGCAAGTGTAAATCTAGGCTTAATGCAGCATAAAGCTTTTCTACATTAATTATGCCATAATTTTGTAATTGGTGGGGGCTCAACCATTTGAATGGGTTTCCTCCCACACTTTAAAAACATACTACCGTAATAGATAATATACATTTAGGGCTTATTCACACAGGTGACAAAGCCATGGCATGCAACTTTAAATTTTGATGCCCTCAGTCGCATGGGCAGCCAGTGTGACAGCTGTCATATCATGCGACCAGTGCTACCATTCGCATGATATCGCAGGGTTTTTTACGCGAGAGTAGCACAGGTTTACACTTACAGTTGTCCATGTGAATAAACCCTAAGCCTTTATAGGAACAGCCAAATGCAAGTCATGGCAATCTGTGTAAAGAGCTGCAGCATTCATGAAGGGACTGCAGTGCCTGCATCTAGTAATTACAGTACAGAGGGACTGCAAAGAGTGGCTTTCACCATGAATGACCAACATGTAAACTTTGAAAAAGACACCATTAATTTTAATTAGTATACTCGTAAGCTGCGGCCACACGAGCGTACTTCCAGCAAGAACACCCGACGTGTTCGTGCTGGAAGTCCGCTCTGAAACCTGGCTCTGACAGCGGTGGAAGTCAGAGCCAGGTTTCAGAGCAGACTTCCAGCGCGAACACGGCAGGCGTTCTCGATGGAAGTAACCTCGTGTGGCCGCAGCCTTTTACGTTGTTGTTCGTACAGGGATTTTGAACACCTATCATTTTCCCCCTCACAGAATACAGCTGATTGCTATGAGCTCTAATGGTGCATTGGTCTAAGTTCAGCTTATCCTTGGGGGGGGGTACTGCATTTCGACGCGGTGATTCACCCAAAAATCTAATTTAGTTCAGAACTGAAGGTGGGCTGAATGTTGCAGCTGTAACAGATGCCAAAATTCGAATTTTCTTTAAAAAAAAAGAAACAGTGATTGTGTTGGGGTTATATTTAAATTCCATATTATAAGCAGATTCCCTCTACAGTAATTTTTCCTGCTTCTGGATGGCATATGTAAACAGGAAAAATTCTTAAAAAGGTCATCTGTTTCCAACCAACGTGGTGGAACTTTGAAAAATAACAGACAGACAACATAGAAACTTTGAACCAACTTTATTTAACTGCGTAAACCAAATGATCAACAAACTTTGTTGGCACTCACCAAATTCCTTTAATGTTTCAAACAATGGCAGCTCTAGTAAGTAAAATGTGAATAAGTTTAACATTTTTTGCATAAAATATTCATCACCATTAGTGACTCAAGTTACAGTATATCGGATCCCCAACACGGAGCAAGAGTACAAGATTCCAGGGAAATTCACCTGCTCCACATATCCTACTGGGGCCTTTTTGTGGGTGAAACAGGGTAAAGATTAAATGCAAAAATAAGATCACATCGCCGCACAATAGATGAAAAAAAAGGACGGATCTACCTGTGGCCGAACACTTCCACTAGCAAGGACACAACATAGGACATATAGGAGTTATTGTCCTAAGTGGCAATGTGACATCTCAGACACAAAACATCATGGGAATACAAATTCAGTAAAGGTACCGTCACACTGAGCGACGCTATAGCGATGCCGATAGCGGGACGACCAAATCTGGGTCGCTGTAGCGTCGCCCCTATGACGCTGTAGCGTCGCGACTGTGTCGCTGGAGAGGTGTCAAACACAGCGAGTACATACCGCTGAATCGACGATTTCGTGACGTTGTAGCGATCCACACGTGACGCTACAGCGATCCACATGTAACCTTTCCAGCGTGACAAGTCGTTGTCGAGGCGTCAAACGTGTCGCTGTACACTGCCTAGCGGGAGATATGCGACAAAAGAAAGGCCAGAACTTTCAGCAGCGAGCACGCTATTGCGTCACGCTTTACAGCGATCTCAGCAGCGATCTCGCTGTGTGTGAAGGTACCTTAAGACTTCTGACACATTGATATCAGGACTGAACAGAGATGTGGTGTCTATGGCGCATTATAAATCCTAACCTCTGGTACATGCCAGGCCTGTGACCACTCACCAGGAACTTCTAAGGGATCATAAAACAAGTAAACTCTTTTGACCAGACTAATGGAGCAAACCATTTTCAGACCCAGCCTGGCCACTTTTATTTCCTCCCCCTCCCCCGTATTTGTAATTTTCTTGAAATGTCCTGTATCCATGGCTCTGTGTGTGTAATAAGTCCATTTCTTCAGATAGTTTCATTATGCCTGAAGGAGACATAAGGAGTCTGGAAAGCTCGCTCTAAGTACCACCTACTATTTTTGTTAGCCATTAAAAGGTATCACACCTAACCTTGTTTCTCTTTTTGAGAGCATTAACATTTGACTCAAGTTAAAAATAGATTTGTCACTATAAATGGCCCTTAAAGGGGTTCTGCGGCTACAGAAATTCTTATCTGCTCCGCTGTGTCTGCCACTGACGGTCCATTTGATCCTGCGGTCCCGCTTTCATTCCGCCGTCCCAATCACTTTAGAAATGCATCTTGTTTTTTTAGCCACTTCCTGTTGATTGGACAACTGGAGGCTCCTTTCTCTTCCAAGTCGCAATGTGTTGGCCCGCCTCCGTGACGCGCCAACCATGTGATGGCCGCATCACATGACTAATTTATGAATGAATCCCGGGCTGACACACACTGCGCTCCGGAAGAGAAATGATCCTCCAGTCCTCCAAGCCACCGGAAGTGGTTAAAATTAGAAAAGTCACTCCTAAATTCAGCAAAACTGGTACGGAATCTATCCGGGACCCCAAGATCAACAGGACCATCAGCGGGGGGCTCAGCGGAGCAGGTAAGAAATGCTATAGCCACAGAACCCCTTTAAGACAAGTTTGAAAATTAAAAAAACAGTGATTGCTAAACATACAAACAGCAGATTTACAGCATAAAAAAAAGTATATTACAAGGTCAAAATCTGGCATATTAATCTCATAAATTTAGCAAAGGTTTATTTATACATAAGCGATGTTTGATTTAGCTCATCATTATTAAGTATGCATGCTTGCAATAGTTCATTGCACTCGAAGGAATCCTTTTGGGAGATCCTCCAGCCCCTGCTCCAATAAGCCTCAGCCCTCATTGACTCCAATGACGATTGGGGTTCGGGGGTGCTGAACCCAACTTTCAATTTTGGTGCATTTGCACATTACTAGTAAGCAGTTAGGCCCCTTTCACATTTGCGCCATCCGTTCCGCTATGGAAATCCGTCAAAAATTTTTTTTGGCGGATTGTTAATAATCCGCCAAAATCTCCATTATAGTCTATGGGGCTTGTTTTCCAATCCGCAACCTTCAGTTAGCTTCCGTTTGCCTCCGCAAAGCTCTGATCCGCCAAAAAGTGTAAAAAACATGCGGATTGAAAAGTAAAACATGTTCTACTTTTTCATCGGCAATCCGCAACGGATCCGCAACGGATTCCTTCTATCCGTCAATGGGAGTCTATGAGAGTGACTAATAATAGCGGATACTTGCGGATACTAGCGGATCCAAAGCCTTTTTTTTACATGGAGCATGCTCAGAAGAGTCCCGGAACTATGCAAATGACCCTGACAGAGTAATTATGGGTAAAAGCCTTCCAGAAGGACCTCAGTCTTCCTATGGAGCCAAAATGATTGAAAATCTGCGAAAAAAACGATCCGTTTGCATCCAGAACAATCCGTTTTTGCACAATGCGCAAAAAAATGAAATCCGCCAAAAATGTTTTTTTTTGGCGGATTTCCATAGCGGAACGGATGGCGCAAGTGTGAAAGGGGCCTAACAACCATCACAAAATCAAGCAAGTAGGAGAGAAAAAGAATAAAAGCAGCCATTCAAATGTAGCTTTGGAATTGTAAAGTGTGGGGGAATGGATGAAATCCTGTAAGCACGCTATAAAGCAATAAAACCCAAACTTTTCAGTTTTGAGAAGAAATATTTTACTTCAAGAAACCCCTACCAAATTTCCTTATTTTCCTAAAAAAAAAAAAAACCCACCACAATATACCCATTAATAACTGCAGCAAAAATAAGGCACTGATGTACTTACCCCCAAACACTGTAGATTTCGTCTTTGTTGGGTAGACTTACAGATGTAGTTTGGTGAACTACGGTAGGTCTGAAAAATTAAATTCACTTTATATTTTGCTGCGCAGTTACAACCAATCATGCCAAATAAACAAGGAAAAGCATGGAGACATAGGGTACCCTTACACCTACCGACTAGACGGCCGTCCATCAGCCGACCGTCTAGCTGTGTTCGGCCGCTGACTGGACCTAAATAACTCAAGTGCGGCCACCGACTGATTGAATTGAACAGTCATCAACTGTTTGAATTGAATGGAGGTCCCGCAGCACAGCATATGTAAAGGCCATATTGCAGCCTGTACACATGCCAGGGGTCCACTCACCTGTCCAGCATCTTCTCTACTCCCAGGCACTGAGTGCAGGACGAGCTGTGACATCCCGGTCATGTGAGCTGCTCACATGCCCGATGATGTCACAACAGGTCCTGGACAGGGTAGTTTCTAAGGAATTTGACCAACAGGGCGAACATCAAAAAAGCCCCCCCCCCTTGTCAAGAGTGTTGATTGTTAACTTACAGGGCAATGCGCGGTGGGGAGGTGTGGGCAGCGGATTCGGGAGTCTCCGACTCGGATTTGGGACCGGAGGACCGTCAGTGCTCGAACACAAAACTTATTTTTAGAGGGATATTAGCCAAGTGAATATTGCTCTAAAATCCCCCACCATTGTTTTCAACAGGTGAATACAAATGGGCGTTTATTTTTCTCGCCAACGCCAGGCAAAAAAAAAGAAGTGACATGTTGATTTTTCAGCAAAGGCTGAAAACGCCTCCATTGAAAACAATGGGAGTAATAATTGGAGGGGAAATCCGGAGATTTTCTGTCCATTGACTTTCATGTGCCAAATCGCCTATTTTCTTGCTGTTTTCTGGCGGTTTCAAAACCACGCGATTATTGCCAGCATAACCTCAAGTGTGAATAAGGCCTAACGGCTCCCACACAAGGCCAATTTTGCCATGCAAGCAGTATGTGAACTATTCACATGTGCAGTGGAAAGGATGCCGGTCACTGATCTGAAGTGTTAGCGGCATGCTAATGTATCCGGAGACCTGGTAGCAAGTTTGCCACACACACACACGCTATTCCCATGTGAAAACTCATTCGTGTGACAACAGCCTAATGCTTAGTTAGTGGAGAATACAAGGATCTAGTAAAAAAGATATCGGGAAAGGTAACATGTCCCGTTGAATTACCTGCACAATAGAAGTGTAGCTGTGGTCTTTACTACTGGACTTGAATTCTGGAATTTTTCTAGAATTGACCTAATACAAAGTAAAGCAAAATCAGTCTACAATGTCAAAAAAGTTGGAGGTGCTGCACTTTGGGGCCATGGCTTGGAAGTGCTGCACAAGGGGGAATCTGGGAGCTGCACAGGAAGGACGGGGAGGGGAAGGGGGTAGGAGAGATTGAGGGGAGTGCTACACAGGGGGGCCACAGTAGGGCTGGCCGATGAATCAATTTGATTAACTCGACCTCTGCCCTGCCCACAATTTCACTTTTCATACGAAATCGCCTAATTATATATATTTTTTCCCCGGCAGCGGTGGGTGACTTGGAACAGAGCTGTAGGGGTACAAGTGGAGCTGTAACCAGGGTAGAGGGATGGCACGGCAGTCATGGAGCTGGATACAATGGACACAACAGTGCACAGCAGTGGGCCGGTGGTACTAGAGGCAACAGGGGCATAGCAGCAGGGTAGAAGGCGATGAAGGCACAGCAGCGGTGGTGGTACTGCAGGCAACGAGGCAGTGAAGGTGACAATGGCACAACCGTGGTGGTGCTGGCTGCGACGGGGGCATGGTGGTGGTGCTGGAAGGGATGAGGGCACGGTGGTGGTTGTGCCGACGGGGACATGGCTGCAGAGGAGAATACATTGGGAGACCGGCAATGGTGGCGATACTGGAGGCTACATGGCAGTGGTGCTGGGGGCATGGTGGCAACGGGGCACATTGGTGGTGGTCCTGGAGGCATCGAGGGCACGGATACAACCGGGTGGTGGAGATGATGATGGTACAGCAGCGGTGGTGCGGGAGGTGACAGGGGCACCGCAGTGCTGGAGCTGGATACGACAACGGGAAACAGCGGTGGTGGTGCTGGAGGCGACAGGGGCATGGCGGCGAAGGCAATGGGGGTACAGCAGTGGTGGTGGTACTGGAAAGGACGGCATAGGTGATGAGGGCACGATTGCCGTGGTGCTGGAGGTGACAGGAGCATAGCGACAGAGGCGGCAACGGGGGCACAGTGCTGGTAGTAGTACTGCAGGCAACGGGGCGGTGGAGATGACGAGGGCACAGCTGTGATGGTGCTGGCTGCAACGGGGGCATGGAGGCGGAGGGACAGTGGTGGTGCTGCTGGAGGTAACGAGGGCACGGTGGTGGTTGTACCTGTGGGGGCATGGCAGCGGTGAAGAAGGCAATGGGGGACCTGTAACGATGGTGGTACTGGAGGCTACGGGCGGTGGATCTGGAGGTGATAGGGGCATGGCGGAAGCGGGGCACATTGGTGGTGGTGCTGGAGGTGTAGAGGATACGGTGGTGGGGCATGGCGGCAGTACTGGAGGCAACAGGGTGGTAGAGGCAAAAAGGGTACAGCAGTGTTGGTGCGGGAGGTGCTGGAGCAGGATACAATCGGCATGACGGCACAGCAGCGGCGTTGGTGCTGGAGGCGACGGGACACGCCAGCCGCGCTGGAGGCGACGGAAACGCCAGCCGCGCTGGAGGCGACGGACACGGCAGCGGCGCTGGAGGCGACGGACACGGCAGCAGCGCTGGAGGCGACGGACACGGCAGCGGCGGACACGGCAGCGGCGGCGACGGAAACGGCAGCGGCGCTGGAGGCGACGGACACGACGGGGACACATCAGTGGTGGTGGTGGTATGGAGGCGATGGTGAAGGTGATGAGAGCATGGCTGCGGTGGTGCTGGAGGTGACGGCAGCATAGCGACATGCATCAACGGGGGCACAGTGGAGTGGTGGTACTGGGGGCAACAGGATGGTGGAGGCGATGAGGGCATGCTGGAGGTCACAGTGGGGGGGGCAGTAGCAGTACTAGTAGAGGCAATGGGGCACAGCGGCGGGTTCTGCTGGAGGTGATGCTTAGAGGGGTAAGGTATTACTATTGCCACCCCAAAACGCTAAATACGGCAGCAATGCTTACCGCAAAGCAATCATGATGCGGTAATAAGTATGCTGCCGACCCCCCTCCCCATTACTCACCTCTCCGCCGCCTCCAGAATCTTCCACCGCACTTTGCTTACTGCACGACGGGCGGCTGCCCGCCACCAAGACCTCCGGAAACGATCAGGAGTGATGCAGCAGCATGACCAGACAATAGATCATGCCGGCCGCTTACGTCACTCCTTCCTGACCCCGCCCGGAGTGCGGGAGTCCTAATCGGGCTCTCTCTACGTCCCGGAAGTAGGCGGGGCTTCACCGGCGGCCGCAAATTCGGGATTTTAAATGCCCGAAGCGGGACAGCGGGACCCCGGTGCCAAAGCGGGACTGTCACGCTGAAATCGGGACAGTTGGGAGGTATGAGTAACGGGGTTCCGCAGGGCTCAGTCCTAGGCCCCCTCCTTTTCTCTCTATACACTGCCCCTATTGGACAAACGATCAGATTTGGGTTCCAGTACCATCTTTATGCTGATGACACCCAATTATACACTTTTTCCCCTGACATCACCCCTAGCCTAATTCAAAATACCAAGGATTGTCTGTCTGCTGTTTCGAACATCATGTCCTCCCTCTATCTGAAACTAAATCTCTCCAAAACGGAACTTCTTGTGTTTATCCCTTCTACTAACCTCACTCTACCCAACATCTAAATTACCCTGGAGGGATCAACCATAACTCCCAAGCAGCATGTCCGCTGTCTTGGGGTCACATTCGACCCCGAACTTTTTTTACTCCCTATATCCGATCACTCACTCGCTCTTGTCACCTGCATCTTAAAAACATCTCCAGAATCTGATCTTTCCTCACCTTTGAAACTGTTAAGACTCTTAGGGTATGTGTCCACTTTCAGGATGGCCGGCGGTTTGGACGGAGCGGCAAACCCGCTCCGCTCTAAGCTTCGCCCCCTTCTGTGACGCGATGATGCCGGATGTGTTCATTTCACACATCCGGCATCATCGCACCCCATACATAGGGCCCTGTGATATACCTTGCGGCGGCGCAGCGTCGCCGCAAGGTACACGGACATGCTGCGATCTTAAAAGATGCGCAGCATGTCCGGAATCGCAGGGCCGCCGGGTGCGTGTTACCACGCATAGTGGAGACGGAATTTGATAAAATCCCCTCCACTATGCTGTAACATCTGGACGCTGCTTGTTTGACGCTGCGGCCCCACGCAGCATCAAACACGCAGCGTTTCCTGAACGTTGACACATACCCTTACTGTCGCTCTTATTCCCGTCTGGACTGCTGCAACTCTCTTCTGATCGGTCTCCCTCTTACCAAACTTTCTCCTCTCTAATCCATCTTGAATGCGCTAGCCAGGGTCATATTTCTGTCCAGCCGCTTCAACAATGCCTCTATCTTGTGCCAGTCATTACACTGGCTACCCATTCGCTACAGGGTCCAGTATAAACTCATCTCTCTCACCCACAAAGCTCTCCACAGTTCTGCACCGCCTTATATCTCCTCTCTCATCTCTGTCTATCGCCCTACACGTGCCCTCCATTCTACAAATGACCTAAGACTAACATCCCCCGTATTACGAACCACGCACCTCCATCTCCAGGACTTCTCTTGTGCTGTGCCAGCTCTCTGGAATGCACTTCCCCAGACGATCAGACTGATACCTAGCCCCGACCTATTCAAGCGCGCTTTGAAAACCCATCTCTTCAAACAAGCCTACCACATCAACTACTCAGTAAACTAACTTTGCCCTGTTCCCTCCTTCCGAATATTATTCTGAATCTGCACCCTACTATTCATCTGTCTCCACATCCTCCATTCACTTCTTGACTATTGCACTTAAACACACGGGCTGATGACCGGATCATGCAGCTTTATATGAAAATATATATATATATATATATATATATATATATATATATATAATTGTCTAAGGGGTACTTCTGTCTGTAACAGAAATCCCGCACAGTCCGGCCGAGAATTAGTCCTTCCCTACTTCCGTCCAGTCAGTGCCCGGCGTCTGCTCCATACTCCCCTCCAGTCAGCGCTGACACAGGGTTAATGGCAGCCTTAATGGACCGCGTTATGCCGCGGGTAACGCACTCCGTTAATGCTGCTATTAACCCTGTGTGACCTTTTTACTATTGATGATGCCCATGCAGCATCAATAGTAAAAAGATCTAATGTTAAAAATAATAAAAAAATCTATTCTCACCTTCCGTCATCCGCCGATGTACGCGCAGCTGCCGCCAGCTTCCGTTCCCAGAGATGCATTGCGAAATTACCCAGAAGACTTAGCGGTCTCACGAGTAATTTCGCAATGCATCTCTGGGAATGGAAGCTGGCGGCAGCTGCGCGCGCATCGGGGTAGCGTCGCTGGACGCCGGCGGGTGAGTATATAACTATTTTTTATTGTAATTATTTTTTTAACAGGGATATGGTGCCCACACTGCTATATACTACGTGGCCAGTGTTATATACTGCGTGGGCTGTGTTTTATACTGCGTGGGCTGTGCTATATATTACATGGGCTGTGCTCTATACTGCGTGGCTGCTATATACTACGTGGCCAGTGTTATATACTGCGTGGGCTGTGTTTTATACTGCGTGGGCTGTGCTATATATTACATGGGCTGTGCTCTATACTGCGTGGCTGCTATATACTACGTGGCCAGTGTTATATACTGCGTGGGCTGTGGACTGCAGACTGTGTAGTGACTAGTGATGGCTTATTATAGGACTCTTCACATGCAGCGTTTTTATATGCAAACTAAAAGCAGAAAAAGCGCCAACATTCCAGAAATCTCATGCACAGGTTTTCCTTTCCCTGACCGCAATATACTATAGACGAGGAGATGCTGCAGATTGTGTAGTGGCTGGAGATGTGCAAACTAAAGTAACAAATCACTTTGTTATAGAAAACTGCAGATTGTGTAGTGACTGGAGTGACATTTTATACTTGAGATTGTGTAGTGAAGTTGCTCATTGTATGGGGTTTAGAGCACCTCCTTCAGGGAGGGTCTTGTGAACTCATGTTTGTCTTGTGGGGTCTTGTTTTTACCTAGAAAGATGATAAGTCTTCTGGTGACACATCGGTGGAAATGTTCACACTTGGTGTTAATACATCATTGGCCTAGTTACTGCAGCCGCCACCTCTTGCAATGGAGAATTTAGGAATCTGCAGATCTGGACAAGAACAACTGAAGATCAGAAACTTTACAACTCATTCTGTCCACGTTAACGTTAATGAACCAAAAAGGTCACAAATCCGAGTCGTCTGATTGGAGGAGACTCTACAGGATGAGGGTAGGTCTGCATCGCTGTGGATTGGGGGTCCTGTACAGATACTTCACCAACCATGGGAGGGTTACCCCAACTTCTAATCTCCCTCTTCCCATTATCAGGTGACCCTGATATTCCAGAGCCCCCAATATTCCTGAACTGCTCGACGCCACACCCAAAGAGAAGCACATGGGTCTGGACATAAGGGCTCATTTCCACATGCGAGGCACACGTCCGTATCTCGCATGTGGAAACCAAGCTGTGGAGCCGGCACTCCAGAGCGGAGCGTGCGGCCACATAGGAACACATGGAGCTGCACGCTCCGCTCCAAAGTGCCGGCGCCAGAGCTTGGTTTCCACATGTGAGATACGGACGTGTGCCTCGCATGTGGAAATGAGCCCTTACCTGTAGACTACTACTCCTCCTCTCACACTAATTACCTATCTGGGGGACCATCTATAAAGGTGGAATGATGGGATTCTTCAGTATCTGGAGGGAAATAGAATCAGGGCTCATTTCCACTGGCGAGAGACAAATCGGTCCGTAATCTGGACCGAAAAAACGGATGTAACGTATGCGATTGTCATGCGAGTGCAATGCGATTTTTAATCGCATCATCCGTATGACATCCTATTACTGTCCGATTTGTACGCACCAGTGTCCTTTGAAAAGCCGGCAAATCAGTGCTGTGTACAGTAAAATCACACTGACAGGTTAGAATAGAGTAGATATATACACATAGACTAGGTATATATACATATATATATATACGTCAGTGAGACACCTATATATGTATATTTATATTTAATGCAGCGCAAGATAGCATTAAAGCCGCTAATTCAATTACCGGCTTTTCATTTCTCCTTCCCAAACCCGACATGATATGAGACATGGTTTACATACAGTAAATATCTCATATCCCCCTTTTTTTTGCATATTCCACACTACTAATGTTAGTAGTGTGTATGTGCAAAATTTGGCCGCTGTAGCTGCTAAAATATAGGGTTAAATGGCGGAAAAAATTGGCGTGGGCTCCCGCGCAATTTTCTCCGCCAGAGTAGTAAAGCCAGTGACTGAGGGCAGATATTAATAGCCAGGAGAGGGTCCATGGTTATTGGCCCCCCCTGTTGTGAATTTGGTTTTTGGGCTCCCCCGGTGGTCACTGGTGGTACTGGACTTGTGTGCTTCACTTTCTCTGTTCACCTGTTTCCATCTGGATATGGGTGTATCCTATTTAGCCTTGCTGCTCAGTTATTCTAGTGCCGGCCATCAATGTAACCAGAGCCTTTCTGTTGCATGTTCCTGCTTCTAGACTACTATCAGCTAAGTTGGACTCTTAGTCCTAAGTTTGTTTTGCATTTTTGTTCCAGTTCACAGTTATGTTATTTTTCTGTAGCTGGAAGCTCTTGTGGGCCGAAATTGCCACTCCGGTGTCATGAGTTGACACATGAGTCTTAAAGTAATTTCGGGATGGTATTTTAATAGGGTTTTCAGCTGACCGTGAAGTTCCCTATTGTATCTTCTTGCTATCTAGTAAGCGGACCTCGCTTTGCTGAACCTACCTTCATACTACGTATGTCTTTTCCTCTGAACTCACCGCCAATATATGTGGGGGGCTTCTGTCTCCTTTTTGGGGGAATTTCCCTAGAGGTAAGCCAGGTCTGTCTTTTCCTCTATTAGGGTTAGTTAGTCCTCCGGCTGGCGCTAGGCGTCTAGGGATAAAACGTAGGTACGCCACCCGGCCACTGTTAGTTGTGTGGTAGGTTTAGCTCACGGTCAGCTCGAGATTCCATCTCCCAGGAGCTAGTCTGTAGTTTAAGTTCTCTGACGTTTCCTTGCCATTGGGAACCATGACAGTATGGCCGGCCAAGGGTTAAAACCGTTGGCAGAAGAAAGGAGAGAAAAAGAAGTCTGCAAATTTTTTTTTTTTTTTTTTTTCCCTTCTGAGCTTGCTTTTTAGTTGACTCAGTTGCATTTCTGCTCTAATTGCAGCCTTTCTCTCTCTCTCCTTCTAATCCTTGAATGGCTCTGATCTCACCTGATTAAAATGGATCCTCAGAGTATGGCTACAGGTTTGAATAATCTTGCTATGAAGGTTCAAAATTTACAGGATCCTGCGTTGCTCAATGTGGATGCGTTTTTTCTGGCTTTGGGGTTGCTTTATGAGGAACCTAACTTAGAGATTCAGGCTGAAAAAGCCTTGATGGCCCTATCTCAAGGGCAAGATGAAGCTGAAATATACTGCCAAAAATGTCGTAAATGGTCTGTGCTTACTCAGTGGAATGAGTGCGCCCTGGCGGCGAATTTCAGAGAGGGTCTCTCTGATGCCATTAAAGATGTTATGGTGGGGTTCCCTGCACCTACAGGTCTGAATGAGTCCATGACAATGGCTATTCAGATTGATCGGCGTTTGCGGGAGCGCAAACCTGTGCACCATTTGGCGGTGTCTTCTGAGAAGGCTCCAGAAAATATGCAATGTGATAGAATTCTGTCTAGAAGCGAACGGCAGAATTTTAGGCGAAAGAATGGGTTGTGCTTCTATTGTGGTGATTCAACTCATGTTATATCAGCATGCTCTAAACGTACAAAAAAGGTTGATAAGTCTATTTCAATTTGCACTTTACAGTCTAAGTTTATTCTGTCTGTGACCTTGATTTGTTCATTATCGTCAATTACCGCGGATGCCTATGTCGACTCTGGCGCCGCTTTGAGTCTAATGGATTGGTCCTTTGCCAGGCGCTGTGGGTTTGATCTAGAGCCTCTGGAAGTTCCTATACCTCTGAAGGGTATTGACTCTACACCATTGGCTAGTAATAAATCACAATACTGGACACAAGTGATTATGCGTATGAATCCAGACCATCAGGAGATGATTCGCTTCCTTGTGTTGTACAATCTACATGACGTTTTGGTGCTCGGATTACCATGGTTACAATCTCATAACCCAGTCCTTGACTGGAAAGCTATGTCTGTATTAAGCTGGGGATGTCAGGGGGCTCATGGGGACGTACCTTTGGTTTCCATTTCGTCATCTATTCCCTCTGAGATTCCGGAATTTTTGTCTGATTATCGTGATGTTTTTGAGGAGCCTAAGCTTGGTTCACTACCTCCTCACAGAGATTGCGATTGTACCATAGATCTGATTCCGGGCAGTAAATTTCCAAAGGGTCGTTTATTTAATCTATCTGTACCTGAACATGCTGCTATGCGAGAATATATTAAGGAGTCCCTGGAAAAGGGACATATTCGTCCTTCTTCATCTCCCTTAGGAGCCGGTTTTTTCTTTGTATCTAAAAAAGATGGCTCTTTGAGGCCGTGTATTGATTATCGACTCTTGAATAAAATTACAGTCAAATATCAGTATCCTCTGCCACTGCTGACTGATTTGTTTGCTCGAATAAAGGGGGCTAAGTGGTTCTCTAAGATTGATCTCCGTGGGGCGTATAATTTGGTGCGAATTAAGCAGGGGGATGAGTGGAAAACCGCATTTAATACGCCCGAGGGCCATTTTGAGTATTTAGTAATGCCTTTTGGTCTTTCAAATGCCCCTTCAGTCTTTCAGTCCTTTATGCATGACATTTTCCGTGAATATTTGGATACATTTATGATCGTGTATCTGGATGATATTTTGATTTTTTCGGAGGACTGGGATTCTCATGTCCAACAGGTCAGGAGGGTTTTTCAGGTTTTGCGGGCTAATTCCTTGTGTGTGAAGGGTTCTAAGTGTATTTTTGGGGTTCAAAAGATTTCTTTTTTGGGGTACATTTTTTCCCCCTCTTCCATTGAGATGGATCCTGTCAAGGTTCGGGCTATTTGTGATTGGACGCAACCTTCTTCTCTTAAGAGCCTTCAGAAATTTTTGGGCTTTGCTAATTTTTATCGTCGATTTATAACTGGTTTTTCTGATGTTGCTAAACCTTTGACTGATTTGACCAAAAAGGGTGCTGATGTTGCTGATTGGTCCCCTGCTGCTGTGGAGGCCTTTCGGGAGCTTAAGCGCCGCTTTTCTTCCGCCCCTGTGTTGCGTCAGCCTGATGTTACTCTTCCTTTTCAGGTTGAGGTCGATGCTTCCGAGATCGGAGCTGGGGCGGTCTTGTCGCAGAAAAGTTCCGACTGCTCCGTGATGAGACCTTGTGCGTTCTTTTCTCGAAAATTTTCGCCCGCCGAGCGAAATTATGATATTGGTAATCGGGAGCTTTTGGCTATGAAGTGGGCTTTTGAGGAGTGGCGTCATTGGCTTGAGGGGGCTAGGCATCAAGTGGTGGTATTGACCGATCACAAGAATTTGATTTATCTTGAGTCTGCCAGGCGCCTGAATCCTAGACAGGCGCGCTGGTCGTTGTTTTTCTCTCGGTTTAATTTTGTGGTCTCATACTTACCAGGCTCTAAAAATGTGAAGGCGGATGCCCTTTCTAGGAGTTTTGAGCCTGATTCCCCTGGTGATTCTGAACCTACAGGTATCCTTAAGGATGGGGTGATATTATCTGCTGTTTCCCCAGACCTGCGACGGGCTTTGCAGGAGTTTCAGGCGGATAGACCTGATCGTTGCCCGCCTGGTAGACTGTTTGTTCCTGATGATTGGACCAGTAGAGTCATCTCGGAGGTTCATTCTTCTGTGTTGGCAGGTCATCCCGGGATCTTTGGTACCAGGGATTTGGTGGCTAGGTCCTTCTGGTGGCCTTCCCTGTCTCGAGATGTACGAGTTTTTGTGCAGTCTTGTGATGTTTGTGCTCGGGCCAAACCTTGTTGTTCTCGGGCCAGCAGATTGTTGTTATCTTTGCCTATTCCGAAGAGGCCTTGGACTCACATCTCTATGGATTTTATTTCTGATCTCCCTGTTTCTCAGAAAATGTCTGTCATCTGGGTGGTGTGTGACCGTTTTTCAAAGATGGTCCATTTGGTGCCCTTGCCTAAGTTACCTTCCTCATCCGAGTTGGTTCCTCTGTTTTTTCAAAATGTGGTTCGCTTGCATGGTATTCCGGAGAATATCGTTTCTGACAGGGGGACCCAGTTCGTGTCTAGATTTTGGCGGGCGTTCTGTGCTAGGATGGGCATTGATTTGTCTTTTTCGTCTGCGTTCCATCCTCAGACTAATGGCCAGACTGAGCAAACTAATCAGACCTTGGAGACTTAATTGAGGTGTTTTGTGTCTGTGGATCAGGATGACTGGGTTGCCTTTTTGCCGTTGGCGGAGTTTGCCCTCAATAATCGGGCTAGTTCTGCCACTTTGGTTTCTCCTTTCTTTTGCAATGCGGGGTTTCATCCTCGTTTTTCTTCCGATCAGGTGGAGTCTTCGGATTGTCCTGGAGTGGATACTGTGGTGGATAGGTTGCATCGGATTTGGGGACAGGTGGTGGACAATTTGGAGTTGTCCCAGGAGAAGACTCGGCATTTTGCTAACCGCCGTCGTCGTGTTGGTCCTCGTCTTCGTGTTGGGGACTTGGTGTGGTTGTCTTCTCGTTTTGTCCCTATGAGGGTTTCTTCTCCTAAGTTTAAGCCTCGGTTCATCGGCCCGTATAAGATTTTGGAGATTCTTAACCCCGTGTCCTTTCGATTGGACCTCCCAGCATCTTTTTCTATCCATAATGTCTTCCATCGGTCATTATTGCGCAGGTATGAGGTACCGGTTGTGCCTTCCGTTGAGCCTCCCGCTCCGGTGTTGGTTGAGGGTGAATTGGAGTACGTTGTGGAGAAGATCTTGGACTCCCGTGTTTCCAGACGGAAACTTCAGTATCTGGTCAAGTGGAAGGGCTACGGTCAAGAGGATAATTCTTGGGTGACAGCCTCTGATGTTTATGCCTCTGATTTGGTCCGTGCCTTTCATAGGGCTCATCCTGATCGCCCTGGTGGTTCTTGTGAGGGTTCGGTGCCCCCTCCTTGAGGGGGGGGTACTGTTGTGAATTTGGTTTTTGGGCTCCCCCGGTGGTCACTGGTGGTACTGGACTTGTGTGCTTCACTTTCTCTGTTCACCTGTTTCCATTAGGATATGGGTGTATCCTATTTAGCCTTGCTGCTCAGTTATTCTAGTGCCGGCCATCAATGTAACCAGAGCCTTTCTGTTGCATGTTCCTGCTTCTAGACTACTATCAGCTAAGTTGGACTCTTAGTCCTAAGTTTGTTTTGCATTTTTGTTCCAGTTCACAGTTATGTTATTTTTCTGTAGCTGGAAGCTCTTGTGGGCCGAAATTGCCACTCCGGTGTCATGAGTTGACACATGAGTCTTAAAGTAATTTCGGGATGGTATTTTAATAGGGTTTTCAGCTGACCGTGAAGTTCCCTATTGTATCTTCTTGCTATCTAGTAAGCGGACCTCGCTTTGCTGAACCTACCTTCATACTACGTATGTCTTTTCCTCTGAACTCACCGCCAATATATGTGGGGGGCTTCTGTCTCCTTTTTGGGGGAATTTCCCTAGAGGTAAGCCAGGTCTGTCTTTTCCTCTATTAGGGTTAGTTAGTCCTCCGGCTGGCGCTAGGCGTCTAGGGATAAAACGTAGGTACGCCACCCGGCCACTGTTAGTTGTGTGGTAGGTTTAGCTCACAGTCAGCTCGAGATTCCATCTCCCAGGAGCTAGTCTGTAGTTTAAGTTCTCTGACGTTTCCTTGCCATTGGGAACCATGACACCCCCCGTGGCTAAAAACATCTGCCCCCAGCCACCCCAGAAAAGGCACATCTGGAAGATGCGCCTATTCTGGCACTTGGCCACTCTCTTCCCACTCCCTGTAGCGGTGGGATATGGGGTAATGAAGGGTTAATGCCACCTTGCTATTGTAAGGTGACATTAAGCCAGATTAATAATGGAGAGGCGTCAATTATGACACCTATCCATTATTAATCCAATAGTACGAAATGGTTAATAAAACACACACACACATGATTAAAAAGTATTTTAATGAAATAAACACACAGGTTGTTTTAATATTTTATTGCTCTCTCAATCCATTTGCAGTCCCTCGCTTGGCAAAATAATAAACGCACAAGATACATACCCTCAGATGAACCGTCACGTCCCACGAGGTAATCCATCTGAAGGGGTTAATTATTTTACAAGCAGGAGCTCTGCTATAATGCAGCAGTGCTCGTGCTTGTAAGCCCCAGGGAATGAAGGTAATGTAGGTCAATGACCTATAGTTACCTTCAGTCGCGGTGATGCGCCCCCTGGTGGATTCAAACTTTCGCCCCATTCAAAATAAAACAAAAATAAAATCAAACCTACACATATTTGGTATCGCCGATTTCAGAATTGCCTGAACTATCGATAAAAAAAGGATTAACCTGATCACTAAACTGCGTAGCCAGAAAAGTCAAAACATCAAAATTAAGGTTTTTTTTGGTTGCCGCGACATTGCATTAAAATGCAATAACAGGCGATCAAAAGATCGACAAACATATGTTACATTTTGGTAACAAAATGGTATCATTAAAAACGTCAGGCCGGCACACAAAAATAAGACCTCACCCAAACCGAGATCACGAAAAATACAGTTGCTACGGGTATCGGAATATGGCGCAATTTATTATTTTTTTTAAACAGATTTTTTTTTCACTATTTACATTTAAATAACCTAGACATGCTTGGTGTCTATGAACTTGTAATGACCTGGACAATTATAATGGCAGGTCAGTTTTAGCATTTTGTGAACCTAGTAAAAAAGCCAAGGAAAAAATTGGACTTTTTTTTTGCAATTTCACCTCACTTTAAATTTTTTTCACTTTTTTTACTACACGACATGGTAAAACCAATAGTGCAAATGTACAGCTCTTCTCGCAAAAAAACAAGCCCTCACATGACCATATTGATGGAACAATAAAAAAGTTATGGCTCTGGGAAGAAGGGGAGCAAAAAACGAAAACGCAAAGCAGAAAAAAAGCTATGGGAGTTAAGGAGTTAAAAATGTACCCCCCCCATGGGGAAATGTTTGTCAGCCCATGCACTTACTGTATGGGCTTTAGAAGTCTAAGAGACCTGCTCCTTTAAATTGGGCCTAGTTTTTAATGAGACCTTCTCCACATCTCATCCACCGCCACTAGATCACCAGGGTTAATGTGTTCCGTGCTGCTACAGCCAGTCAGTTTTTTGGCAAGGGTGTCTATAATCCCCATAAAAAAAAATTCAAAACGTACCCCCCATGGAGAAATGTTTGTCAGCCCTTGCACTTACTGTATGGGCTTTACAATTCTAGGAGACCCGCTCCTTTAAATTGGGCCTAGTTTTTAATGAGGCCTTCCTCCACATCTCATCATTCTCTTCCTGATGCCCCTCTAAAAATAGGCTCTGTGACTTTAAGAGTCCCTCCTTCATAAAAGAAACAAGTTGGGTCTGCTTATGTGTCACACACCACATGGCCAGCTAGGGTTGTTACATGTTACAATGACATTTCCCAGTGAATGCATTTGTATTGGTTGAAAGCAATGTTAAAGATCAAAAACGCTACTTGTGAAAATAGCCCAAGTGATGGCGGAAAATTTTGGTCTGGAGTAAATTATTTTGCCTTATATACAAGTCATTACCCTGGAAAGGAAATTATATGTGGGCTATGACCCGGCTATTCCAGAGTCATTTCTGCTTCTTGTGCCCATAGTTCCGAACCGTCTTTGATGCAGCAGAGGAGCCCGAGATTTGCCTCTGTACTGGGTGAGAGCCACGTGACCCCCCAACCTCATATGTTTAGCGCTCACATTGCGCAGCATTGACCTCAGTACTGAAAGTCCGGCTCCCGGAAGAATGTGAACTTTATTCCTACCAGGAGCCGCCTGCTTTCAGTCATACAGGCGTGTCTGCACAGCTACAGTAACTACGGTACTACAGTGACTGACAGACGACTCATCAGTGCATCAGTACAGAGTCGGCTGTCAGTCAGTGCTGGGGCGTGCGTACAGCTGCCGCTCACTATGCTGACAGTGGTGACTGAAAGCACACCTCTATGGCTGAAAGCTGGTGCATTTTCAGTACTTTGGCTGGACACCTTCCTAAGAGTAAGTGCACATCTCATGTCTTTTTGCCACAAAAACACATTTTACTGTGCAAGCAAAGTGAATGAGTTTTCTGAAGCCTCATGCACATTACTTATTTTATCCTTGCACTTTTGTTGCAGTTTCAAGTCTGCAGCATGTCAATTCTCTGTATACATATAATAGTCACCCTTCATGGCCCCGGATGCAGGGACGCATCACCACGGCAACTGGCAGTCAGTAATGAGGCACCATTAGTGGGCAAGCGGCAAAATCACTTTACCTAACTACGCATGCCAGGACGCATCACAATGGTAACTTAGGCTACTTTCACACTAGCGTTAACTGCAATACGTCGCAAATGCGTCGTTTTTGCGAAACGCCGCATCCAGCAAAAGTTTTTGCTGGATACGTTGTTTCGTCATAGAGTAACATTAGCGACGCATTTGCGACGCATTTGCGACGCATTTCCAAACGGTGAATGCGTTTGGCGGCGTTTGGGCGTATGGTAGCGGTCCGTCGGGAAAACAAAACGCTACATGTAACGTTTTTTGCTCCCGACGGTCCGCTTTTTCCGACTGCGCATGCGCAGTCGGAACTCCGCCCCCACCTCCCCGCACATCCCCGCACCTCACAATGGGGCAGCGGATGCGTGGAAAATATGCATCCGCTGCCCCCGTTGTGCGGCGGAGACCACACTAGCGTCGGGAACGTCGGCCCGACGCGCAGCGACGGGTTGTTCCCGACGCTAGTGTGAAAGTAGCCTTACCGGCAAAAAGTAGAATGTGACGTCAAGACATGTGCAATAGGCGCAGGGACGTGTCACCACCTCACCAAAGTAGCACGGCAACGCGAGTGAATACCAGGAATAATGGGTATGCGCAACAATAAGAGCTCCATGAAAAGTAGGTTGGCATTATGTCTGATACTGACCACATCAGATAATGGAGGAAACGTGAGATGTGTGGGTAGATAGGGCTATGGTGGTTCTCACATTACTTATATAAGTATGGGACAGAGGGTTGTCATGGAAACACTCATTACCCTATCAGAACTGTTCCCAATGTCATGTGACCTGATATCAGCAAGACCCGGATGTGAGGTCAGACTCCAGGGGAGGAGCCTTGTCTCTATAAAGAGGCAGTAAATGGCGGCTCCATCTGCTGCACAGCATTCTGCCACATAGAGGGGCTGTGATACTACAACAGGCTCCTGAATTGTCCTCTGAGGCTTAGGAGGGCTCCTATTGCCCAGGACCCTTCATCATCTATTCCCCTCCTTTGAGGAGCCCCCATTACAGGGCGCTGACACGTGTGGGAGGGTTTGTACGAGGACCTTCTTAGAGGGATAGGTCACACTTGGGCACTGTCCTTGTCAGGACGGGAGACATTGCACGGGGCATGACAGGGAGCGGAGTTTTACTTGTGACGTTATTTCCCTTTTCTCCTCCTCGTGATGTTTCTGCTGACTGAGAACTTCTAATGGTAAGATCCGACCATCTTATACCTGAGCGCTGGGTCCTGTAATGTCTGTGTGTAATCTCCAGTATTAAGTTGTTTTATCTGATCCTCCTTACCCCGACTTAGGCCGTGTTCACACGATCAGTATTTTACATCAGTATTTGTAAGCCAAAATCGGGAGAGGAAAAGTGTAATAGAAACTCATCAGCCCTTCTGCGTTTCTCCTCACTCCTGGTTTCTGCTTATAAATTATATAAAATACTGAATGTGTGAACGTGGCCTTAGACTGACTGGATTCCGGTATGCCTAGTGGGCTTTGTCTAGGGTGAAGGGGGATAACCGGACCCAAATATGTCAGCCGCTCTGTCTGCAATATTCCTAATAAAACAACCCCCTGACCTCGTCCTGCTCACACAGCAGAGGACACAGAACAGAGGCCTCAGAGCTGAGGAGCCGCCATCTTTACAGCCTCTGATCTGAGGAGATGGCTACTCATGGCCTCATTGCCCATAGCAACCAATCACAGTGCAGTTTTCATGGCAGAGGAGTGTAAGCTGAATTCTGATTGGTTGCTATGGCCTTCTGATTATGGTGTGATGTGAGGTTATATAAGGAGCTGCTGGGAGGAAACTAATTCAGGGGTGGAGTGTGCGTTACTGCGGCTCCTCTCAGCTCCTCCATGTAACGTCCTGTGCCTGCGTGCCTCTCCTTCATTCTGTCCTCTGCTCCGGGGCTCCAGCATTGTTACCAGGTTACATGAGGGGCCACAGCCACTGGGGCCAATGTTATAGCAGCTACATAATGTCCTGAGATGATGGTGCCGCTTCTCTTGGCGGCTTTACTGCAGAGTGTCTGCTCCATGAGGCAGAACACTGGGGGCCACATAAGGAAACACTGCTGTATGTGGTGTCACTGTGGATGGGCCCCTGGTACAGCTGTGACACTGGGGCCCCAGAGCTCTACACAAAGATTACCTTTCTCCATTTTTCCAGATTTGTTTGCTGAATCTATACAGCCATGTGATAAATATGGCGTCTTCTACGCATCTCCTCTGTCCTCAGTGGATTCACTGATATTCCCATCTGGTTTTGGGGTCTTTTCTATTTTTGGGTGGAGTTCGGTCTGAGCCTTGTTAATCCCCCTCGCTTCATGTTCCAGGTGAAGTAATCACCAGAAGTGGAGGCTGGGTGTCTCCTCCTGAGCCGCCATTCTAGTGGCTGGTTTCCCTCGGCTCCTTACAAGGTGGCCCCCGGGAGCCCCATAGTCTGGTCCTATATGTCCTGCTCACGCAGCTGAAGGATCGTTACACTGTGTCAGAGAGGAAGATGAGACCTTGCAGATTGTGTAGTGACTAGTGATGCCTTATTATAGGACTGTCTTCACATGCAGCGACACTTCAGAAATCTCATGCACAGGAGTTTTTTTTTTTTTTTTGAATTTGAGAACTGCAGCATGTTTTATATCTATAGTGTCAATTGTGTTTTTGCAGCATTTTTTTCACCTATAGAAGTTAAAGCAAGTGAAAATAAAATGTAACGTGGCTTTTGTGAATGGAACAAACCTTATTAAACACATACTGTACACATGTAATTCACACCGTGAAATGTGAGAACTGCCAAACTGTCACTTTAAACTGTTTTGGCTGCAAAAATAAAGCATCAAACAGTGTGAACATGGCCTAAGTATGCAGACGCCGCAGATTGTGTAGTTATCAGACAGATGTCTTATTACAGATGCAAATTGTGTAGTAACAATTAATTTTAGTTTTTTTTTTTTTTTTTATATAGCGCTAACATATTACGCAGCGCTTTACAGTTTGCACACATTATCGTCACTGTCCCCGTTGGGGCTCACAATCTAAATTCCCTATCAGTATGTCTTTGAAATGTGGGAGGAAACCGGAGAACCTGGAGGAAACCCACGCAAACACAGAGAGAACATACAAACTCTTTGCAGATATTGTCCAAGGTGGGATTAGAACCCAGGACTCCAGCGCTGCAAGGCTGCTGTGCTAACCACTGAGCCACCGTGCTGCCCTAGTATAGAAGAAGCTGCAGATTGTGAAGTGACCAGAGTGATGTCTTGCTGCAGGTTGTGTAGTGAAGTGGCACATTGTATGGGGTATAGAGCGCCTCCTTCAGGGAGGGTCTTGTGTGCTTTAAAAAAAAAATAAATAAAAAAATAGAAAAGACGGGTCTTGTGGTGACACATCCTGTGGAAATATTCACACCTGACGTTATTACTCCATTGGCCTAGTTTCTGCAGCCGCCACCTCTTATGATTGAGAATTTAGGGAACTGCAGATCTGGACATGTAATGTTTCTGAACTTCAGGTCTAATTCGTTCTGTCGCCGTGAACATTAACAAACCAAAACCAATTAAATCTGGGCCGTCTGGAGGTGACTCTACAGGATGGGGGCTCATATACAGATTCTTCACTAACAATGAAAGGGTTACCCCAACTTCTAATCTCTCCTCCCATTATCAGGTGACCCTGATATTCCTGAGCCCCCAATATTCCTGCACTGCTCACTGCCACACCCAAAGAGAAGCACATGGGTCTGGACATTTCCTGTAGATTACTTCTCCCTCTCACTAATAATCCTCCGGGGGGGACCATCTATAAAGGTAGAATGATGGGATTCTTCAGTATTTGCCTTGTTTTCACAATGTGCATCTGTCGTCCTCTCTGCTGCTGCAGGTAAATAGAATTACTCAAATGTCCTCCATTTTCTGGTGGGCTAGTTCTCATGTATCCACCTGGAGAAGCTACTTCTTGTGAGTAATCTCCTGGACCCATGTAATTCCGTCCACGTTAGGATGTAATGTATAGTCCCTGGAGTCTTGTGGCCGTTCCCCCAGTTGTATGATGACTTTGGAATTCGCCGTCCTGCTCCTTCCACTGATGTGCCGATCATTAGATCATGGCGGACAGGACAGAGGCTGCCATATGACAGCAGCTCCATTCTCCACAGCATGAGGTGTAACCACAGCCGCTGATGTTCTCCTGCCCCTTACCCCATTGACTAACATTATGACTGCCATGCCTACTGTGAATTTGCAATATTGGTGCCCTATTTGTGCCGACTGTATGTTTGATCGGCTCCGGACATATTGGGTAGTTCCATCGACTATGATCACATTTGGCTGTGTTCGAATATTGCAAAAACAGTATTCACTGCCAATTGTATTCGAAACCAAACAAATTCACTCAACTCTACTCCTCACCCCTCAAAAGAAAATCTGCAAATTCTGCGCTCCCAAATGCCCCCACTGTCTAAACCACATGTATCATCCAAATGTTTAGCATTTCTGTAGTGGTGAGAGCCCGCCTAATTTACAGATGTGTCTCAGGAAGCATGAGCTGAGCAGTGTACTGGTCACAACATCATCATTTTGCAATGTTTACTCAACATCCACTGCTGCGTGTTTTTGTTTTATTTTGTTTGTTTGTTTTTTTTTTGTTTTTTTTTCCTGTAAAACTCCCATGGAGTCAGTCAAAATTGTCGCTACACCTGAAGATAAATTTCCAAAATGGGGTCACTTGAGGGGAGATTCTACCTTTCTACCATTTGGGTGGCTCTCTATATGGAGTCCACAAACTATTCTAGGAAAATCTGCGCTCCAGGAGGCAAATGGCTCTGTCCCTTTAGTCTCCCTGTGTGTACTGTACAGCCACATATGGGGTATTTCTACATTCTGCAGAAATTGTGAGAAATGTTGGTGCCGTTTGCACTGTGGCAGTGCACTTGGAGCTTTGCACTGTGCTTCAAAAGTAGTTTTCAACCGCACATGGGGTATCGAATAACTCGGGAGAAAATGGACCACAAAATTTGGTGTGCACTTTCTCCTGTTACCCTTATAAAAATGCAAAGTTTAGAGTTAAAAAAAAACAAAAAAAAAACCTCTTGTGGGAAAGATGTGAATTATTTATTGTTTGTTTTTTGTTTGTTTTTTACGGCTCAACAGTATAATCTTCTGTGAAGCACCTGGGGATACAAGGTGCTCATTGCACATCTAGATAAGTTCCCTGATGGGTCTAGTTTCCAGAATCTTATTTATCTTTGGTGATTTTCCACAGTTCAGGCACATCAGGGGCTCTCCAAACACCACATGGTGTCCACTAATTATGACAGCAATTTTTACATACAAAAAGTCAAATTGCACTCCTTCCCTGCCATGCACCCAAACAGTAGTTTTATCCAACATATGGGGGTATATTGGCCTGGTCAGGAGAAATTGCATAACAAATTATGGTGCAGTCTCTCCAGTTACCATTATGGAAATAAAAATTGGGTCTAATGTAAAATTTTTGTGAAGTGTGTTTTTGTTTTGTTTTTTCCTCTTCCACATGACATTAATTCCTGTGAAGCACCTGACGGGTTAATAAACTTGTTGAATGTGGTTTTAAGCACCTTGAGGGGTGCAGTTTTTAGAATGGTGTCACTTTTGGGTATTTTCTGCCCCCCAAAGTCGCTTCAAATGTGATGTGGTCCCCCCCAAAAAAAAAATTGTGTTATAAATTTTGTTGTAAAAATGCAAAATCGCTGGTCAAGTGTTAACCCCTTAAACTTCCTAACAAAAAAAGTTTCAAAAATTGTTGATGTAAAGTAAAATATTTAGAATTGAGTCCTCAGTGGTTTTTCTTTCCACTGGCTAACACTGTACCAAGATATATACCTTTCCTGATTTAAAGTAGACATGCGGGACGCTTTATTTAACTAATTTGTGACATAAGTTTTATGCTCTTAAATCAGAGTTAAGTTTGCTAATTGCAAAATGTTCACCAAATTTCTTTTTTTTTTTTTACAAATGTAAGAGATATATATTATATATATATTTTTTTTTTTCTTTTTACTACTATCCTGAAGTACTATGTCCCACAAATCATAATTGTTGGGATTCATTGAAGTGTTCCAGAGTTACTATCTCATGAAAGGAGTGTTCAGAATTGAGAAAATTGGCCTGGTCATGAAGGTGAAAACGGGGTGAAAGGGTTAATTTTTTTTATTTTTTATAATGGTAATATTGGTTTACTAGTAAATCTTTACTTCCTCCAGGCAGAGTAATATTAGCCAGATACCCCTCCCACACACCTGTACAGTGAGGGTGGTGGCTGCATCGGTCTTTTCGCTTTCAAATGCCAGGACTGAATTGGTCCAAGTCCAACCCTGCCCCGATCCTGGTCATTACCTCTCTTCTTCCAGTGATTCCCCGGCCTCTGCTGGTCTGACTCTCTTCTGTCCATTGCTCCCACTCATCCCTATATTGCATGATCAGCCATGGACTTGAGTGGCGCAGTGAAAAGTCTGTGATCAGATGTGGCTTCCCTTGGGATATCCTCTGATTCCTGAGCACAAGCTTCTATTTAATAAGGACTTGTTCTCATGTGGCATCTGTGAACTTCGGCTCCTTGACACAAAGTTCATGATGGGCATTTGTGTGCAATATATGTATATACAGTGTATGTATTTTAGCAATGACCCTGCTCCATCCACTGTAGGTGTTACACAGCCTGCACCTGCCTGTAACGACTGCAGAGTCCCCAATAAATGCTCCACAGCGGCAAACACTGACAGCTTGGCGCCCCTGTGCAAGAAATGCTGGGCCCCCTTCTTTTTATGGTAACAAAGCTACAGAGATGTATAGATACATATATATCTCTCGATCTCTTACTTAGTCTCCTCATGTTTATTGTTATCTTATACAGTGCCTTCTCGTTATGTACAGCACTATCCCTTACATATCAGATTGTATAGAGCCCTGTTCTTTATTACATATTGTCCTCTTGTGTTACATATACTCTGCAATGACGGCTGATGGAGCATGGGAAAGCTTTTCTGATGGAGGCTTCTGATGGCCTGGTCTTCTAATCAGATGCTGCTCCATCAGCAGTCATTTTATATTTAACTAGAGAGGACTATGTAATAAAAAGGCACTGATTAACAAAGCTATGTTGTAAGGGACAGAACTGAACATGGGGGGGGGGGGGGGGGCTGGCCCACATGTTGTAAATACAGCAGTAATACAGAATTTCACTATAGACACTTTATCGGAAACCATCTAGGATATCTTTAAACATCTCTTGAAATTTCATGTTAGAACATCAGTCCACAGTTAAAAGATCACCATGTGAGGCTTATGGTTAAATTTAGCTCTAAAATTACTGAATACTAAAGATTATAGGCTTTAACAAGATGACTGGATCGAAGCACAATAATTAGACTGGTATCAAAACTCGTGTATATATATTGCTCCATTAAAAGATGGCTTGTAACGATGCGGCCCATATTAGCACATATGGAAAGATTTGCTTTACATTGTTCTCTGACCATTTGATGGATGGCTCGCACAATAAGTCGCTGGTTCTCATTCCAAATGATATTTTACCAAATGGCTCTCATCAGCCACTGGTTGATATTATGTTTTTTTTTGGTCTGTCTTATTATAAAAAAGAAACAATGGTGACATCCTTTCATCAATGCTTGAACTTGGCCTAACAAAAGGGATTTAAAATACTATCAAATAGTGACTTGTGAACTAGACCTGTCTGAGGCAGTTTGTTGTATGGAATATGGCATTAGAAAAATGTTAAGGATTGACAGATTTTTTTTTTTTTTTTTTAAGGAAGCTTAGTTGTTTTGTGTTCGGGGCATATATGTTTGCAATAGTGCAAATTACTGCATTAATTTGGAAAATTAAAATGTGGAATCTACCATTTGGGTCTTTTACCTCTTCTATAAGCTGAAATGGAACTGTGTTTTTGACAAGTGTAATCACGCCTGCTTTCCTCCTTTTTGTCAAAGATGATGAAAAGTCTTTATTTGAGAATGTGGGGTGGTTACCTTCGCAAAATTTTGTTTCCTGTAGGCACACGACCTCCGCTTGCAATTGTTTAATCTCTCCGTATGGCACACCTCTTCCATGGACTATTGAGTCCCCTAACATTGTAGGACAGGAACTTTAAGCTGCATGTTTGGGGCTGTTGACGATACTGCAAAGAATAACTTTAAACGAATTCAAAAACTTAAGTACAACAAATTGAACAAGAAAATGACTAGTAGTGTTTAACTACAAACAAAAATGAGTTTAATCTTCCGATCTTCGTCCCTGGTGGGACTGTTGATCTAATGGGGGGGAAAAGTTTGTGTATAGTAATCTCCACAATACCCCATTATTTTGAGACCATCTGTTGATTAAAGCTTGCTATAGAAGGAAAAAATAGGGTTAATTAAGCATCCCTGTATAAACTCTTATTATGCCAGTTAATAAATCAGGAATGGGGTCTGAAAAAATTCAGGCCCTCCTCCACTGAGTTAATAATCATAAATTTATCCTTGTAGTGAAACATCAGCTTTGTAGGAAAACCCCACTTGTATTGAATATGTTTCTCCTTAAGAATGTCAGTAAGAGGTTTAAAAGACGTGCGCGTGTCCAACGTATGTTGAGAGATCTGTAAATACTTTCAGACGATCATAAGGTTCCGGCAAAGATCCCTTATCTTTGATATAATTTTGTATTTTTTCTTTAGTACCATAGAAATGCAAGCGTAGAATAGTGTCTCTAGGCTTTTCTTCTGGTATGCCTTTTGGTTTCGGTAATCTGTCAGCTCTGTTGATGCAGAGTTCCAGACTGGAGATGTTGGGCAGAGCTTTCTTGAAAACCGTTTTTATAAAGTCTGGAAGATCTGACTGTTTCACCTCCTCCGGGATACCTCTAATTTTTAAATTGTTCCTACCGCCTTTATCTTTAATATCTGTTATTTTAGACCTCATGTCATTTATTTCCCTTTTTAGAGCCGTATTTTGGGTAATTAAGGAGTCCGTTTTCTGTTTTAATTCAATTATTTTAGAACTATGTAATTCCAGTTTTTGTGTAATACCTCTGCATACTTCTTCAAATGATGAGTTGTGCTTTGCAAATCCGGCATTTAATTTATCATCAATTAACAATATAACTGTTTTAAAAAAAACTCTTCCTGAAGGCTAGTCTTTAATACCCCTTGTTCAGAGTCAGGACGGTCCCTTTTGTTATTACCGTCAGGTTCCAAAGACTCATCTGGGGCGCTTCTTTTTGCTGAAACAGATGTATCCATTGCCTGTGCTGCAATTGGGATAACAGATGAGGGAGAGGCATTTTTAACTTTCGTGTCTGTATTTGTTTTTGTGCTGTTAGATCGTTGTGCACAAGCATTTTTTTGTGAAGCAATTTTGATGCTATTTGGTTGATATCGTTGCTTTATTTGGTTTTATAATCGTCCCCTTTCTGGGGGGATCTGGACTTGTTTGGACTTAGTAAGTTGGGTGTGTCCACATATGATCTGGAAATGTGTGTTTGTTTGTTTGTTTTTTAGCTCCAGGTCTTTGATCCATTTAGTAAGTAATACGATTATATAGTGATGACTGCCCCTTTAAGGATTTACTTTTGTGGGATCTCCTCAAAGTTATTTTCTACAGCTATAATATCCACAGTTATAAGACTTTTTTATGAATACCGCAACTGTGCAAAAGAGTTCCATAATACCGGCTCCCGCTGCTCCAGCCCGGCTCACTTGCAAGATTCAGTAGCCTCTCTCCCTTATTTGTGCCTACATGTTCACTTTGTGATGGTAGTTGTAATAATACACAGTTCCAGAGCCACCTCTATCATACAGACTTTGCCCCTCAGTAATTAGATCCCGTTTTGTGTGATTAATTAGCTGTTCCACAGCTTTGCTACCCGCTCGCCACTGCTATACTGCCCGGTGCACAGTCCCGTTCCACAGCGCAGCCCCCGAAAACAAAGTCAATGATGTTCCACAGCGGCGGACTCCCAGCATTAAACAGGCTCGTCAGTACTATGGGAGATCTCTGCTGCAGGCTTACCTCCTGAGTTCAGCCTGTGAAAGGCGGTGCTGCGATTTTCCCGGCTCCGATTCATTCAGCCGCTGCTTTACTCCGGCGGCATGCAGGCGCTTTGCGGTTGAGTCTTCCTCTGCTTACCCCGCAGGTGCAGATTCAGCTGGCTGACGGCTTCTCCGGCGTCAGACGCTCCTCCGGCGTCAGACGCTCCTTGTCTCCGGTCCTCTGGGCGTTTGCACCCTGACTGCAGGAGCCGATGGTGTCACTTCAGCCAGCGCGGGGGAGGGAGGGATAAGAGTGTTCTCCATGTCAAGAACTTCTGCAGCGCTCGGCGGCAGGGCTGTACTTTTTGATTTCCCGCGCTGGCTGCACACCTGGGGTCTGCTGTTAAGTCCCTGCAATATTCAGCTCTGCTAACTCTTCTCAGAGCCCAATGAGGCACAGCTCCAGCGGCAGTGTTTCCTTTTAATAAGAGTTAAGGCGCCAATATAGAGGAGCTGGATCTCCTGGTAAACATCCACAAAATGGCGGCTCTGTCTTCCTGGGGGGAGGGAGAGCTGCACGATACCACCTCAGATTTGTGTCCCGTTTCTCAGGTTTCCTTGATAGTAGACACTTAATTTTTGTCTCCTCTTGCTTCTTGGGACATGCTCTTTGATATTGTGCCTTAAAGACAATTTTTGGTCTTTTGTCGCTTTTTTTGTAGCTTGTTAAGGGATATATGTAGGAGCTCCAAGCTCCTGCTTCCTCACATGCCAAGAGCTAGGCCACGCCCCTGTCTGTTAATTTTTAATCCTAATAATTTTTCATTTTTGTAGGAGAGAACAAATGTGGGAGGGTAGTGTGAGGGTTTATCAATGTTGAGAGAAGGTTGTCCGCAAACAGGCTGACCTTATATTGGTCACCCATGTTTTCTGGGCCCAGGATAGTTTGATCTCCTCTTATTGCTTCTGCAATGGGTTTCATTGCTAAAGCGAAAAGGGCCGGCGATAAAAGACAACCTTGTCTGGTGCCTCTCTGAATTTTAATTGAAGGGGGGGATGTAGATGGAAGCTTTAAATATGCTATTGGGTTATCATATAATAATTGGAGACTAAAGTTGAGCGACACTTACTTTTTTAGGATCGAGTCGGGTTTCGCAAAGCCCAACTTTGTCAAAAGTCGGGTCGGGTGAAATCGGCCAATTATTGCGTAAAGTCGAGGTCCGACTGAAACACGAAACCCAATGCAAGTCAATGGGGAATCAAAGTCGGCAGTGAGTGGAGGACAAACACCTACAGTGCCCATTTTAATGCCAAAAACATCAATTTTTATTACTGAAGCTTCTCAATCTTAATTTACTTTACAATAATAGTTATTCATTGAAAACGGGGTCATTTGGCTAAAGTTGGGGGGTAGGGCTGGCTCAAGATTTTCGTGGGCCCAGGAAACGCAGAATACGTCACGGCGGTGGAGCAGGGAGAGGTAAGTATTTCAACTTTGCAAGTGCTGTGATCCTGAGCAAGCAGTGTGGGCCCACTCGTTGGCACTGGCACAGGGCCCCTCATAGTACGGCGGTGTTTGACGGCGGGTGGCGCCTCCCACCGGCAGAAACACTTTTGCGTACTATGAGGGGCCCTGTGCCAGTGACAACGTCACCAACGAGTATGCCCCCCCACCTGATGAAGGAACCTGCACTTTCATCTGCACTTTCCTCTTTGTCCCCGTGTAAGGTGGTATAGTATGCGGGAAAGGGAACCTGACTTTCAGCAGGGTCAGATTCTGGCTGTGTAGAGTGCAAGGGGAATGTAGTGGTCTGGGTCAATGTACCAGCAGACTCATCTAGCAGTGACTGGGCAATGGGCAGGATGAGGAGGAAACACAGATATATGCCCAAATAATAAAGTAGGCTAAATGCAGTTCAAAATTGGTAACAGGACTAACCAGGCGGCATTGCTTTGTTCAGTGTCGGAAAATTGTAATGAGTAGCAGACAGTTAGTAGGCCCAAATAATAAAGTGGGCTAAATGTCTGCCAAAAAATTGTTAATAAATAAACAGGTGGCATAGCTAGGTACAGGGGTGGGCTCCTCTGCTGAGTAGCAGACAGTGGTAGTAAAGGCAAAGTATTGGCAGTGCCATTGTAGGATTTAACAGCACAGACTACAGTGGTGGAGGAGGGAGAGGTAAGTATTGAAAGTGGTAGAGCACTGTTCGACCACGGGGAACACTCTCTCATGGGCAGAGGTACTGGCACAGGGCCCCTCATATTACGACGGTGTGTCTGACTTTGGTTGTGCACCACCGTCAGTACAATGAAGTGTCTCTATGAGGGACCCTGTGACAGTGCCGTCGCCCAAGAGTGGGCACACCCACCTGTCCAGGCAAACGGCACGGGTGCTTGCGCCAGGTGGTGACCACGGCCCTGTGGAGGGAGTCAGCCCATTTAGGGAGGTATAAAAATGGCCTATGGTGGACATTCAGTAGTTGCAAATGGAGGAATTGGAGCAGTCAGTAAGAGGAGGCCAAAAGCAAGACCTTTTTACAGGCAAGCTACGTGTCAGCAGGGGAAGATGGGGCCAAATAATTTGAAATCCATGATTGGTTCATTTTAATGAAGGTTAGATCATCAACATTTCGGGTAGCCAGACGAGTCCTTTTTTTGGTCAGTATTGAACCAGCAGCACTGAAGACTTTCGGATAGCACACTAGCAGCAGGGCAAGCGAGCTCCTGTAATGCATATTCTGCCAACTCAGGCCAGGTTTCTATTTTAGATGCCCAGTAATCAAAGGGGAATGACCTGTGAGGGAGAACATCGATAGGGAGGAAAAAATAGTTCGTAACCATACTGGAAAAATGCTGTCTCCTGTCACTTTGAATCGATGCAGCAGTACCTGTCGTGTCAGCGGTCATTGCGAAATCACCCCACAACCTGGTCATAAAACCCCTCTGTCCAACGCCACTTCGGATAGGTGCACCTCTAACACCTCTGCCATGTTGCCCCCTATGGCTTGTGTGAGAACCATCACCGCCACTGTGTGCTGGGAATGCCTGAACCAAACGGTCTAGAAGAGTTGCTTGTTTGGTTAGCCAATATTTTGCTCAACGTTCTCATGTGGCATGATATTTTGTAATTTTCCTTTATATTGTGGATCCAGGAGGCAGGCCAAGCAGTAATTGTCATCGGTCATCATTTTGATAATGTGGGGGTCCATTTTTAGGATACGCAAGGCATACTCAGCCATGTGGGCCAATGTTCCAGGTGTCAATTCACTGCTTGTGCTGGGTTGAGGAGCACTTTCTTGCAAATCAACATCACTTGTGTCCCGCAAAATCCCTGTACCTGACCTTGTAATGCCACCAGTTTCTATTGCCCCCTGAGAAGCATCCTCCTCCCATAAATATTCATCATCATCCTCCTCCTCTTCGTCCGCCACCTCGTCCAGGAGGGTTCCCTGAGCTGACAATGGCTGACTGTTATCAAGGCTTCCCTCCTCCTCGGCTGCAGACGCCTGCTCCTTAATGTGTCAAACTTTGCATCAGTAGACGCATTAGTGGGATGCTCATGCTTATGATGGCGTCATCTGCACTTACCAGCCGTGTGCATTCCTCAAAACTCTTAAGGACTTGACAGAGGTCTTGTAGCTTCGACCACTGCACACCAGACAACTCCATGTCTGCCATCCAAGTGTCTGCCCGTGTATGTGTATCCTCCCACAAATAAATTACAGCACACCTGTTCGCACAGCCTCTGAAGCATGTGCAGTGTGGAGTTACACCTTGTTGCAATGTCGATTACTAGGCGGTGCTGGGGAAGATTCAGCTATCGCTGATGGTTCAGCATACGGCTGGAGTGTATGGGCGACCGGCGGATGTGCGAGCAAAGTCTTCGCACCTTCAGGAGCAGGGCTGGTAACTCCGGATAATTTTTCAGGAAGCACTACACCACCAGGTTCAAGGTCTGAGCCAGGCAAGGTATGTATTTCAGTTCTGAAAGGGCTATCGCAGCCATAAAATTCCTTCTGTTATCACTGACTACCTTGCCTGCCTCAAGATGTACACTGCCCAGCCATGACTGATTTCTTGCTGCAAGTACTTGGCCAGTACTTCCGCTGTGTCTGTCGCCCAAACACTTCATTTGTAACACAGCCTGCTGACGCTTACCACTAGCTGTTCGATAATGGGACACCTCGTGGGCAAAACAGGCAGCTGCGGATGGAGTGGTCGTGCGACTGCGCTCTGTGGACAAGCTTTCGCTTCTGGAGGAGGAGGGGTGGCGAACGCCTACAGCCAATTGTTTCCTAGACCATGGGCTAGGCAGAACTGTCCCACTATGGCTGTCCCAGTGGACCCTGCATCCACCACATTAACCCAGTGCACTGTGATGGACACGTAACGTCCCTGGCTATGTCTACTGGTCGATGCATCTGTTGTCAAGTGCACCTTTCCACTGACTGTTTGCCTGAGTGCATGGACAATGCGGTCTTTGAAATGCTGGGATGGCTTTTCTCGCAAAGAAGTGCCGACTGGGTAGGTCATAGCGTGGTACTGCGTAGGCCATCAGGTCTTTGAAAGCTTTGCTTTCAACCAACCGGTAGGGCATCATCTCTAACGAGATTAGTCTAGCAATGTGGGCGTTCAAACCCTGTGTATGAGTACTTTCTTTTCCTAACGAGAGTCTCTTGTAGGGTGAGCTGGACTGGAGAGCTCCATATGGTGGATCTAGCTGTGATGGACATGGCGGATTGAGAGAGGGTTGGTGATGGTATTCTTGATGTTGGCCTACATAGTGTTTCCTACCAATAACCTTGTGATTCCTTGACTGCTTTGGCCTTGTGACGATACCTCCACATTTGCTGCTGGTGGTGCCCTAACCGGTGGGCTTACAGTGAGGGAAGCAATGTAGCGTTGCTGACTACCTTCTGAGCAGGTGCACCAACGGTACGTGACGTTTGGTAGTTGGTCCAGGCTTGCAAGTGCATTCTGCTTAAATGTGTACTCATGCACGTTGTATTTAAATTTTGAAGATTCTTCCCTCTGCTAAAGGTCTTTGAGCATTTCTTACAGATAAATTTGCACTGATCATTCGAATCTTGGTTAAAAAATTGCCACACTGCACTCTTCCTACTATGGAATACCTTTTCAGGCATTGCACGCTGTGCTACTTTCACCGGATGGCCACGCTGTCCTAAAACTGTTTTTGTTTTTGGCTTGATACGGGCCTGCCAGATGTCAGCTGTTGCGATGTAGATGGCTGCTGCGGATCATCCTCCTCCGCTTCTGAGCTACTGGCAGCGGCACCCTCTTCCCCCAATGGCTGCCAATCTGGGTAAACAACTGGGTAATCCATCACCTCCCCTTCAATGTCATGTGCACCTTCCTCAGTGTCATCGTGTAAGGTGCTATAGCATTCGGGACAGGGCACCATAGTCTCATCAGGGTCAGATTCTGGCTCAGTACACTGCGAGGGCAATGTAGTGATCTGAGTCAATGGAACAGCATAATAATCTAGCTGTGGCTGTGCATCTGTGCACTCCATGTCCGATTCATCTTGCAATGGGCAGTTAACTATTTCCCTTTCTAACCCAGGCACGGTATGTGTAAAGAGCTCCATGGAGTAACCTGTAGTGTCGCCTGACGCATCCTTCCCTTTTGGTTTGGGTGAAGGACACAAGGAACTTTCTGAAGAGGAGGCGAAAGAGCTAGAGGCTGAGTCAGCTAGGAAAGCCAAAACGTTTTCCTGCTGCTCCGGCTTTAAAAGCTGTTTTCCTACTCCCAGATAAGGGAGCCTTCGAGGCCTTGTGTAGCCAGACGATGACGCTGGCTCAACACCTCCAGCCTTTTGTGCTGTTGGGCTTTTGCCACTACCACCAGATGCACCACCACCATCTGTATCAGCTGGCAACCACCGCCCACGGGCTCTTCCACCAGACTTCCTCATTTTTTGGATTATCAAACCAAAATAACAACCGTTATATGGTATTGTAAAACAAGGTAGAGGGTGTATATAATCTTGTTGAGAATTTAAAACTCCCTTTTTTTTGGGGGGGGGGGGGGGGGCGACAACCAAAACTCAGGCCCTGTGCATAAAAGAACAGAATGTAAGTGGCTGGAAGATATATGAAAAAATACAAGGACTGTAGTACAATTTTTATCTCCCTACAATGATCTCAGGACAAGTATGGCAGCAATAAAAAGGACTGCTGCACACAAGTGTGGACAAATAGACAAGATAACTGTGCAATAAGGAGCAACAGGATTTTGCTTTTAAAAAAGCTGCAAACAGCAATGCAGCTATCAGGGAGCCTTAGGCTAGGGTCACATTGCGTTATGTGACCGCGTTTAACGGACTACGTTACACCGCGGCATAATGCGGTGTTAACGTAGTCCGTTAACGCCGCCATAGCCTGTAATGGCTAGCGCACGCCCACATTGGGCGGGCGCTAGCGATGTCGCGTCATTTGAGTGACGGACCTCGGACGCTGCTTGCAGCGTCCGCGGCGCGCCCGAGGTCCGTTCCTCGCTAGTGCAGATCGGGGATCTGCGCTAGCGGGGACGCCGAACGCGGACCCTAGAGAAGCATTGCGTTAGCGCAATTCGCTAGCGCTATGCGCTTAACGGATTGCCCTAACGCAATGTGAACCTAGCCTTATAAGGCAGCTCAATAGCTACAGAGCTGATGTACAAAAATATAGCCTCCACTGTCCCTGCAAAATAAGTGGTGTTGGACAGTGGAAATTGCTACTGCACAAGCAGTTTGGGGGTTAATCTTCCCTCCCTAACTATATCCCTTCTGATGAAGCTGCAGCATCCTCTCCCTATGCTGAGATCGGCAGAAGTAAGATGGCGGTCGGCGTGCACGCCAGTTTATAGCCCCTGTGACGTCGCAGAAAGCAAGCCAATCACTGTCATGCCCTTCTCTAAGATGGTTTGGACCGAGACCTATGTCATCACGCTGCCCACACTCTGCGTCCTCTTTCATTGGCTGAAAAATGGCACTGAAAGCGTCATACGAAACGCGACTTTTGCGTGCAGATCGGCGACCTCATGGCCGATCCCACACTAGGGACGAGTTTCATGAAACCCGACTTTGCCGAAAGTCGGCGATTTTTGAATTTGTCCAATCCGTTTCGCTCCACCCTACTTGACAGTGTAAAAAAAAAATAAAGTGCGCCATTGTTTTTCTGTTGAAATTCTCTATACAATTGACATATCACATGAATGGGGGAAAAAGGTTTAACTCCCCCCCCCCCCCCCCCCCCCCCCCCCCGGTTCCCTGTCAAAATGGCCTACATTTTCATAATTTTGCTCCATAGCTCTGCAGCGTAAGCGTACAACCTCTAGTCATTTTAGGGGGTGAAAGCCAAGGGAATTCCCCAGATTTTAAGACCCATTTTGCCTGGCTGTGACTTTCGGTATGAAAATGAAATGCTGCATTGAATCGAACGACTAACATGATGCAGAAAAAAAGCACGCTGTTTTCTGGTGAAATTCTCTATACGATTGACATATCACACGAGTGTGAAAAAAGTTTTAATCCCCCGTTCCCTGTCAAAATGGACAACAGTAAAAGGGGCTTTCCCACAAATAAAGTTAATTTTAATCAATAGATCTTGGAATAATAATAGTAATAATAATAATAATTTCCACAATTGGATGTGTTTAGAAAAAATGTTCCTGTGCTGAGACAATCTTATATATGTGTCTCTGATATTTATCCGCTTCATGACCCTGGGTATTGTTGTTTTTTTTCGTTTATGTTCATGGCAAAACCCCTTGAATGTGCATTGGCAAAAACCCTTTTAATGTGTGTGTGCAAACCTCTTTAATGAACATTGGGCACATAAAGCTGTGATAAGGGCCAGCTTTTCGCATGTCACACCGTTCACTGCTGCATTTTCTTATAAAGTCTATGCACTAGCTGTCCAGCCAAGGAAGATCTGCTCCTTCCCCAAATTGGTTTCTTCTGACTCCATAGTCAAACAGCAGCTCTGTCCCTGGCTTGAGATCTTTTAAAGCAACAAAGAGGATAACCGGGTCTTTGCCTTCAAGGCATCTAGCTTCTGGTTTAAGATTGTTCATTTTTGTAGAATGATTAATAATTCTCCCAAAAGTAGATAGTAGATTTTGGTGGCACTGGCAAGGCTCCTCCGTTGCATTAATGCACATCCACTTGTCTTTGAAGTGAAAAAAGTACATGTAGCAGTTTCCATCAGTATTTGTCTGAAGCTCTTATGGACGCAAAGACAGCAGAAGTACTCCATGGTAATCACACACGATGTCTCCCTTTTTAAACCCATGCGTTGTCATTAGCTTCCTGCCGCCCCTCTTGTGGTCCGCCGTGATCACCAGTCCTCTCCTCTGCGATGTAACCATATCCATGATGTACTTCCTGTCGTCTGCTTCATTTCTGGATTCAGGCTTCTTCCAAGCATGCCTGATATGTTCTAGTCCTGGTAAGTTACTTTTCCACCCCTGAGTTTCTATATAGGTTGCCACCTCATCCTTTTTGGGCCTATGCCTAAAGTGTCCTGCAAGGGGAAAAAAAATTGCATGACATTATTAATACATTTGTGCAGACTGGCCTACCGCCTCAACGCATTAACCTAACGATCCCTGTGTGTCCCGTTCACAAACCATAAACCATAATCAGGTTCCTCTCATCATGTTCTCATACACTTTATGCAGTTAATAGCCTCTGTGTCTGTACTGCTACATACTTAGGCTGATAACTGGTTCATGCAGCTTTATATGAACCCCCGAGCCTTACACTATGGCTGGTCCAAATAACTAAAGCAATTGTTACCGTCCACCTCTCGTGTCTCCCCTTTTCCTCATAGTTTGTAGCTTGCGAGCAGGGCCCTCATTCCTCCTGGTATCTGTTTTGAACTGTGATTTTTGTTACGCTGTAATGTCTATTGTCTGTACAAGTCCCCTCTATAATGTAAAGCGCTGCGGAATATGTCGGAGCTATGTAAATAAAAATTATTATTATATTAAGGTTGCTTTCACAAGGCTCTAGGTTTCCAAGACATCCTTTCCTGGTTTTATGCAGACATAGAATTACCATTAAAATGAATATACAAGAACTCACCAGCAACATCTGCAACTCTTAGGCTAGGTTCACATTGCGTTAGGGCAATCCGTTTAGCGCTAGCGGATTGCGCTAACGCAATGTTTATTTAGGGGCCGCGTTCAGGGTTCGCGTTAACGTCCCTGCTCTCGCAGATCCCCGATCTGCGAGAGCGGGGAACGGACCTCGGGCGCGCCGCGGACGCTGCAAGCAGCGTCCGAGGCGCGTCACAGAAGAACGGCACATCACTAGCGTGAGCCGAAAAAGGCACGCGCTAGTGATGCGCTGCAGGCGAAATTTACATTGCTGTCAATGGGTACGCTAACGGACCCGTTGCACGGCGTTAATTGCGACATTTTCGCCGTGCAACACTGTCCGTTAGCGATCACCCACTAACGCAATGTGAACCTAGCCTTAGTTGATATTGGCTCCGCCTCCACTTATCCCGGCAATACTTTGCATTACTCTTGCTGATGTCTTTGCATATACTTAATCTTGGAACAGTGTTCAAATGAATAGGACACATTTTAAGCAATTTCTCATAGCAGGTATATTTTTCCCAGCTGCTAGATTCCTCGCTGCCCCAGATTCCTCGCTGCTGTCTTTTTCCTCTGTTATCCTCTTTCTCTTCACCACTGGAGATCTGTGAAGTTAAGGACGACAAGTAATTTGCCATAAACTCACTACGTTGGTGTCCCGAGTTTACCATGTGTCCAAAAATTGGTTACCAATCGTGTATTTTAGTCCATAATTACTTAAAGGAGGTTCTCCAGTGAAAACAAGTTATCCCCTATCTATATCTTTCAGATTCCCGTTCTGGTGATTGGTGGGGGTCCCAGTTGCAGGACCACCACCAATCAGCAAGTTGTGCCCTATCAAGTTAGGGGCTAAATTGTCTCGACCGAAGTTCCACTTTACATGTAATGCAATGAAACATGGCATGTGAGGCTGCCTGCAGAGAAAGTTAGGGCTCTTACCCTGCGGTTTCAGTTTCTCATTCGGTATCTTCGTTAAGTCATCAATATGAGCATTCCGCTCACCAAGTATGCCAAATCTTTCTTCACCCTTTTTCCTTTGTGATATTGCACATAAGCCCTCACATTTTCCCTTTTGGCCATTGGAAGTTCATCCAGCGCCTACCTGTCAAACGCATCCATTGCAGCCTTCCAGGACAGTTGGGGTAGTTGATGACTGAGGGAAAACAGGAATTTTGTATTGGTAAATGCATGGTAGACCCTACAGGAAAAAGCAAATTGTTATTCCCACTGTTGGCATACCTTGAAAAAAGCCGAGCCAAGTCTCTGCTTGAACTCTTTATAGGTAGGCCTTTCGTGGACACAAGGAACTAGGGCACCGTTTCTTTTTTCATTTTTTGCAGATTTGGCCTTATGTTCATAAAGTATACTTGGAAATTTTGTGAAAATTAAGACATTGTGTTAAAGGGGTACTCCGGTGATGGTAGAGCCTTGCTTCCTCTTTGCAGGAACAGCACTCCATCTGATCTGCAGTTGTGTGGTTTTACAAATTAGTGCCATTGAACTCAATAGGGTTAAGCTGCAAATATAACACATACCCACAAATCAGAAGGGGCACTGTTTTTAGAAGGAGGCAAACAATACGGTGCTCTATATAATTCATATAACCTTAAAAAGCCGCACCTGCTCATCCTCATCATCCAATATAATTAGATCCTCCTCTGTTTTTATGATACACAGCCTCTGTCCATCTGAGGTCTCATAGGGCTGCCTCTCAAGCCATTCTTTGGTCTAGAAAAGAAGGTAGATAACAAATGGCATAAGGGTCCCCATACACAGACTACTGCTGTCCCCGATGGCTGTCAAGTGCCGTGAGTGATAAGTTTGCTGGGAGCCTTTACACGTGGTAACTTAGCGCTAGTGAGTTCACATAAAATCCAAAAACTGCATACTCACCTGCCTACCATGTGCTGGTCATTCTCCATCCAACCTCCACACCTTCTGTTCAGTCACCCATCCCTCTGTCACCACCAGCAGCTGTGATTTTCCTCTTCTTGAGGGAATCTCAAACTTCTTAGCTGCATTGAAGTCACATGATCAGGGTGTGCGTGTGATGTCACACTCCTACATTGATCACGTGACTCTAAATTAGCTGTAAAGTCTGAAAGTGCAGCAAGGAGAGGAAGATCCCGGTGGCTGCCGGTGACCCTAAGGGATGGGAGACTGAACAGAAGATTCAGCGGGTGGATGGAGGGTGTGAGTATGCCCACTTTTCTCCTACAGAAGCTCCACGTAATGGCATAGTGGTTTAGAGACCTCTTAGATCATTACACGGAGCAAGTTTCCAACGAGCAGCGACTTTTTCAGCAATTATAAAAATCTTACCTTCAGGTTTTGGGGAGCAGATGGTTTACGGAGGTGTTTGAGGATGAGCAGTGCCTCCAGATAATAAACAGCCAGGGTTTGTTGTCTTTCACTCAGCTGTATCCCCGAGCTTGCCTGCTCAAATATGGTTTTCACTTGGGGTTTTGCCTCTTGGAGGACCTTTTGACATGACATGAAGGTAGGGGGTTCATGTTTCAAACTGTGGGTGATAAAGTAGGCATCGAAGTATAAAGTTTGTTTTCAAGGAAGGAGTAGAGGAGACGGCTCCAGTAAAACTACCATGGCAGCATTAATCACTGAAAATTATAACTACTGTCAAGTTCAATATTTAAAGCAAATCTCTGTAGGAAACCTCTAGACCTTATGTGATAATCTCTGCGACTTCCCATCTCTTTGGTGCATTTTCTACCAACATCATTAATACGGTACCACTGCTATGCTCTGAGCGTATACAGAGTGCTACTTACGGCCTTTTTCTGCCCTTAGCGGCCTTCTGGTTTGCCTTCTGTTCTATTTTCTTTAACCCTTCTAAAAATGGACCAACAGCTGTTTTACTTTCTTCATGTAGTTTGTTTGGGCAGTCCTCTGATGATAAAAAGCAAACAAACTGCTTAATATGCCCAAGGTATTTCTTTATTGTATTTCCAGTTGTGTCGGAAAGCAAAAACTTGTTGAAATATTCCTCGCTCTTTTCAAAACTTTTAAGAAAGTTGGTAGACGCATCACTTGGGTCCACATAGAACAAAAATTTTGCAACATGGTCCTTCTGTGATTAAACATAAATATCCATTAGGGCATACATGTCAAACACGGGGCCCCTTTCACACTTGTGAATGCGCTACCCACAAATTTGCACTGCACTCATCTGCGAATGCGGTGTGAATGTGCTGGTGCAGTTTTTATTCACATGTACTTGTGACTATGTTGCGAATATTATACAGCATATGTTTAGAATTGTGCCATTTCCCACTATTATCGGACATGCTCAATAACCTATTCGCAAGTGCATACTTGCGAATAAATTTTTGATAGCGTGAATGGACCCATTTAAATCGAGTCCTTCACGCGTATGAATTCAGACGCAGCAAATTTGCTTAGAAATTCAGAAGTGTGAAAAGTCCTGCAGGTAAAATCTGCTGTGGCCTCCAATAAAATGACTTTGACATACCTGCATTAGGGTTTGAATGTGTAAAGAAACTATCAAATACAGGTAGACTAATAGAAAACCACACTTACCATCGCACTGATGCTTGTCCGACCAAACTCCTTACTCAAAGCTTCTGAAACTTTCCAAAAGGGGGTGATCTAAATTTATGTTTTTTTATAGACCCCAGCAATAGCCAGTCTCCTACGCTGTGGGGTGTGGGAGCTCGGCCTGAAATGTTAAGGCACATGTTACAACCAGCAGAACACCTACTGATATTAGTGTGGCTACACATGGCAGACTAGTAAATTAAACTTTCCCAGCGTCTTCAGAAACATCCTCATCACAGATGTTCTCTTGATCACTTGGTAGCCTAAAGAGATGTTGAAAATTGCAAATAATTCATTTTTGCATACATACACGTGTTTGGCAGCATATCATTTGTTTAAGGCTACTTTCACAAGGTAGCGTCAATGCAACGTACCGACGCAAACTGTGATTAGAAAACACAACGGGGGCAGCGGATGCAGTTTTACAATGCATCCTCTGCCCCATTGTGATGTGCGGGGAGGAGGGGGTGGAGTTCTGGCCGCGCATGCGCGGTTGGAAATGGCGGACACGACGCACCAAAAAACGTTACATGTAACTTTTTTTGTGCCGACGCAACCGTCGCACGACGGTTGCGACGTGTGGCAATCCGTCGCACTGCGTCGCTAATGCAAATCTATGGAGAAAAAGCACATCCTGCAAGCAATTTTGCAGGATGCGTTTTTTCTACAAAACGACGCATAGCGACGTGCAGTGCACGACGCTAGTGTGAAAGTAGCCTAAGCAATTTCAATAACTTTTCATTCAGATTGTTTTATGTAACAAAAAAAGCACACTATTGTTTTTAAAGTCAGGGAAAAAAGGGATTGATTTTTTGCATTATTCCACAAATAACGGCTCAGGAATATATCATCCGTGTGAAATCAGCTTAAGGCCGGTTTCACACGTCAGTGTCTCCAGTACGTCTAGTTACAGTTTCCTCACGTACCGGAGACACTGACACACATAAACCCATTCAAATGAATGGGTCTATGCATATGTCTGCGTGTTTTCACAGACCGTGTGTCCGTGTTGAAAACATAGACATGTCTGTTTTTCTCCGGCAGCACGGTCCGCAAAACGTCCTGCACACATAAAACAATGTGCACTCTCCTCCGTGTGCACGTATCACCACAGGAGAGACCGCTACATTAAGCGCTGTCCTGTGTGTGGTGCTGAAGCCGGCATTCATCCCTTCTCCCGTGCTCTGCTGAAAGAAGCGTGAGCAGGAGAAAAAAGATGAAAGATCAAGTTTTTTGTAATGGTTTTTTTTTTTTTTTCTTTTGTTTAAATTAAAGTTCGGGGTCACCTCCCACCCCACCCCCCGCACACCCGCCCACTTGAAGACGTCATACTCTCCCTATTCCAGCGATGCCTGGTCTCAGCGCCGGCAGCTCTTCCTGTTTGAGTGGTCACGAGGTACTGCTCATTAAGGTGATTAATATGGACTCATAACTAGCGGCAATCAGCTAGTTGTCCCCTATCCTGTGGAATGAATAGGACTCAACTCTGAAAAAAAAATATCCCGCCTCCGAAGTTCCCCTTTGAGGGAACACACACACACACACACACACACACACACACACACACACACCAGTTTGAGATGAGAGTTTGACACTGCAGCCAATGTTCTATGGGATTTTGAAATGACATACAGGTGCACTTTTCAAAGTTCCATACAATAGAATTATCTGCAGTTTAAAACTCAGTGGCTTCTGTGGCTGGTCTCTATAACTACAGTGAGAATTTAATATAAATAGAAGTGTTCAATAATTACCTTGATGAGCTCCTTTTCCTTAACTGCTTCTGCCTCGATCGCATTTCCATGTGAAAGGAAGGTGCATGTGCCCTAAAATGAATACAATAGTATGTTAAAGCTGATTGAGTGCATCCATTAGCTTACAAAAAAAAGGGGGCGAAGCCAGCGCTGCTTATGGTCAGAACGCAGTACATAAAGTGCACATGTAGGTATTAATTTCTAACTGTATTTCAAAAACAGACATTTAGCAAACAATTGATCAATTCTTTGAACCATCCCGCCACGTCAAGGCATTCTCATAATGGGGCAGTCCTACTCTACGTGTTTTATATTCGCTGTGCCATTATGGCTTCCTAAAAGCAAGACCATAGGTCAATCATAGTGAACACAGAGAATGGCACACATGGCCCAGCGCGCACGGCAACAGTGGTGGTCAACCACTAACCAATGTCGAGGCAAAAAAAAGGGGGGGGGGGAGAAGCCAGCGCTGCTTATGGTCAGAACGCAGTAATGGCACAGCAAATATAAAACACAGAGTAGGACTGCCCCATTATGAGAATGCCGTGACGTGGCGGGGTGGTACCATTGTATTGGAGTAAAGGTATATTCACCTTGCACTCGAATACTCTTCATCGCTATCCAATTCAGGGTCAGCTGTCTGGTCTCTTCTTCCACTGGTGCTCTGTTCTGCAGCCCTTTAGGGGAGTCAAGAAAAAAAAAAAGCATTAGTGTTTGTCAAGTTTATTTCAAAGCAGGTAGTATTTTCATTTCACAATAAAATACCTGGAGGTGCTGGCTGTGGGTTCTTGACTCTCTCCTCCCGTGCTTCCTCCAGTATGTTGTATTCATGGCAAATGTCATCCATGTTCTTTTCCCTATAGTTCCTGTCCGCTGTAATATTAGAATGTGCCAAATACCTGGCGACCAGACGTTGTTGCACGTCTGTACATCTTGAGTTAGTCCAGGTTTCTAACCATCTGGCTGGTGACTAGGGGGAGATTATACCTTAAAAAAAATAAATAAATATAAACAAACATGACTCTACATGTAGAGACTAAGATGCATGACTTTTAATAATCTTCCTGTGGAAACGGTTCATATCATTGATTATGTTGTAAATCGCATTCCCTGTAGTGGACACAAAAAATGGATCTTCCGAATTTTCGGTACTGCTCAGTACAGGTCGCACATGTGTAAAACACACATTGAACCACTTTAAAGGCAAAAAAATAGAATTATGATGTGACTGAAACTCACATTCCAACTTTGCATTAAGGAAACCGAGAAATCCTATCTCTTCTTCGGTTGGAGTCAACACAAAGCTGGCCACTTGTGTTGAAGTCTTGTGTTCCTTGACCCCGATGACCACAAAGGCTTCTCCCTTATACTGATGCTGAACCCTCTCCTTCCACTCAGAAACCTACGAGTCAGGAGATGTGCAAGTTGAACAACAAGTGTCACTTAAGAAAACAGGACAAGCTAGAGGAGGTGGTTACTTAGTCATATGTTGTACTACTCCTGGTCTTTGTCCGTGCTTCAGCACTAGGAGGCACACCAGGTAATTAAGGATTTGTAGTTGTTGTTCTTTAGCTTTGCTCCCTGCACGAATCTTTCTGAGACACGTAAAAAACTCTAGTTTGGCGGCAACCAGAATTTTCTGAGCCTCCGCTGCTGTCATTGTTAGTGTATTAAATGCTTTATATCTAAGAAAAAAATTTAAAACCTATGAAGTGAGTTCATCTGAAAACCCGGAGGGGGATTAAGTATTTATTGTTAGGAAATATACACAAATCATAATGGCTCATAACTCACCTTTTGCCAACAACCTCCTTTGAAAACCCTTAGGACAGCCTAGTCTGGATGTCTTTGGTCACACCTTTGAATATTTTGAAGGAGTTGTACAAATCCCAGTTCTCATGCGCCAGATTGGATGCCCTGAGTTGATGGTGTACGAACATCTTCAGATGCTTCAAGTAATTGAATATTGTTTGGGATGTGAGCTTCAAATCCTGAAGCTTGTTAAAAAAATGAGATGGCCCTCTCAATGTCCAGCATAAAGTTCAAGGTCACCTGCTCTGGGTCCATATAGTAAAGGAATCTTGCAACATTCTCAACCTATTGCTTGTAGTTTTGAACACGCAAGGTCTTTTGTAAATAATCAGCAAACCTTTGCAAAATAGGATGACTTGGCGAATGACGCTTATAAAGACCTGCAGTCTTCATCTTTTTCCTGACGTCAGTTGACCATTTTGTCTGCAGAATTCTATAATTATACTAGGAACAAGGACAGATGCAGTCATGGAATCCAATAAAAACACTTTTATTAATAATCAATATAAAATGTACAAAAAAGAACCAAACAGTGTGCAATGAGACTAGCAGATGACACAAGGATGCCAGAGGCAACATGAACTAAGCAGTCACCCAAGGTATGGTGCCCCAGCAGTAATCCCAATACAACTCATAGGTATACAGAAGCACATAACATGTCCCAGCTTCATGCTCGACAAGTAAAGAGCAGCACTAACATATACAGTGGGGCAAAAAAGTATTTAGTCAGTCAGCAATAGTGCAAGTTCCACCACTTAAAAAGATGAGGCGTCTGTAATTTACATCATAGGTAGACCTCAACTATGGGAGACAAACTGACAAAAAAAATCCAGAAAATCACATTGTCTGGTTTTTTTTATCATTTTATTTGCATATTATGGTGGAAAATAAGTATTTGGTCAGACAAAATTTAATCTCAATACTTTGTAATATTGCCAACAAAGGATATGACAGAGGTCAAACGTTTTCTGTAAAGGTACCTTCACACGAAACGACATTATAACGATATCGCTAGCAATCCGTGACGTTGCAGCGTCCTCGCTAGCGATATCGTTTCGTTTGACACGCAGCAGCGATCAGGATCCTGCTGTGATGTCGCTGGTCGCTGAATAAAGTCCAGAACTTTATTTGGTCGTCCGATCGCTGTGTATCGTTGTGTTTGAAAGCAAAAGCAACGATACCAGCGATATTTTACACTGGTAACCAGGGTAAACATCGGGTTACTAAGCGCAGGGCCGCGCTTAGTTACCCGATGTTTACCCTGGTTACTAGCGTAAAATGTAAAAAAAACAAACAGCACATACTCACATTGCGTCCCCTGCAGTCTGCTTCCTCCTCTGACTCAGCGCCGCAAAGTGAAAGTGAAAGCAGCACAGCGGTGACGTCACCGCTCTGCTCTCACTGTACGGCGCTCAGTCAGTCAGGAAGTGGACGCAGGGGGACGTGAATGTAAGTATGTGCTGTTTGTTTTTTTTAGATTTTACGCTGGTAACCAGGGTAAACATCGGGTTACTAAGCGCGGCCCTGCGCTTAGTTACCCGATGTTTACCCTGGTTACCAGGGGACCTCGGCATAGTTGATCGCTGGAGAGCGGTCTGTGTGACAGCTCTCCAGCGACCAAACAGCGACGCTGCAGCGATCGACATCGTTGTCGCTATCGCTGCAGCGTCGCTTCGTGTGAAGGTACCTTAAGTCTTCACAAGGTTGCCACACACTGTTGTTGGTATGATGGCCCATTCCTCCATGCAGATCTCCTCTAGAGCAGTGATGTTTTTGGCTTTTTGCTTGGCAACACGGACTTTCAACTCCCTCCAAAGGTTTTCTATAGGGTTGAGATCTTGAGACTGGCTAGGCCACTCCAGGACCTTGAAATGCTTCTTACGAAGCCACTCCTTCGTTGCCCTGGCGGTGTGCTTTGGATCATTGTCATGTTGAAAGACCCAGCCACGTTTCATCTTCAATGCCCTTGCTGATGGAAGGAGGTTTGCACTCAAAATCTCACGATACATGGCCCCATTCATTCTTTCATGTACCCGGATCAGTCGTCCTGGCCCCTTTGCAGAGAAACAGCCCCAAAGCATGATGTTTCCACCACCATGCTTTACAGTAGGTATGGTGTTTGATGGATGCAACTCGTATTCTTTTTCCTCCAAATACAAGTTGTGTTTCTACCAAACAGTTCCAGTTTGGGTTCATCAGACCATAGGACATTCTCCCAAAACTCCTCTGGATCATCCAAATGCTCTCTAGCAAACTTCAGATGGGCCAGGACATGTACTGGCTTAAGCAGTGGGACATGTCTGGCACTGCAGGATCTGAGTCCATGGTGGCGTAGTGTGTTACTTATGGTAGGCCTTGTTACATTGGTCCCAGCTCTCTGCAGTTCATTCACTAGGTCCCCCCGCGTGGTTCTGGGATTTTTGCTCACTGTTCTTGTGATCATTCTGACCCCACGGGGTGGGATTTTGCGTGGAGCCCCAGATCGAGGGAGATTATCAGTGGTCTTGAATGTCTTCCATTTTCTAATTATTGCTCCCACTGTTGATTTCTTCACTCCAAGCTGGTTGGCTATTGCAGATTAAGTCTTCCCAGCCTGGTGCAGGGCTACAATTTTGTTTCTGGTGTCCTTTGACAGCTCTTTGGTCTTCACCATAGTGGAGTTTGGAGTCAGACTGTTTGAGGGTGTGCACAGGTGTCTTTTTATACTGATAACAAGTTTAAACCGGTGCCATTTCCACAGGTAATGAGTGGAGGAAAGAGGAGACTCTTAAAGAAGAAGTTACAGGTCTGTGAGAGCCAGAAATCTTGATTGTTTGTTTCTGACCAAATACTTATTTTCCACCATAATATGCAAATAAAATGATAAAAAAACAGACAATGTGATTTTCTGGATTTTTTTTTCTCAGTTTGTCTCCCATAGTTGAGGTCTACCTATGATGTAAATTACAGACGCCTCTCATCTTTTTAAGTGGTGGAACTTGCACTATTGCTTACTGACTAAATACTTTTTTTGCCCCACTGTATATCTTTATATCTCCCATAACACTGGGCAGTACCATGGTCACAGACATGAAAGAAACGGTAAAAAATGTGCACATCACCTAATGTGGAGAACCCGGACCACTGCAGGGGACACCGAACCACCCCGACGCGTGTTTTGGTAAGTGTACCTTCCTCAGGGGGCGCATGGCGGTATAAGGGCACAACTGAACTATTTATAGCGGACCCATTGTTTGAAAAAAAATGCTCTGCCATGTAGCGCAGCTTCCGTCCGCCCAGCATATCCGGATAACTGACACCCGGAAACACGTGGGGCCCCACGTGATCCGGGAGTACGTGATCAGAAGCTGGGACCGGCAGGAAAAGGTGGTGCATGCGCAGATGCGCATTGAATGTACGGTGGCCATATTAAGAAGGGGCAAAGAGGGCAGGAACGCCAGCATAAGCAAAGACTAGTAGTATGTGTAAAGTATCAGCGTACAGGTATAAAGCAGCCTAAACCAATATGGGGATGCAGAATACGACTGACTTAGAATGCCGATTAAAAGAACATGGCCAAAAGCGCTTAATAATAAAGTATAGGCACAACATCGTCATGTACCAGTATAGGGCAGCATAAGACAAAATACAGGTGTGAATATGCACTGTCCCAGCTGGAGTATAAGCACATGACTAAACTATTTGGAGTGGCCATTCAATCAATATATATATATATATATATATATATATATATATATATATATATATATATATATATATATATATATATATATATATATATATATATAATATTTATTATGAAAACCAATAAACCCCTAGTGGTCCAAAGATGGTAATGTACTTGTGGTCACAGGGAATAAATAAACATGTGCAAAATAAATGCACAAAGAATGGAGCATGATATAAACATCCAATATTGAATACATGTAGAGTAGGCAAATACAAAATTAAAAGTATTCCCGCAAGATTTTCAGTCCTCTTCTGGCTCCACACTTCTTCATTTATGGTCCTGCCATTTACATACGAGCAGCCAACATTCAATGTGCCAGTATATAAACATACGGATCCTAAGTGACAAATACAAGTTAAAATCAAATAAAAAAACATGATGCGGAAAGGCAAACAGAAGCACAGCAGTGTGACGACTACAGAAAAGGGGCATAACTGATGTTTTCGTTTAGGCCCAATGGATGTACTGTATTAAGCGACCAAATCCATCGCGTTTCCAATTGGCCAAGACGTTTAAACAGATTCCCACCGCGAATATTGACATTCAACATGTCAATACCACGGACTCTAAGCAGGGAACCGTCGCTATGATGTAAGGCCAAAAAAATGCCTAGGAATAGTTTTTAGTAAGGACATATCACTCTGGAAAGCAGCCGCCTCAATTCCCAGCACATGCTCCCTAATCCTAACTTTCAATTGTCTAGTGGTCATCCCGACGTAAATTAAACCGCACAGGCAGGTAGCATAGTAAACCACATATCTGGAGGTGCACGTAATGCGCCTCCTGATGGTGTATTCCTTAGACCCACTAGAATTCACAAATTTGCCACACCTGTCCATATTAGGACAAGCGTCGCAACTGCCACATGGGGCAGAGCCCACTGGGGCTGGTATATCATCCAAGAATGTTCCAAGTCCCTGTGCAGTGACTCTTGGTTAGGAGATCTCTTAGATTCCTTGCCCGTCTAAACGTAAGGAGGGGTCTCTTGGGAAGGAATTTACCAATGATGGGGTCAGTTTGAAGGATAGGCCAGGCTTTAGTGAGTGCAGATCTCACTCTATCAGCCTGGGGATTAAATGTTGTAATGAATCGAAGCTGATCACCACCATTGGTTCTATCCTCACCCTGAGGTTTATATAGCAGATTATTCCGAGTGGAATATTTAGCCCTATGATAGGCTTTTTTGATATTACGTCTGCTGTAACCCCGTTCAATAAACCATGTGGTTAACACCATGGCACGTTTCTCAAAGTCAAGATCTGTTGAGCAAATCCTCCGTAAACTGAGGAACTGTCCAACAGGTATAGAGGATACCATGTGCTGGGGGTGGCAGGGAGAGGCATGTAACACCATATTTGTAGATGTAGCCTTACGATAAATATCAGTATGTATGTTCCCAGTCTCATCCTTGCCAACCAATACGTCAAGGAAACCAATCTTAGACCTATCCCAAACGCATGTGAGTTTGATATTAAGATCATTGCTGTTGAGAAACGCGAAGAACTGGCCCAGGTCGACGGCCTCACCCTGCCAGACAAAAAGGATGTAATCGATGTACCGTATCCAAAAAGGACAGGTTCCATCAATGACTTCCTGTCCGACAGGAAGAGGTCCCTCTCCCACAGCCCCAGGAACAGATTAGCATAGGCCGGCTCAAAGGCCGCACCCATGGCTGTCCCCTGGAGCAGTAGGTAGAAGGACCCCTTGAACACAAAGAAATTGTGTGAGAGGGTGAACTCCAGTAGTTCCAGCAGGAGTCCCCTAAGTCCAATAGACAGTGATGTTTCTAAAAAGAATTTCACTGCAGCAATGCCGTCCTTATGTCTAATGTTTGTATATAGGGACTCCACATCTGCTGAAACTAGTAGAGATTCACCCTCAAAATGGAGGCCGTCGACCCGACGGAGCAGCTCACCGGTATCTCTAAGATAAGAAGGAAGAGCCGTAACGAGGGGCTGGAGGTGGAAATCTATCCACGAGTTCACATGCTCAAGGTAGTTTCCCCTCCCTGAAACTATAGGTCGACCGGGTGGTGACTTGAGGTCTTTGTGTATTTTCGGGAGGAGGTAGAAGGTAGCTACAGTGGGGTCATTGATGAGAAGAGAGGAGGTTAGTTCCTTCGTGATATCACCTTCCAGGGCATCTTTAATGATAGACACCAGCTGACCCAAATATGCGCTCAACGGATTATAGGTCAGCTTTTTGTAACAGATGGAATTATTAAGTTGCCGGAATGCCTCCTTCTCATATAACCCCACTGGCCAAATAACAACACTCCCTCCCTTGTCAGCAGGTTTTACTACTGTATCAGGGAGATTTTTAATAAATTCAAGTCGTTCACGCTCCTTCCTAGATAAATTATCCAACTGGGAAAATCTCGGGATTTGACACAGGTCCTGAGTCACCACCCGGACGAAAAGATCAATACAAGAACACATCGCCAGAGGGGGAAACTTAGTGGACCGAGAGCGAATAGAAGGAGGAATCTTACCCCCCTCGTGTTTGTGTTCCACCGCCAGCTCCTCCAATATCCTCAGCGTAGCTTGTTCTTTCTCTGTTGGAAAAAGTGAATTGCTCTCATTATCAAAGAAATGACGTCTCAGCAGCAATGATCTGGCAAACAAATTTAAATCCTTCACAACAGTGAATCTATCAAACTCAGGCGTGGGTGAAAATGAAAGACCCCTACCAAGCAGGGAAAGATCAGCAGGGGTAAGTGTATGATGACTCAAATTAATTACCCGTTTATTTGTTTTCTCAGGCTCTGTCTGATGTCTAGGATATCTTCTATAGGGATAGTATGTATGATCCCTTAAACGGGTGGATCCAGAAGAGACAGATATATCCGACTGGCCACTCACAGAGGATATCGATTTATTGGAGGGGGCTCGCACCAAATTGGCTTATTTCCATAAATAGACCCTATTTATCTGATAGTCCTTTAGATCCCTGTTATATTTAGACAGCTGGTTCTCTTGGTTCTTTTTGGCCAAGATGTCCAAAGATTTCTCCAACTCCAAATCAAACTGATGCAGCTTCTCCTTAGGGCATTCAGCCTTAACAACAGTCTGTAATTCATCAATCTTCCTATCTAACTCCTCAATATTAGCTGTATTAAGGTTAATCAGAAGTTGCATCAGGGTAAAAGAGCACAAATTGCTCGCTTCTTCCCATTTTTTGATAAATACATCACTAATTGGGAATGTTGGGATCACACGAACGCGTAGGCCCCTTGGAATCATCTTATTAGCTGTATATTTTTCGAGAAAAATACGATTCCACCACAACTTTGAATGCTTAAGTAGGGAGTCCTTCATCAAGGCTAATTTATCAATGACTCTATCGTCGGCACACTGCTGTGCACACTGAAAACCTGGAGGGGGGATTAAGTATTTGTTAGGAAATATACACAAATCATAATAACTCATAACTCACCTTTTGCCAACAACCTCCTTTGAAATCCCTTTGGACAGCCTAGTCTGGATGTCTTTGGTCACACCTTTTGAATATTTTGAAGGAATTGTACAAATCCTGGTTCTCATGCGCCAGATTGGATGCCCTGAGTTGATGGTGTACAAACCTCTTCAGATGCTTCAAATAATTGAATATTGTCTGGGATGTGAGCTTCAAATCCTGTAGCTTGTTAAAAAATGAGAGCCCTCTCTATGTCCAGCACAAAGTTCAAGGTCACCTGCTCTGGGTCCATATAGTAAAGGAATCTTGCGACATTCTCAACCTCTTGCTTGTAGTTTTGAACACGCAAGGTCTTTTGTAAATAGTCAGCAAACCTTTGCAAAATAGGATGACTTGGTGAATGACGCTTATAAAGACTTGCAGTCTTCATCATCTTTTTCCTGACATCAGTTGACCATTTTGTCTGCAGAATTCTATAATTATGGAGGAAAGAACAGCAAGCCAACGTTGAGATATTTTAGAAACCATAAGAAGCCATGAAAATCTATTGCCCATAAGCTAACTTCTGTGTTCGCAAATCCAAGGTACTGGGTGCCTCTTCATCCTCATTTTCCATTGCTGAAGAGTCATCCATTTCTTTTGCGAGATCCACAGGTGCTTGTCCTGGGTCCGCACAGGTAGGTATCTCCGCAGACACATTTTCAGAAGCCTCGACTGGATCAGCAATGTTGCTGTCACAGGATTTGCTGTAAGAGATTGTTAGCAGTTTATCATTTACAAGACATTCGAAGATAAAAAAAAACAAACAAATTTGGGCACGTATCCTTCCCGTGTACATACACTGCACCAGGGGTGAGTGATTTAACATGCACAGCTGCATAAAGCTAAGAAAATTCCCCCCCACCCCCAATTTATATACTCTGACCTCTCGCCAATCTCTCTGACTTGGATCCTTCCAATAGGCTCGTCATTCTCCAATCTGTAACCAAAGTCTTCAGGGTCCATAGGGGCTGCAGATCCCGCCACACCGTAGGGACTGAAAGTTGGCTCCTCTTGGAGCATCCTGTAACGTGATAAACACACACTAAGACGCATATACTTCCTGTGTATATACACCGCAACAGGTACCAGGGATGAGTGAGGCTAAGAGCACATATATCTTCTAACCTCAAGCTGGCTTGGATATTGCGTTCTCTATCCTGCCAGTCATCCATAGGGGCTGGAGATTCCTCCGTAGGTGCTTGCTCAGTACTGGTGGAAGGTGTCTGTCTCTACATCATGGACAGTCCTGTAAATTATAAAAAGCCAATTGATTACCGGACAAGTAGATATTCGAGGCATAGGTGGACAAAAGGGGGACATACCTGGCCGTTGGCTTATTTAACACAAGAAATCCTCTATTTTCCAGGAAAGGAACCACGTTCTCTAAGGACCCAAGAGACATTGTCTTCATACTTGATGGTCCCTCCCTTTGATGCAATTTTCATGAGGTTCTGCCTCGCGGTTGCCAAAGTAGCTTTTCTCTGGTCATCCGTGTCAAACCTACCACACCGCCGCTTGAGATGTTTGGCAAGTATGGTTGTTACTCTGTGGCAGTTGGGACAGGTCATGGGCATCCTAGACAACCTATTAAAATAGAAATGCAAGGTTTGTAATGCAGGGTTGGAATTATAAAGGCTAAGTCACATTTGTGATGTGAATTTGCACCTTAAAATTTGGCGTGTATTTACTGTCTACTAATGGCCACTGCTTCACTCTCCCCAGGTCAAGGCACTCTCCATCTCCTCCTTCATAGCTGATCATGTCTGTCCAGTAGGGTGACCGGATCTTATATGGGAATCTTGTCCGTCTGGACCCCACAAAACGATTCCCCTTTCCGGATATTGAGAGAGCCAAAATTTGAGCTCGATCAAACGACGTTAACCCGTGCCGCTCGTCGCTCAAAGTTTGAAAAAAATCCGAATTTTTGCCCAAAAAGCTGACATATGAAGCCATAACTCCAGAATGGTAAATAATAAAAACACGCTTAATATCTCAAAAGAAAGCTAATGTTATTCTTCAAAATTTATATTTTATACAGAATTGTTATTTTAAGTCAAACTGAGTTAAAACCTCTTTTAGCCCCAAGAACGTGACCTGGTACCACTAGGAGCATACTTCGTATATTTTATTAAGTGATACATTTTTTTTTTTTTTTTGGTATATTTTTGAGTTTAAAGTAGAAATATAATAAAAAAACAAGTAATACTGATAAGTCTAATGACTTTTTTTATTTTAAAATATAAAAATGAGGTATTTAATACATACAAAACAGACAGAAAAGATACAGACGTAGTACCTACATGAGTTGATAATTTTACATAGTTATCTAATCTATTCTAGAGGTTTTGTTAAAGTAGTTTTTGAAATGTCAGAATATAATGCTCGGCATTTGCTTACAACTTGCAGGACATATTGCTTTTGTTCTTCATTTTTTGTCAGAAGGTCGTTAAAGTCGGTTATTAATTTAACACCACGCTCAGCCATATCATTAACTACTTTTAATGTTTTGACAATTTTCAATCCTTCTTGGAAGTCATTATTTTGAGGCCAGGTGTTTGGATTTTGTCTTAGGAAATCCGTTTTTATATTAAATCGGTCAAAGAATGTAAATGTTTCTTTGGTAAGTAAATTTAACAATCCTCCATCAACGACCTTTTACTTTTTCTTTCTTAACTTTTGGATTTACAACCCTAGCGTGCTCTTGATGGTTCATCTGTGCTACTGAGCAATTTATTAGCCATTAACAACTTTTCATCGTCTGTAATGTTGGGATCAAAAAACGATAATCTCACCAACTCTGCATTCAAATACCACAAATGGTTCGAAAATTTGGTCAGGGCTATTTCTGCAATGTCGTTGTCACATTCTTTATAGTCTAACAGACTATGCAAAATACCTAAATCTTGCTTTGGCGCAAGATGAGCTTTTGGAGCATTGAACCAAGCTTTACAATAAATTTTAACTAGGAAAACAGAAATGGCACGCACAGAACTTTCTTCTTCTTTAGACATCTTAAATTGTCGACGAATAATTAACATTTTTAAGCAGTAAATAGCCTTTGCCATCCACCTAGCGTGATGAATGGCTCCTGGAGTTCTAAAACCCACAACATTGCCGTCTAGTGATCCAACAAATACGAGAACCAACTGCAACAGCTCCTTGTAGTCATCTCTGGGGTGGCTCTCAGTTAATTTGGTCTCGAATTCAGCAGTAACATTTGCAATTACTTCTGTAGTTAGCTGCTTTTGTATTAGCTTGTCACTGATACCTGTGTCATATTTTCCTTTGTCTATCTTGGGCCACGCAGTGAGGAATCTTTTGAAAATGTCTGCATGAGGTCCAGTGGTTGATCCCATTTTTGTGTCGAATACGCCTCTTAACACAATTTCCAAGATATGGTGACGGCAAGCTAGGTGTAGCAATTCTCTTCCTAACATTTGCTCCAATAGGACGCATGCTCCTTTGAGTCTTCCCGTGTTCGATGCTGCAGTGTCGAAGCACATCGCCTTGACGGTGTTGGGAAGACCCCATTCCTGTAGGCATTCATATACGGCTTGCTCCTCTCCAGAGCTGCTTGCTGTTACAGGAACTCCCAGCAGCTGTTCCTTTTCGCCATATGAAATAGCAATAGCTATTCGCTCACATTGCTCATTTTTTAAAACACCCGGTAAAAGTTTACCGTCCCAATGGACAACCACGGGCTCTTTTTCAGGAATGTTTACTTTATCTAACATGTTTTTAGTATATTGTTCTCTGAACGTTTGCCTTCTAGAATGTAATAAAGTATTCGAGACTTTGTACTCGAGGGTCAAGGTTTAGTGCTTCTAGAGTAGCTATTAAAATTCTCGTGGCATTTCTGTCGGATAACTTACATCGATCTAACACAATGGATAATTTCATGTTTAAAATCTCTAACGCCCCTTGCAAATGAAAGTTTCATCCTCTTGCTCTCAGATGGTCCTGGATCTTCTGCAGCTTCTTCAGGGATGTTGTCCATTTCCTCCAAGCTCTCAAGTTCCTGGTAGATGTTGTCCTCTTCAGTATCTTCTTCTTTTCCTTCTTCGAGCTTGTCTTCATCATCCGTCTCTAAGAAGTAACAAAAGAAAGAGGAAAAAAGACTATAAAAACTTGTCGTTTTAGCAGAATAGTAATAATACATAGGTACTAAATTACCTACTTCTAATTATCAATAGGTATTATTTTAAGAATATAAACTCAATCATAAAGATGCCAAATGATGCTTTCATGTACAATTTTCTTTCAATTATATTGAAACTATTTACTTATTTATCTACTTTTTAGAATAATAATAATAAAATAAACTCACCAATATCAAAAGTTTCTTCTTGGATTTGTCGGTTCATTTTTGCAAGTTCCTTTTGCGCCTTGATTTCTTCAGCTTGCCACAACTTGATGTCCACTCCAGCCATGGAACCTGGGCGGCCCTTCTGCCTCTGTTTCACGAGAAACGCCTTATCTTCTTCCGATTTCAACAGAGCCAAGGCATCTTGTTGAGCAATATCAAAGAGATCATCCAACCTTTCAACAAACTGTTTAAATTTGTTCTTGGCCGTTTCCGATGTTTTCTTCCGGTCTTTTTGAAGACTTCTCCACGCGGCGTGAACTTTTTCCAGCTTAGTAATTGCATCTTGCTGAGGTTGTCGGGATTCGAGCTTTCCCCCCAAAAAATGAACACTTTTCGTATGGTCAGTTTTGCTGATTCTCTTAAAGTCAATTTCACAGTACGTAAATTATAAAATAAAGCACATAAGACTTGACGATTTGAGGGTAGTTTACAACCGGTGATCTGGTGAATGGGATAGCCCACAAGAAATTTATCCTTGTTCCGGCTTTGTACACCTGATGTGAATGCCATTTCAGAGTCCAATAGGTAAATAACAGTTAACTAGAAAAACGAAAAAAAATATATTAACTTAAATATCAATAAAATATTTTCAAATATATTTTAAAATAATACTATAATAGCTATAAAAACAATAACACACACTTGGAAAATTTTAAGCAGCATGTGCTTGTTTTTATGAGGAGCGCAGTCAGATTAGATTAGATAACTATGTAAAATTATCAACTCATGTAGGTACTACGTCTGTATCTTTTCTGTGTCTGTTTTGTATGTATTAAATACCTCATTTTCATATTTTAAAATAAAAAGTCATTAGACTTATCAGTATTACTTGTTTTTTTATTATTTCTACTTTAAACTCAAAAATATACCAAAAAAAAAAAAAAAAAAAAAAATCACTTAATAACAAAATATACGAAGTATGCTCCTAGTGGTACCAGGTCACGTTCTTGGGGCTAAAAGATGTTTTAACTCAGTTTGACTTAAAATAACAATTATGTATAAAATATAAATTTTGAAGAACAACATTAGCTTTCTTTTGAGATATTAAGCGTGTTTTTATTATTTACCATTCTGGAGTTATGGCTTCATATGTCAGCTTTTTGGGCAAAAATTCTGATTTTTTTTTTCAAACTTTGAGCGACGAGCGGCACGGGTTAACGTCGTTTGATCGAGCTCAAATTTTGGCTATCTCAATATCCGGAAAGGGGAATCGTTTTGTGGGGTCCAGACGGACAAAATTCCAACATCGATTTTTTTTTTTTTTTTTTTTTTTTTTTTTTTTTGTGGTCACCCTACTGTCCAGCCTCCGTTTGAAAACTTCCATTGAACGAGAACTCGCCACCTCTCGTGGCCGCCTGATCCACTCGTTGATCACCCTAACTGTCAAAACACATGGAAAAGTCACAACTACGTAAAGTCATGTGAAAACAAGAGGTGGAGGAGTAAAAGGAGGAGACACAGATATAGGCATGTCATGCCCTTCTAAAATCAAAGGCTGGAGTAAAAATCTAAAATCACCCTACCAACACCCAGACGTCATGACAAAACAAATAAAAAAAGAAGGGAGAGTGGACACCCCAGAGCCAAGGGGTTAGATTGAGAAAGGAAGAAGGCGGTGTAGCTTGCTTCATGGGTGGGGTACTCTGCTGAATAGCAGAAATTGCTACTAGGCCCAAAAGAATTTCCTGGGCTAGATGCCGTTAAAAAAAATAGTACTTAGGTAAACAGGCGGTGGGTGAATGGGCTACTCTGCTGACTAGCAGACACTGAAGCTTTGGAGCAGACCTCTGAATCCCAGGCCATAGTATGAGAAAACAACTCTGCAGATGACCCCACCCACCTGGAATTGACTATGGCAACGTCATGTAAAACACAGCAAGGGGACTCAATAAAGAGTCCATTTTTTTTCCAAAACTTCAGCCACAGACACCACTTAAGTGGCATCAATTTCGCCAGAGGTTTTTTTAAAATGGTCTCTCCAGGATGACACAGGGGCAGAAAAGTCCTTGCGGATCCAGCATTTGTTGTTCTTGATGAACGTTGGTCTGTCTGCATTGTCACTGGACAGCCGCGTGCGCTTATCTGTCAGCACACCACCAGCAGCGCTGAACACACGTTCAGAGAACGCTGGCTGTGGGGCACGACAAGATCTCCAAGGCGTGAGTGGCGAGCTCAGGCCATTTTTCAAGATTGGAAGCCCAAAATGAGCAAGGGTCCAGTTCCACAGTCATGGCATCGATGTTAACTTGGAGATACTCTTGTACCATCCTCTCTAGGCGTTGGCTGTTCGTCAGACTTCCTGTCTCCTGTGGCCTTGCAAAAGATGGTCTAAAAAAATCTTGAAACAATTGGAGAAAAATTGCTGTTACCACCAGATACGATGTTACTGTTACGGTTTGAGAGATCACTCCATAGTTTCACGGTTGGCAAGTTAGAACTCAGATTCACTACGTGCATCACTGGTGTTTTGTGGAAAAGCAGATGTTAGATTCTGTAACAGTCTCTGCTGATACTCCAGCATGCGTGAATCCCTTTCTGTGGCAGGAATTATTTCGCCAAATTTACTTTTGTAGCAGGATCGAAGAGTGGCAACCCAGTAGTTGGCATTACTTCGGATTCTGACAATCCGAGGGTCATGTTGAAGGTAGTGCAGCAAGAAGGCACTCATGTGTCTTGCGCATCCAGGAGGACCAAGTCCTTGTTGTCTTGTTGGCGACGAGGTGAGAATCATGCTTCCTTCCTCTGCCCTCTCCCCCCAACCTCACCCAACAGAAATTTGATCAAGGTCTCCCTCATCTGATGAGTCTTCCATGCCCAGCGCCAGTTCGTCCTCCACTTCTTCCTCGCCTCCTGCGCCTTCCTCAACAGTTTGGCTGCTACCATGTGCCCTCGGTAATCCCTCTCCCCCAGCCTCCAATGCCAGCCGCCTTGGTGCTGCCGACCATCTGGAACGTGGAGATATTATCGCTTCCGAATATGACTCCTCTTGTTCCTCCTCCTCTTGTTCCACCACCTGACTCCGAATCTGGTTAAGGTGTGCTCCAGCATGTAATTGACCAGAATAGTCCTGCTGATAATGGCATTGTCCGCACTAAACATCTTCGCTATTTCAAAACTGTGCAGAAGGGTGCATAGGTCCCTGATCTGAGACCACTCCTGCAGCGTGATTTGCCCCACCTCTGGATCTCGTTGGCCCAGGCTATACGTCATAACGTATTGCACCAGGACTCGTCGGTGCTGCAACACGTGCAGAGTTGAATTTCACCGTGTGGGCACATCGCATTTCAGCCGGTGAACTGGCAGGCCCAACAACTTCTGTAGAGATGCAAGTCATTGAGCTGCCGGAGGCGAACGGCGGAAGTGAGCACACAGCAACCGTGCCCTCTACAGAAGACCATCTAGTCCGGGATAGTGGGATAAAAATTGCTGGACAAACAGGTTCAAAACGTGAGCCATACAAGGCACGTGTGTGACATTTGCCCCGGCGAAGTGCTGCACCCAGGTTTGCAGCATTGTCACACACTGCCTTCCCTGGCTGCAGGTTGAGTGGAGACAACCATTGATGGAACTCGGTCTCCAGAGCTGACTACAACTCCTCAGCTGTGTGACTCTCATTTCCCAGACATTTCAATGTAAACACTGCTTGATGCCGTTAAGTCCTGGTGACAGCATAGTAAGGAGGTGTGCAGGATTCCTTCTGCACAGTTAGAATGTGGGTGGCATTACCAGACAGGCTTTGGGTGCAGGTGGAGGACTGAGAGGAGGTTGAGGAGGCAGAAGTAGTGGAGGAACTTCTAGATACAGAGGATCGACCAACTCGTGGGGACAGCAAGACTTGGAAAGCAGCCCCTTCTCCTGATGTCACCATAGTTACCCAGTGCCCAGTCACTGACATGTAACGCCCCTGTCCATGTCTACTCGTCCAAGGATCTGTGGTGAAATGCACCCTGTCACACAGTTTCTCAAGGAAGCGGTGATGTTGTGTGTGACATGCTGGTGTAGAGCAGGCACAGCTTTCTTTGAGAAGTAGTGGCGACTGGGCATCTGGTACTGGGGCACTGCGACAGACATAAGGTCTTGAAAATCCTCTGTGTCCACCAGGCGGAAAGGCAGCATTTCTGTAGCCAACAGTGTGCAGATAGAAATTCAACCTCTTAGCTTTGTCATGGCTAGGAGGAAATGGTCTTTTACTTGTCCACATCTGAGGGCTGGCTGCCGTGCTTAGACGGAGTTGAGTAGGGTGTCCCCGGCAAAATGCTGGTCTGTGAGGAAGGTGCAGGTGGAGATGTTATGTTGCCTTGATCAAAATGTGGTGTCGATGTCGGAGAGCGCTCAAAACCAGCAGGTGTTTTCACTTGCAAATGTCCTGATGACCTGCCAATCACATTGGCTGTTGTGGGTAAAGAGTTTGAAGGTCTGCTTCCAAAACCATGTGCGACTGCTGTCCCCACAGTCACAGAAGATGAAGAGGACGCGGATGCACGTGATGGGGCAGACGGTGGTTGACTCGGCCCACTAGGTCGCATTGTCACACAGTGAGCTTCCCACTGCAACTTATGCCTCCTATCCATGTGACGGTTCATGCATGAAGTACTCAAGCTAGTGATTTTTTTGGCCTCTACTGAGATTTTGTTGACAAATCTTAGACAACATTAGTTGGGTCATCCTTTGCAATGTCAAAAAATGCCCAGGCTATGCAAGTCTTAAAGCCCGTGCGACCTGAAGAGCCACCACGACTTCTGGTCTGAGGCACAATTGGGGTTGAGGATGCAGTTGTTGACGTGCTTCCAGTAATCCTTCTCTGTCCAGGAAGGCGCACAGTTACCTCGTCAGACTCGTCACTAGCATCCTCCTCCACCTCCTCTGCTGACCTCATGGACTGGGGGTTGACAGTAAGTGGGGTCTACAACCTCGTCATCATCCTGTGTGTTCTCGCACTAGTCGTCCTCAGAGCTAACCTCTTCCTGCCCCGACCGAAAAGTCAAGTTTTCGTTCCAATCAGGTATCTGTCTCATAATCATCTTCCTCATTGTCTCGACCAACAGTAATTAGTTTGGAAACAAGGGTCTACATTTATGCTGAGAACCTTCTTCATCTGGGCCTGGATCCGACTCACAAAGATTCTGGGCATCAGTGCAGATCATTTCCTCATCTGGATTCACAGAAGCTCTGGAGCAGACCTCTGATTCCCAGGATATAGTATGCGTAAACAGCTCCACAGACTCAACCATGCGTGCTACCCCATGCTCAGATGGGCAGCTGGAGACTTGGGAGCTGTGAGGAAGCAAGTGTGATTGGGGTGACAACTCTGAGGACTGGAGTAGTTGTGATGTTGAAGTTGACATGGAAGAGAGCCCACTTGAACAAGCACTTGATATCCGTTCAAGCACCTACTGTTTTTGTGCCTCATCTGGAATTTTTGGCGATGTTTGTAGCGATGGTCGTAAGAAAGGGATCATATCAGATTGTCCACGAAAAGAAGTAGACTTCTTAATTTGGCTGGAAGATGGTCTGTCTTCTGCAGATGTTACTGTTGCTTTACCACCTACCCCACGGACACAACTTTTTTTTTTTTTTTTTTTCCCCTTTCCAACATGCCTATTCCCCTTTCCACCAGCAGCAGGCCTTTTGCCACTCATTTTAGTGCTTAATTGGCATCTCTGTATCTGAAGTTGTTGGCACAACAACCGATGGATGAAAACCAAGCAGAACTGAGTGGCCAAACTGTGGTACTAAGCCCAAAACTATCAACTGGATTAGATGCAGTGAAATAGAGATACACAGGCGATATAGTTTTTCACAGGCGGGCTACTCTGCTGACGTGCAGACAATGCTACTAGGCCCAAAACCATTTACTGGGTTAGATGCACTAAAAATTGATACACAGGCGGTGTAGCTAGCTTCACAGGCGGGCTACTCTGCTGACGTGCAGACAATGCTACTAGGCCCAAAACTATCAACTGGATTAGATGCAGTGAAAATAGAGATACACAGGCGGTGTAGCTAGCTTCACGGGCGGGCTACTCTGCTGACGTGCAGACACTGCTCCTAAGCCCAAAACCACAAAACGATTTACTGGGTTAGATGCAGTAAAAATGTAGATACACAGGCGGTGTAGTTAGTTTCACAGGCGGGCTACTCGGATGACTATCAGACAATGCTACTAGCCCAAAAGGATTGGCTGAGCTAGATTACACCAAATGCTGTGACAAACACTTGCACAGCACTGGCTCAGACCTGCCTGGTCTGCTATGAACTGCTGTAACATACCCTGAAAAGGGCTGATATTACAACTAAACAAAAACCTATATAGAAACACCAGAGATAATAATTTTTATAAACTGAGGAAAAACACTATAGAAATAAACCCTTAAATTCCATCAGACCAGATTATATTATATAAAATATATTTTTATTTAAAATGAATTGCAATCACAAAAAACATCACCAAAACGCATGGAAATTTTTATTACTAAAATTGTATAATCTACAACAGATATTTATTAAGAATATAAAACATGCAATTATAGATAATATGTAACTCCTCCAATCGAGGTTTACTTAGGGATAGATGAAATTTATATATAAAAATCCCGTATGTGCAAGACAGGGCAAGTCCAAACTGATCAGTATAACAAACATAAAAATATATATAAAATGCAGCAAATAATAATTTTAGTAATATAATGTGATAAAAATCAGTCAAATAAATTTGTGAATAATGTGTGTGTGTGTGTGTGTATATATATATATATATATATATATATATATATATATACACATACATACATACATACATACATACATACATACATACATACATACATACATACATACATACATATACACACACACTTATTGTGTGCAGCAAAATAAATCAATTGTTAATAAAGTGCAATAGTGCAATGAAAATTGAATTACATACAAAACAACCAGTGTATCCACAAAAATTGTGAGCCAAAAAAAAAATTATATATTGCTTGTGAAAGCGCTGCCAAATGTACCAAAATATATTATAAATACTGACCAGTAGGAGTGCCACTGCCCTGTACACACCACTCCAACGCCGTTTCGCTCACTGCTTCATCAGGGAGTGATGTGAGTGGGGTGGGAGGGCTATTTATATAGCTGTGTAGCAGCTGCAGCTAGATTAATTAGGGGATGTCATGATTACATGGCGCCGAAGTAACGCATGCTGCATCCGGAACCCGGAAGTGCGTTCCCAAGAGCGTCATATGACGCCGTTGACAACACAAATCCCTAAGAACCAAACACAGAGCAGGAGCGGCGCACAACAACCCCACCAGCCATCATAAACCAGGGCACCAAACAAAGCCGATTTTAGCAGAAATCAATCATTATTTGCACAATATTAAACCATAAATCATAATAATAAATATAGAATCTGTAAAATCATGTTATAAAATGAATATATAAACATAATTTATAAACAAATAATTACATGCAAAACACGCATAATTATATGCATCATGTAACCACCAAATGTGACCCAAAAAATCATTAGGAATATATTGTGGCACACAAACATGACCAAAACTACATACATAAATCCCCATGTATACTGCTGTTGCACAAACACATACACAGATCACACACATGCCTACGCACATATACACACACACAATTGCAAAAGCAAACACATAAAGCGCATACACATGCCATGGGGAAAAAAAAAAAAAACCTTTTCAAAAAAATTTTAATTTTTTTTTTTTTTCTTTTAAAATACATGATAAATAATAAGTGAATAATAAATAAATGATGATTGGATCATATACTACCACAGAGGTAGAGGTGGTAGAATGAATATCAATTAAATTAAATTAAATTAAATGGACAAACCAAATAATGTGTACCGTCCCAATGGATGTAAAACCCCCAATACAAACCACATACACCACATTGAAACAACCAGAAGTACCACAGCTGCCAAACACACCACAAGCATACACCCGATCTGATCATACATACAAACACCAGAACCACACCACACACACCTCCCAAATACCATGCCAACATATGTGCAAGTGGGAACACACGCTAATCACATACCAACATAAAAATGTAAAAAACACCTTATAAGATGGCATAAAAAAATACCATTTTTTATGTGTATTTTTATTAATTCCGTGTGACCCTAAATATAGTGTGTATATAATAATGAAAAATATAAATGTAATATAAAAAAATTTGAATTTGCTTTTATAAAATTAGTGCCATATAACAAAATAAATTAAATGGGTCTGCAAGTAATGTAATCATGTAAATGACAGTACGAGATATTACAACTAGTCCCAACTCCCGACTCCCTAAACCTATCTCTCAGAAAATTCGCTGCCAAAAAGACTTTGACTGTATAGCGCTCACAGCAGCAGCGGTGCCGTCTAACACTAAGCTGCAGCAGTGAGGAAATGGTGACGACGGGGCAAATGGCTGGTTCTCATTGGGCAAGGAGTGACATGTGACATACACAGCCAATGACACGTGCCCTTGCTTGTCTGCATCACATGCACATTGCTGTGTGTGTGCGCACTGCTGATAGGCTGAGAGACTGCACCGCCCCTCTGTAAATGCGGGAAAGAGAAAAAAAATGGAGATCAGCATTATTTCAGCATAGATCTATCCTCCGCCCACTGTACACTAAAACAGTCCATTAACAATGATAAATAGTTTTAATGTGCAAATCAAGCTAGGCTTTTGGTGAACAAACCGTTATCGAACAAACTCTAACAGCCAAATTTTAAGCAAATTGTTTGGGTTCGTCGAACGACTCGAGCACCGCCCAAAACAGCTAGAATTTGAAATTGGCCAACAGTTCGACTCGAACACCGTTCATCTCTAGTTCTGACAGTCATGAGTCTTTTGGTTATCTGCATCAATGACCGTGAGCGGGTGCCCCCCTGGTGGTTTACATATGCGACCGCTGTTTGGTTGTCTGATAGAACTCTCACGTGATGCCCTATTAAGTGTGGAAGTAACCCCCTTAGCGCTTTTTCGATTGCTAGAATTTCCCAATCGTTCTAGAATAGATTTCTTTGCTCCTGAGCCCAGGGATCCTGGATCCATAGTGTGTCTAGGTGAGCTCCCCACCGCCAAGGACTGGCGTCCGTTGTGACTACTTTGGAGGCTGTGTATGTCCAGGGGACTCCTCTCGAAGATGAATCTATCTGTAACCACCATTTGAGTGATTGGAGTACAGAGACCGGGAGGGTGAGCTTCCGTTCTAACTGTCCCTGAAGTTCCAGGTCGTTCTGCAGCACACACCATTGCAGTTCTCTTGCATGGAACTGAGCCCATTTTACCGCCAGTATGCAGGAGGTTAGGGACCCTAACACCGACATGGCTCTTCTTAAAGTAATAATAGGACAACACGGCACTTGTAATAGTGAATAGAGTAGGTGCTCGAGTAGGTGCTCAAGTAGGGTATCCAGTCCAACAAATCCAAATCCGAAAAAACTTGGCACTCTAGATGAATAATATCATATGCAAAAGGTTTATTGATGTGCATCCATAAAGGCAAGTCTAATGTTTTCGGTCCACATCCGGACCTTCATCAGAACAAATATAAGGGATATGGTGCAGGGAGAAACGTTAATCCTGTCTCTATAAATTCTAATATTGGTAGGGTAGCCTGGATGCAGCAAAAAGTCCTGTCCACGTAGGCGCACGTGTGATGCGACCGGAGTCACTGGGTAAATGGCGCTGCCTTTTGCATATGATAATTATTCATCTAGAGTGCCAAGTTTTTTCGGATTTGGATATGGCTCTTCTTAAAGTCATTTCTGGCTTTTTTATTGTTGTTACAATTAATTGTTTGATTTTTTTTTTTTATTCATTCTCCTCTGGGAGGCGACACTCCTGCGCCAACAAGTCCACCGTTATCCCCAAGAAATTCTGAATCCTTGCGGGTTCCAGCTTGGATTTTGAGGTTCAGCTGCCATTTTAGCGTCTGCAGTGTGTCTATCACTATTCTGACTTGCGCTTGACAGTGAGAGATCTTTCCCCACTATCAAGAAGTCGTCCAAATAAGGTATTATCAGAGTATCTTTCTTTCTCAGATATGTGCTGTGACCTCTGCAATCAACTTTGTAAATACTCGGACTATTGCTATCCTAAAAGACAGAGCCCCGTACTGAAAGTGACATAGCTGTGACCCCATCTGAACTGCCACCCTGAGAAATTTGCGATCTTGTTGTCTGGTAATAAGCATCCCTGAGGTCTAGAACTACCATGTAACACAGAGGATAGAGGAGTTTCACTGTTGATCTCATCGTCTCCATTTTGAATGATTGGATTATTAGATACCTGTTGAGGCCTTTTAAGTTTATAAATTGTCCTCCCAAGAATTGTCCGGTTTTTTTTTTATTAAGAAAATGGGGGGGGGATAAAAACCTTCCATTCTTTCCCCTATGGAAACCTCCTCCAAGACATGTTTGTCTAGGAGCGATATTACTTCCCCTTCCAGACTCTGTTTCTCTTGTGAGGACTGTATTGGAGTCTGCATGTATTTTCTTGGAGGCCAGTGGTGGAAATTTAACCTCAGGCCTGAACCCACAATTTGTCAGTCCCAAGCACTGGATGAGATCCTTTCCCAGGCTGGGAGAAAGAGAGCCTCCCTCCCACCTGAGAAGGACCATAACTGGAAGGGTTTCTTGGTAACTTTGGAGGGGTTGCCAAAGTAGAAGCTTTTCCCTCCTCTGGATCGCTTGTCAAAGTTGTTTCTGTCTCTGGCTTTGTGCTGCTGTCTTCTGAACTTTTGACCCCTCTGAAAGGAAAGTCCTGGAATGGCTGTTTTGGGAAATTATTTTTCTTGTCGCCGGCTTTTTCCAACACCTCATCCTATGCTGGTCCAAACAGGGAATTCCCTTCACATGGCAGAGAGCAAAGTTTCATCTTTGCCTGTGTGTCCCCCAGCCAGCATTTAAGCCATAACGCACGGCGTCCTGTATTGGCTAATGCTTATTTTACTGCCAGTCTAGCTGAATCCGCTGAAGCCTCAGCTAGAAATACTGCCGCTGCTCTTAAGGCCGGTATTGCTTCTAGGACAGTGTCCCTGGGAACTTTTTATTCTAACTGATCCTCCAGGTTCTTTCCATATCTTTAGGAATCTAGCTACACAAGTGGCCATGATAGCCGGCCTTAGTGCCCCTGTCAAGGCCTCCCAGGCTGTTTTCAGAAATCACTACATCAATTTTTGGAGCTCTATCCCAAGATGAGGAGGATGCCGCTTCCTGAAAAGCGTATTTCCTCTTCAGGGAGTTGATTATCTAGGACTTCTCCGGTCTTTGCCATTCCCTCCTAATAATCCCTAGTAGTTGTTCGTTAATAGGGAAGGATCTTTTTTTCTTTTTCAAACCACTGAACATGAGTTCTTGGGCTGACTTTTTTGCATTTTCCTCTACCAGCCCCATGGTAGAGCGGACAGCTTTTATGCATCTTCCTCATCCGAGCTATTTTCTGAGTAACGGGATTTATCTGAGTCTTCCTCTGATTCCAAAGAGTCCGTTTGAGATGCTGCTGAGGGGCTGGATCTGTCCCTAGATCTGGCATCTGTGTCGATTGTCTAACGCTTTTACTGACTTGCAGACCTCTGACTGGACCACTTCCAGTTGCATGGTACGCGGCGCCGGCTGGGGAGGAAGCTTACCATGCCGCGGGGATGTGACAATGACACGGGGCCGGATCTCAGGGAGGCAGTGCGGCACTCTTCCTGCGATCCAGCCTCCTGATGCTCCACAGCGCTGCCTCCTCCATACCCTGCTGTATCCTTCTCCCTCGCGCTGCTGCTTGCAGGTACTGCAATGGAGGGGGGGAAACTGCATTCTGTGCTTAACAAAGAGGGCCCCAATACCTCCTACCGAGGAGTCTTACCTAGCCCGGGCATCGATGTGCCTTACAGGCTGCATGGCCACCGTAGGTCAACAGGGAGGGCACCATAACAGTGACCTACGTGGACCAAAAGAAATGCAGCAGGTTTTGTGGCATCAGGGTGAATCGCTAAATGTGGCCCCTGAGGCTTAATCTTCACCCGGATATTGCCTCATGTGCTGTGGCCATGTTTCGCTCAGGGGCATGGATATACATGGCCCCTGAGGTGACTACTGGCACCTGGTGATGGATGCAGCAAACTAATGTCTGACCAAATCCATCCAACCCCGGCCCGGGTATCCTCTTCTGTCCAGATCTTCCATTTTGAGGGTTCCCCATCAAGCACAGGAAACCAACTGATGCGGAGAGAGGAGCCCCCCTTTTATCTTTAAGGTTTCCTGTCCTTGAAGGGCGTATCCCCTCTCTCATGGTGCCGTCATGTATGCTGGAAAAATAACTTTCCAATCCCTGGGGATCTGACAGCTGTGGCCCCCAACTATTCTGAGAACCGGGGCTTTGATGCTGAGCCATGGCTGAACAGAGGTCAATCTCTGGTGCTCCCATTAAGAATAGTGTTGAGCGATACCGTCCGATACTTGAAAGTATCGGTATCGGATGGTATCGGCCGATACCCGAAAAGTATTGGATATCGCCGATACCGATACTCGATACCCATACAAGTCAATGGGACACCAAGTATCGGAAGGTATCCTGATGGTTCCCAGGGTCTGAAGGAGAGGAAACTCTCCTTCAGGCCCTGGGATCCATATGAATGTGTAAAATAAAGAATTCAAATAAATATTGATATACTCACCTGTCCGGAGGCCCCTGCACCTTACCGCTGTTAACCGGCAGCTTCCGTTGCTTAAAATGAGCGTGTTTAGGGCCTTCCGTGACGTCACGGCTTCTGATTGGTCGCGTGCCGCTCATGTGACCGCGACGCGACCAATCACAAGCCGTGACGTCATTCTCAGGTCCTAAATTCTGAATTCTAGGAATTTAGGACCTGAGAATGACGTCACGGCTTGTGATTGGTCGCATGGTGGTCACATGAGCGGCAAGCGACCAATCAGAAGCCGTGACGTCACGGAAGGCCCTAAACGCGCTCATTTTAAGCAACGGAAGCTGCCGGTTAACAGCGGTAAGGTGCAGGGGCCTCCAGACAGGTGAGTATATCAATATTTTTTATTTGAATTCTTTATTTTACACATTAATGTTCCGATACCGATTCCTGATACCACAAAAGTATCGGATCTCGGTATCGGAATTCCGATACCGCAAGTATCGGCCGATACCCGATACTTGCGGTATCGGAATGCTCAACACTAATTAAGAATGAATGTGCATGATTGACCACCGCTCCATTCAGCTGTGGGACTCTGCTTCAGAGCCCCGATTTTTGGGAGTGCTGGGGGCTATGGCGGTCAGACCCTCCGTGATCAGAAAGTTCTCCTTTCATACTTCAGAGCATCCCTTTGTGTCTCCCTGTTTGCGGCATCTCAAACGTGCTGTAATTTATTTTTTGAAATCTTGTATCCAACGTTTTAAGAGCAATTTCGTTGTCACTTTCTGTGGAGTCCGGCACAAGTTCCTTTCTTGTAGAATCATAGAATGATAGAGTTGGAAGGGACCCCCTGGGTCTAGTGTCAGGTCTGTCACAGGTCTACTCTCCAGGGCATTAATCGGGGCACTGTAGTAATATTGCTTCATCATACAGTGGAGAAAATAAATACATGACACTGCAGATTTTGCACGTTTTCCCACCTACAAAGAATGGAGAGGTCTGTAATTTTTATCGTAGGTACACTTCACCTGTGAGACAGAATCTAAAAATAAAAACCAGAAAATCATTGTATGATTTTTACATAAATAAATAAAATTAGCACTTTATTGCATGAAATAAGTATTTGATACAATAGAAACTTAATATTTGGTACAGAAACCTTTGTTTGCAATTACAGAGATCAGACATTTCCTGTAGTTCTTCACCAAGTTTGCACACACTGCAGCAGGGATTTTGGACCACTCCTCCATACAGATCTTCTCCAGATCTTTCAGGTTTTGGGCCTGTCGCTGGGCAACATTGCGTTTCAGCTCCCTCCAAAGATTTTCTATGGAGTTTAGGTCTGGAGACTGGCTAGACCACTACAGTACCTTGAAATGCTTCTTACGGAGCCACTCTTTAGTGTTCCTGGCTGTGTGTTTCGGGTCATTGTCCTGTTGGAAGACACAGCCACGACCCATCTTCTATGCTCTTACTGAGGAAAGGAGGTTGTTGTCCAAAATCTCACGATACATGACCCCATGCATCCTCCTTCAATAAGGTGCAGTCATCCTGTCGCCTTTGCAGAAAAACACTTTCAAAATATGTTTTCCCCACCATGCTTCATGGTTGGGACAGTGTTCTTGGATTTGTACTCATCCTTTTTCTTCCTCCAAACATGGCCAGTGGAATTGATAAAAAAAAGTTCTATTTTGGTCTCATCTGACCAATTGACCTCCCATGCCTCCTCTGGTTCATACAGATAGTCATTGATGAACTTGGACGGGCCTGGACATGTACTGGTGTGAGCAGGGGGGGACCTTGTGTGCCCTGCAGGATTTTAATCCATGACGGCGTAGTGTTACTAACCGTAATGTTTGAGATTATGGTCCCTCTCTCTTCAGTTCATTGACTGGGTCCTATATAGTTCTGGGCTAATTCCTGACCTTTCTCTAAATTATCTTTATATCTCGAGGCAAAATCTTGCATGGAGACCCAGACTGTTAGATTGACAGTCAGTTTATAACAGAGCCGTGAAAATAAAACTTTTTTTTGTCCTTAAATTTTTTTTTTAGCCTGCAATTTTTTTTTTACACAAGAGTAACAGGAGAAATTAGACCCCTGTAGTTGTTGTCCAGTTTGTCCTGAGTACGATGGTACCCCCATATGTGGGGGGTACCACTGTTTAGGCACACATCTGGGCTCGGAAGGGAAGTAGTGATGTTTTGGAATGCAGACTTTGATGGAATGGTCCGGGGGCGTCATGGAGAGCCCCTGATGTGCCTAAACAGTGGAAACCCCCCCCAATTCTAACTCCAACCCTAATCCCAACCCTAACTTTAGCCCTAACTTTAGCCCTACCCCTTACCCTAATTTTAGCCCCAACCCTACCTTTATCCCAACTCACTTTAGCCCAACTCTAACCCTAATAGCAAAACTGGGGCTGGAGGGGGTGATCACCGGGGCAAGGGAAGATTACTGGGGCAGGGGGAGATCAGTTGCCAGGGGGGAGATCAGTGGGCAGGGGCGAGATCAGCGGGGCAGGTGGGATGATCAGCGGGGCAGGTGGGATGATCAGCGGGGCAGGTGGGATGATCCACGGGGCAGTGGGACAGGTGGGATGATCTGCGGGGCAGGGGGCAGATCTGCGGGGCAATCAGAGGATCACCGGGGGCAGGCGGGGATTGTCACGCGTGAGGGGGGTGGGGGGGGTGAGATGAAGCAGCAGATGGAGCCAGCAGCGGCGGGGGGAGTGGAGGGCTGCAAAGGACAGCACAGAGGGGAGCACATTCCGGATGTCAGTGGGGTGAGTAGCAGCAGCGGCGGCGGATCACGGTCGGGGGTGGTGGCGGCGGGGTCACCACATAGCGGTGGCGGCAGGCGAGGGGCCAGCAGCCATAGTTGACACCCCCCTCCACACCTGATTGAAGGTGTAGTATCACATGGATGCTAGCTCCAATCAGTTATGGGGCGGTGACAGATCACCTAGCTATAGCCAATGGCCGATGATATTGCAGCATCGGCCATGTATGGATTGTAATATTTCACCAAGTTTCATTGGTGAAATATTACAATCGCTCTGATTGAAAGTAAAATTCACTTTCAACAGCCAATTAGAGCGATCGTTTCCACGGGGGGGCAAAGCCACCCCCCCTGGACTCAAGTACAAGTCCCCCTTTATCTTCAGGTCAGGTGAAATTTCAGTTAACCCTTTCACCCGACCCACAGGAATGCGATCCCACCATGACGCAAACGCTGCATTACAGGTCGAACTTTCATGACGCAGCGTATGAGTCATAGGTCGGGAAGGGGTTAAAGGACAGACTAGCGATAGGAAGTTAGACTACTTAAAACACCCAAATCCTGTAACCAGTCTACTTATACTATCCACAAAATCGATAAAAATCTCAAGACCCCCCCCCCCCCCAAGCCTACTGATATTTGCTTCAATGGACTCGTTACTCTCCCCCCTGGCAATAACATTTGACAGGATTCTTTCACCTTTTAAAGGGAAGGTGCCACACTTTTTTGGTATTAAAAATGATTTTTTATATAAACAATTGTTTTTAATACAGAATTCAATTGTTTAACTTTAAAACATTTTTTTATTAATTATTTTTGCAGCCACTGGGGGCTTCCATTTTGCTTTGCACGCTGCACGACACTTACACTGCAAATACGGCAGCCCTAGGAGTCAGCGGTCGGCTGCCGACCCTATGCTTTACATTGGGCTGCATCCTGCTGTGATCTGGGCACGACTCCTGGGCTGTTAAGATCACAGCAAAGGGAGGAGTTTGGCACCATTTTTCTGGAGCCCACAGTGTATTCTGTGAGCTCCACTTTCCCCCCTATAACTGCATGAGCCGCGCGGTTATAGGAGCAAAGATGTGACCGAGGATGGGAGGAGTCGGGTAGAGAGGGGCAGTGGAGGTCAGGGGTGAGGTAAATATCGGTGGTGAGCAGTAATCAGAACACCGCTCACCGCTAGCCTGCAGTGTGTAAGTGCAAGACTGATCATCACACACTGCTCTGAACACAGGATGGGGAGAAGAGTGCATAGAGGAGAGAGAGACCAGGCACAGGGGGATGAGCACACATGGGGAGACAGACCAGGCACAGGCTTCCCATAGTGTTTCAAAGTGGAATAAATCAAACTTTAAATTATTTTTAATATTTTACTCCAATAAAAGAATGACAATATTGGAAAAACAAATTAAAACATTAATACTTAACATTTTTGCAATTGTTGAATTTTTTTATGGCACCTTCCCTTTGAGGACATACATTTAAAGTACTGTTTATAAGAAAGTTCCATAATTACCTTGAGAAGCTCCTTTTCAGCGACTGGGCCGCCATTGACTGCGTTTTCATGCCTGGTGGGGAGCCTATACCTGCCCTGAAATAAAAACATTACTATTAGAGCTTTTAATGAGTGCACCCATTAGCTTGACATCATAGCTAGTATACCTTTAATTAAATACTGTCATCGCAGGTTCTCTAGCATTCGCTTCTGCAGCTCTTTAGAAGTGTTAGAAAAATGAAATATTAGTGTTTGTAAAATACAAACTCAAACCTGCTTTGCAACAAACTTGACAATTAAATACCTTGATTCGCTGGCTCTTGATTCCTGCATCTCTTCGTCCCATGACTGTAGGACTACCGAGTGGCCATGGCAAATATTTTCCAAGGTATTTTCACAGTAGTTCCTTTCTATCGTTTCATTAGTGTCCTAGATACCTGGCAAACAAATGTTTTTCTGTGTCCTTCAGTCTCAAGATGGTCCAGGATTCAATTACTGTCCTAATCATTTGGCTGGTGACAAGGGGGAAGCTCAAGCCTAGAATGGAATGTAGAGAACCAAATGTAAAGCTCTGCACAAACTTTCAGAAATATTTTAGCCTTTCTAAATCTTACTTCTCATGGTAACGCATAATATCATTGGAGACATTCTAGATGGTGTTCCCTGCGGTGGATAGGAAATAAGTATTCGGTATGTGGCTTGACCAGATTGGGTTGCACTTTCTGTAAATACACGTTGAAACATTGTAAGATGGAAAATCCCAGAGTCCATCTCTATGAAGAAAGGATGCTTTGAGAACTCTTACTACTTGTTCAATTGGAGTAAGCGCAAAGCAGGCCACTTGTTGTTCAGAAGTTTTGTGCGCCTTGACCCCAAGTACTATGAAGTCTTGCCCCTCAGATGAGTGAGGCCTCCTCCTGGCCCATTCCGAAACCTGTGAGTGAAGACAGATGAGAACGTTTAAGTGACAGGTATTATTTAAGAAGATAATGTAAGCTTGTAAGCAGGGCCCTCACTCCTCATGGTATCTATGTCCCCTCTGAATTGTAAAGTGCTGTGGAATATGTTGGTGCAATATAAATGAAATTATTATTATAAGGCAGAGGAGGTGGTTATTTACTGTGAGATCCTTACTAAGCCTGGCCATTGTCCATGCTTTAACACCAGTAGGGTCTCCAGGTAATCCAGGACTTTTAGCTGATGTTCCTTTTTCTTGGTACCACATTGGATATATCTGAGTAATTTCATAAAGGATGGCTTGGCCACATTTACAATCTTCAAATAGTGTACTGGTGGCAAATGTGATGGGGTTTTTTTAACCATAAACTTTTTATTGATTTTAAAAAGTCATTTATAACAACCATTAGTCTCCGGTCATTGTACATTGTTACAGAAATTTCCTTAATCATTTATCGGCTAAATATAAAATAGTATTTTAACAACTGAAGATTATGGGGGAAAAAGGAGAAAAGGAAAGTGGTGATGACAACAGATTACTATACCTGTACTTTATCATTAACAGCTCTATTATATCTCTATGACCACAGTGATTAGTCTGAATGATAGCCAGCTGTCCCATTTCCTGAGGTATGATATTGTTTTATTGGTGGACGAAGCAATTATCTTTGATAAACAATTGTCATTCACCAAAGCCACAATCTCAGTCAATGACAGACATTTGGGGTTTTTCCAATATCCTGCGATTTTCATTTTAGTAGCTATGATGATGTGCGTAATCACTGTCCTGTATTCGTACGGAATTAAAACCAGGTCAATGGTCAAAAGCGCCTGCTCTTTATCAATTTTCATTGGGATGCCACTAATTTGAGACACTAGGTGAGATTGCATCTCAGAGCTGCTTCACTCTGGCACTTCCACCAGACGTATAACATATCTGCATTGGCATCTCCGCACCTCCAGCACATATCTGGGGAATTGCGGTGGATCTTAGACAATCTGTATGGTGTGAAGTACCACCTGTACAGCAGCTTTCTGGTGTTCTCTGTGTGATTGATGCACTTAGCGTGTCCCTATAATTGAGAAGGACATCCACCATTGCCCCGTGGTCATTCCGCATTGTAGATCCCTCTCCCATTTGTGGAGATACGAGTCCAGAGAGCGGATGGTCTCCTCCAGCTTATGGTTGTAGCTTACGGACAGTGTTCTTATCTGCTGCGCTGGGGTGAGGAGTATCATATAACATTTTCATAACCTACCAAACTATCTTTTTTTTTTTTTTTTTTTTTTTTTTTTTTCCTGTAGGAAAGGTGATAGGGTGTTCAAAATGAAGGTGGCGATGTGTTGAATAGGGCCAGGATTCGGGGATATGTCGCCAGCAATGTGGAGTAGCAGACAGAGCATTAGAAGGTGGGAGCAGGATAGGACATGATGTGGCCATGTGTGTCTGGAGAAAAAGGATTGTATGTGGAGGAGATGAGATGGCTGGGGAGGATGGAGGGGGGAATTACTAGTTCCTTACTCTGTTTAGGGATTAGAGGAGGTAGGGAAAATAAAGTAGTATTGGGGTGAAAGTGATAAAATGTAACTTTGTAGTGGTTTTATATTCCGTTACTTTAGTCAATTCCAGTCCAGTTCTAGTTTAATTCAAAGTAGTGTAATTAGAAATCTGTAATTTGAAAGATGGAATTTGGAAGATGGCTGGAGCAGACTACGTCTGTAGCAGACGCATGGCTCCGAATATATCTGGAACTAAGGTCTATCAGGTGAGTGGTTGGGTGTGAATGGCCAGACCAGATGCTCAAAGAGAAACAAAGGTCATAAAAAGAGGGAGGGGTTGCAGTGACCTCTCAAAGATATGCATGAAAACACAAGAGAGATGAAACAGATTATGGAAACTAAATGATGGGCAAGCAAAGTATACCATAGAGAGAGTAAATGCAGTGTACAAACAGGAGCCGGGGCAAGAGGAGTACATACAGAGCATACCATAGAGTAAATGCAGTTCACTAATAGCCAGAAGCCGGGGAAAGATGATTACATTCAAGGCATACCTGTAGAGTCCTCTGCAGTAGTAGTCTGCTCCTCCAGTGACAGCCTCTGGAACTGTTCTGCCTGCAGAGAAATGAGATCCATGAACCCAATGGGTGGCTTTGCAGGGTCCTCCGACTCGCTGTTAACCACTGTCCTTCTTGTGTAAGCCACATCTCTCCGAATATACTTGAGCTCAGGGTACAAGTGATCGTATACAGAACAAGGCCTTTTCTTTCCAGCGAGTCGGGGACTACGCCTAAGAGGGTTTTTCTTTGTTGGCCCTGTTTTAGACCTTTTCACCCCTTTTTGCAGTTTCATCTGCTGTAGTCAGGGTCCCCGGCACAGCATACTGGGGACAACTGTGGAATAAGAGCAGGATTTACGTTGTGTATTCTGCCTCCTTCACACTCCTTAGTGTCCCTATCATTCTGAACGACGTCCGCCATTGCCCCGTCGTGATCCTGCATTGTACAGTCATGGCCAAAAGTTTTGAGAATGAAACTGCTCTTGGACGGTTGGGAGAAGTTGGTCTTGGAGGACATTCTGGTACCATTCTTTATTCATGGCTGTGTTTTTAGGCAAGACTGTGAGTGAGCCAATTCCCTTGGCTGAGAAGCAACCCCACACATGAATGGTTTCAGGATGCTTTACAGTTGGCATGAGACAAGACTGGTGGTAGCACTCACCTCTTCTTCTCCGAATAAGCTGTTTTCTAGATGTCCCAAACGATCGAAAAGGGGATTCATCAGAGAAAATCACTTTGCCCCAGTCCTCAGCAGTCCACTCCCTGTACCTTTTGCAGAATATCAGTCGGTCCCTGATGTTTTTTCTGGAGAGAAGTGGCTTCTTTGCTGCCCTCCTTGAAACCAGGCCTTGCTCAAAGTGTCTCCGCCTCACAGTGCGTGCAGAAGCACTCACACCAGCCTGCTGCCATTCCTGAGCAAGCTCGGCACTGCTGGTAGTTTGATCCCGCAGCTGAAACAGTTGTAAGATACGGTCCTGGCGCTTGCTGGTCTTTCTTGGGCACCCTGGACCCTTCTTGACAACAATGGAAGCTCTCTCCTTGAAGTTCTTGATGATGCGAAAGATTGTTGACTGAGGTGCAATCTTTGTAGCTGCTATACTCTTCCCTGTTAGGCCATTTTTGTGCAGTGCAATGATGGCTGCACGTGTTTCTTTAGAGACAACCATGGTTAACTGAAGAGAAACAATGATACCAAGCACCAGCCTCCTTTTAAAGTGTCCAGTGATGTCATTCCTAGTTAATCATGACTGATCACCAGCCCTGTCGCCAGCCCTGTCCTCATCAACACCCACACCTGTGTTAATGGATCAATCACTAAAACGATGTTAGCTGCTCCTTTTTAAGGCAGGACTGCAATGATGTTGAAATGTGTTTTGGGGGTTAAAGTTAATTTTCTGGGCAAATATTGACTTTGCAAGTACAGTAATTGCTGTTAAGCTGATCACTCTGACATTCAGGAGTATATGCAAATTGCCATTAGAAAAAATGAAGCAGTAGACTTTGGAAAAATTAATATTTCTCATTCTCAAAATTTTTGTCCATGACTGTAGATCCCTCTTCCATTTGTGGAGAAATGAGTCCAGAGAGCGGAAGGTATCCTCCAACATATGACTGTATATTACGGACAGCGCTCTTTTCTGCCGTGCTGGGGTGAGGAGTATCATATATACACTATGTTCCAAATTATTATGCAAATTACATTTTTATCAGGTTTTCCTAAATGGTCGGTGCAAATTACAGTCAGTCTAATAAAAGTCATCACCCGTTAGATTATACATCAAATTTTATTGAAGAAACCACCCAATTATAACAGTATAATCTCCAAATGAATAAAAACTTACAATGCACTGTTCCAAATTATTAGGCACAGTAGAATTTCTAAACATTTGATCTGTTTTAAAGAACTGAAAATGCTCATTTGTGGAATTTGCAGCATTAGGAGGTCACATTCACTGAACAAAAAAGCTATTTAACGCCAAAACATCCCAACAGGCCAAGTTACATGTTAACATAGGACCCTTCTCTGATATCACCTTCACAATTCTTGCATCCATTGAACTTGTGAGTTTTTGGAGAGTTTCTGCTTGAATTTCTTTGCATGAAGTTGGCATAGCCTCCCAGAGCTGCTGTTTGGATGTGAACTGCCTCCCACCCTCATAGATCGTTTGCTTGATGATCCTCTAAAGGTTCTCTATAGGGTTGAGGTAAGGGGAAGATGGTGGCCACGCCATGAGTTTATCTCCTTTTATGCCCATAGCAGCCAATGAGGTATTCTTTGCAGCATGAGATGGTGCATTGTAATGCATGAAGATGGTTTTGCTCATGAAGGCACGTTTCTGCTTTTTAGACCATAGAAGAAAGTTGTCAGTCAGAAACTATATACTTTTCAGAGGTCATTTTCACATCTTCAGGAACCTTAAAGGGCCTTACCAGCTGTTTCCCATGATTCTGGCCCAAAACATGACTCCTCCACCTCCTCGCTGACGTTACAGCCTTGTTGGGACATGGTGGCCATCCACTACTCCATCCATCTGGACCATCCACGGTTGCTCAACACTTATCAGTAAACAAGACTGTTTGGAAATTAGTCTTCATGTATGTGTGGGCCCAATACAACCATTTCTGCTTGTGAACACTGTTTAAGGGTGGCCGAATAGTAGGTTTATGCATCACAGCAAGCCTTTGAAGGATCCTACACCTTGAGGTTTGAGGGACTCCAGAGGCACCAGCAGCTTCAAATATCTGTTTGCTGCTTTGTACTGGCTTTTTAGCAGCTGCTCTCTTAATCTGATGAACTTGCCTGGCAGAAATCTTCCTCATTATGCCTTTATCAGCACAAACACATTTGTGCTCAGATACAGCCACAAATCTCTTAACAGTATGATGTCTTAGGCAAAATGAAGACCGCGCTCACGGGATATATTTAAGATAATTTATTTTAGCCTACGCGTTTCAAGAGCGTTCTTGCTCTCTTCCTCAGGGCATATAATATATAACACAATATGGAGTATATTTATAGAGAGGAAAGGAAGGGGAGGGGCGGCCATGCCCCTGCATTATAGTACATGAACTAGATTAAAAAATATGTATATATATACACAAAGGCAACCTAAAATGAAAATTTAATGAAAAAAAACAAACATTGAGAAAATAAAAAGAAAAAATGAGAAAAAAATAAATAAACCGGGAACTGAGTATAAAAGGCAGGGATCTCAGGTAGCACAACAAGTATTCGAACCAGGGACCCTTGTGTGGTGATTCTATTATTTAAGCTCTTCAAGTCATTGTGCCACCGGTTACTGATAGGTTCTTTTTTGATATTTCTAGTGAAGATAAAAAACCCAAAACTATTCTTATGAGAGAATGGAGAACACAGTCTTGCAAGTAAGATATGCGCTATTATTAATTATACAATACATAATGTTATAATTATTATACTATAATATGTACTAAAACCTCCAAGAAACCAGGGATGATTATTAGAATGAAATTCAGTCACTATAACCTCACTTCAGTTCAAGATTTTGTTAGGTCAGAGGATATCTGCTATTACATTTAGCCCTTCAGGTTCAAGGGAATTCAAGGTGTATATCCAAAAAACCTCTTTCCTATTGAGTGACTGTGTACGATTAGAAACATGTGCAGGAACGTAATCAATGGGGTGAACTCGAAATAATAAAGGATTACAATTGTGTGCGATACTAAAATGTCTAGATAGACCATGTTTAAGATAACCTATTTTAATATTGTGTCGGTGAGAATTCATACGGAGGTGGAGTGGTTGTGTAGTCCTACCAACATATATCTTGCATGGGCAGTAAATGACAAAGGAAGTGGTGCAGGTGAAAACATGACTAATTGGAAAAGAATAAGGAAAGGAGGGATGTTTAAATCCTGTACTGGTATGGGCTATAATACCACAACATAGACATTTTTTGTGGAAACATTTAAAAATCCCTGGTTTTTGTGCAACAAATGATTTTTTTCCTTCATCAAGAAGTCTGCTAGGAGCCAATTTGTTTTTCAGGCTTGGTGCTCTCCTAAAAATAATTTTAGGATGTTGTGGCACCAGTTTACCAAGTATATTATCCTCTCTTACTATATGCAATAACTCATTAATAGATTTTTTAATGAATTTGTGGTCAGTACTGAATGTGGTTAAGAAACTACAGGTGTATTCTTCTAAATTAGCTGCAGTGTCACCTTTTTCTTTTTTTAATAACATTTCTTGGTTAAAATTCTTAAAAACGTGTTCGATTGCTCTGTTTACCAACTCCCTGGGGTATTTTTGTGCTAAAAACTTATTTTTTAAAAACTCCGATTGATCCTTAAAATCACTATCAGAAGAACAATTTCTCCTAATACGCATGAACTGGCTTTTTGGAATATTACAAAGCCACTTATCAAGATGGTTGCTATTATAATGAACATAGCTATTACTATCTACTTTTTTTAAAAAGTTCTTTGTATGAATTTCTCCATCCACAATAAAGAATGTTACATCTAGATAATTAATAGCAGTTTTATTAAAAACGGAAGTAAAATCGAGACCCCAGGGGTTGTTTTTCAGCTCTGATATTAAAAATTCAGGAGGTTTAAAAGTTGTATCCCAAATAAAAACAAGATCATCAATGTAACGTCCATAAAAAACCATGCAATCAGTAAAAATACTATTATAAATAAAAGAATTCTCAAAATGACCCATAAATAAATTAGCATATGTTGGTGCTACCCGAGATCCCATTGCTGCACCACGTGTCTGGTGGTACAGTTCACCCAAGAAGGTAAAATAATTATTTTTTAAAATAAAACTCATTCCCGACATTAAAAATTGTTTTTGTTTATCCGATAATCTCGGATCTGTATCCATAAATAATTTCATACTTTCTAGTCCAATTTCATGTTTGATATTTGTATATAACGAGCAAACATCAACTGTAACAAATACATAACTGTCTTTCCATTTGATATTTCTGATACGTCTGATCACATGTGCAGAATCCTTAATATAGCTTCTCAATTGGGTAACATGTACCTGCATAATGCTGTCTATATAGCTAGATAGGTTTGAGGTCAGGGAACCAATACTAGAAATAATGGGACGACCCGGGGGATTTTTTAGACTCTTATGAATTTTAGGAATATGGTACATAAAAGGTACGCTTGGGTTTTCACACCTTCAGGAACCTTAAAGGGCCTTACCAGCTGTTTCCCATGATTCTGGCCCAAAACATGACTCCTCCACCTCCTCGCTGACGTTACAGCCTTGTTGGGACATGGTGGCCATCCACTACTCCATCCATCTGGACCATCCACGGTTGCTCAACACTTATCAGTAAACAAGACTGTTTGGAAATTAGTCTTCATGTATGTGTGGGCCCAATACAACCATTTCTGCTTGTGAACACTGTTTAAGGGTGGCCGAATAGTAGGTTTATGTACCACAGCAAGCCTTTGAAGGATCCTACACCTTGAGGTTTGAGGGACTCCAGAGGCACCAGCAGCTTCAAATAACTGTTTGCTGCTTTGTACTGGCTTTTTAGCAGCTGCTCTCTTAATCTGATGAACTTGCCTGGCAGAAATCTTCCTCATTATGCCTTTATCAGCACAAACACATTTGTGCTCAGATACAGCCACAAATCTCTTAACAGTATGATGATCACACTTATGTTTTTGGAAAATTTCTAATGTTTTCATCCCTTCACCAAGGCATTGCACTATTTGATGCTTTTCAGCAGCAGAGAGATCCTTTTTCTTTCCCATGTTACTTAAAAATGATATTCCACATTATTAAGCAGGTCACAGTTTTCAAGTAGTTTTCCTTTAATTAGAATCACCTGGAAAACCAATTATCACATGTGTTTAAGATTGATTTCAGTGATCCATTGAGCCCTGAGACACAATACCATCCACGAGTTTATTTGAAAAACAAAACAATTAAATCTTTGACACTTAAATCCAATTTGCATAATAATTTGGAACACCGTGTAGTTGGTTGGTAGTGAAAATATATATATATATATATATATATATATATATATATATATATATATATATATATATATATATATATATTTTTTTTTTTTCCTTTAGAAAGTGTTACTTAGAGATATTTATAATGATCTTTTTGTGGAAAGAGGAATTTCTCTCTGATCATAGAGAATTGCAGCAATATTCTTTCCTCATATCCCCAATCAATAGAAGTCCCATGGATTTCCAGCTACCAATCTGGAGGACCCGAATACACGGCTCCAGAGTTTCTATGGGGGCTCTAGAGAGCGCCAAATTGATAGTATGCAGTTTATTGATTAGAATGCTCCACACTCCCAGCGCCACTTCCACCGCTGGTGATAGATACATTTTTTATTACTCCTATATCATTACTGGGTTTAACCCCAGCGATGATAAGATTGTAACATTTGAGGATTTTATGAGATGTTTCTCGATTTGCATCCAATGTGTGTTATCCTCATCATTCCACATCACCCTCAGTTGTTCAATTATGGCTGCCCTATAATACCTCACCGCTGAGGCAGCCCAGTCCTCCGTCTTTTATTGGGTTATATAGTATATCTGCTTTAACTCTGTGCTGTTTTTTTTCCTGCCATATGTATTTTAATATGATTGTTTGTAACTGAGTATTTTCATGGAGACTGTGATAAGGAGGTTGCGGAGTATGTACAATATTTGGGGGATTATGAACATTTCTATGGACGATATTCTTCCTAACCAAGACATGTCGTGGTGTTTCATGCGCAGCATGTCGCCTTTGAGCTTTTGTCTCAGAGCCTCTTAATTTAATAAGAGCATTCTATCTACTGAGGGCGCCAAGCGGGTTTGAAGATGTTAGGTTTTCATTATCCCACTTAAAGGGGTACTTAGCTTTAAGGTTTACAGGATGTGGAAAGGAGGGCGTTAGATTCAGAATTGGGCATTATAATATGATACTTGGTAAGAGTTATCACTTTCATTACTCTATTGAGCGACTCTTCGGGATTGATAAGGGACAACATTTTTCTCACAAATAGCCCAATTTTGTTCTCTACATTGCCAATTTTAATGCCAGTTATTCTGGGGTCTGATCCAATTTTTTCAGCTAAGGGTTCAATTAATAGCGCGAATATTAAAGGAGAGAGTGGGCACCCCTGCCTTGTTCCATTAGTGATATCCAATGTATCGGACATCATTGCTGAAATAAGAACTGAGGCTTATGGGCTAGAATCTAGAGGGATAATCGCTCATAGTATATTACCGTCAAACCCCAATCTGGACAGCACTTCAAACAAGAACCCCCAATGCACCCGATCGAATGCCTTTTCGACATCTAAAGAGAGTATCATAGATGGGGTCTGGCTTAATCGATCATCCTCATTGTGCCTTCCAGGTTCTGTCTAGACTTAACAAATTCTACTTGGTCTTTATGCGCTAAGGCCAGGATTATTTCTAAGATCCTATTGGGTTGGATTTTGGAAAAAATTTTAAGGTCTGTGTTTTACCCCTTAGTGACAGAGCCAATTTGGTACTTAATGACCAAGCCAATTGTTACGCTACCACTGCCGCTGTCCCGGGTGCCTCCTCATACTTACCATCCTACGACATCCCAGCGTGCTTCTGTTCCTTCTCTTGCTTCCGCTCCTCTGCTCGTTCGTCTGTCTTCTGTTCCTCCTCGGGTGCGCGAGCGCATCAGGTCCTACTGCGCATGCACACACAGCACTCTTTGATTCAGCCCTCCTTCCGCTCCTCTCTATGCCTCTGGAGGACCCTGACCCGGAAGGTACGCTGCCGCTCTGCATTTCTTTTCACCTCTTCCTTTTGGCGGTGCCTGATTATCATTTGTTTCTTGCTAGTGACTCTGGCCCCTGTGTTACACTGCGTTCTGTCTTCAGCTAGCCCTCCATTCCGGTTCTGCTTAGCTAGCCTGTTTCTGACTGACTATTGTCCTTCTTTGTTTCCTTCCAGCTCCGGTCTGCCTGTGTCTCCGTCTCGTCAGTGTACCCGTGTGTCTGCGTTGCCTCCCTGCTGGTATCTTCTTCTCGTCTGTTTTCCTGTGTCTCCACCTTGTCTGCTGGTTTGTTTCCCACTTTCCCTTGGACTCCAGTCTCCTTACTATAACAGCTTGCGTCTCAAACTCCGTACATGTTTTCCTGCGTCTCTGCCTAGCCGTTCTCCCCACCTTTCTCTCCTGTCTCCCGCTGTTAGTCCCGTTCTCTTTCCTTGAGTATCAGCTGCCGTTGCAGTAGTCTCCTCTGGGCCTGCTCCTAATGCTCCCTGTATAGGGGGTGGTCCACCTGGTCTCCTCGCCCTGGGGAGGTTCGCTGTTGCGGTCCAGTGGGTTCACTCTTTGTAGTTTTTCCTAGCTCAAACTGCATAACACCAATTTTTGCAATTCTGACCACTGTCACTTCATGAAGTTATAACTCTAGAACGTTTAAACGGATCCCGCTGATTCTGAGTCTTTTTTTTCATGACATATTGTACTTCATGTTAGTGGTAAAAGTTCTTCGATATTACTTGCGTTTATTTATGAAAAAAATGGAAATATGGCGACTTTTTTTTTAAACATTTCACTTTAAAAACTTTGAATTTTTATCCCCTTAAAATCACACAGATACAGTACAGACCAAAAGTTTGTTCACCTTCTCATTTAAAGATTTTTCTGTATTTTCATAAAAATGACTATGAAAATTGTACATTCACACGGAAAGCATCAAAACTACGAATTAACACATGTGGAATTATATACTTAATTTCAGTTGTTTCACACTTTTTTGTTATGTCTTATATTGTAGGTTCTTCAAAGTAGCCACCTTTTGCTTTGACTGCTTTGCACACTCTTGGCATTCTCTTGATGAGCTTCAAGAGGTAGTCACCGGGAAAGAAAGTTCCATAATTACCTTGAGAAGCTCCTTTTCAGCGACTGGGCCGCCGTTGACGGCGTTTTCATGAAGGTGGAGAGCCTACACCTGCCCTGAAATAAAAACCTTTTAAGGAGTGCACCCATTAGCTTGGCATCCTAGTATTTAATTAAAGGTGTACTAACTGTCTAATCGCAGGTTCTCTAGCATTCGCTTCTGCAGCTCTTTAGAAGTGTTAGAAAAAGCAAATATTAGTGTTTGTAAAATACAAACTTAAACCTGCTTTGTAACAAACTTGACAATTAAATACCTTGATTCGCTGGCTCTTGATTCCTGCATCTCTTCGTCCCATGACCGTAGGACTACCGAGTGGCCATGGCAAATATTTTCCAAGGTATTTTCCTGGTAGTTTCTTTCTGTCGTTTCATTAGTGTCCTAGATACCTAGTAAGAAAATGTTTTTCTTTTTTTTTTTTTTGTATTAATAACTTTATTTCCAAATCCACTTATACAGCAACAGACCGTGTGAACCAGCTGGTCAGACACGACACAGAATATGGACAGCCACAGACACAATGGAGAGAAAAGGGGGTGTATATTGGGGGTCGTTACCGATGACGTTAACAGAGGGGAGAAAGGAAGGCAATACTGAAATTAGAAAGTGAAGGGGCTGCAGCGGAAGGACAGCATAAAAAACCCTCAAAAACCAGGATAGCAGCCACTGCGAATTCTTCAGTTCCGTTATAAATCACACATAAGAGTTCAGAGAGAACAAGCAAACTTCAGGGCAAGGTGGACGTGTATCGGAGGGATGGACAGAGGTCACCCAAAAAAGTGCACACAGGTTATAATGGTCTAAGGGTGGAATAACCTGTTCATTGCCGGAGGTGCTAAACACCTTATCATTCCTGCAGCATGCATGCCGGTGCTGGGGTGCTATCTTAAGGACATGAAACATGGGGAAGTCTTAAAGTCATACTACAGATTTGGCAGTGCTGACTATAAAGGGAAAAAGAAAAGCTTTTAGTACAGATTTGGCTTGTCCCTATAGTGTAAGTTGATTGAAGCCGAGACTATGGGAAAGCGTGTTTACTATAAACTGAACATTTCTATTTCATAGTCTGGGAGTTTGCAATCATGCAACCCATGTTCCCCTTAGATGAAAATTGTGTGTTAAAGCAATGTAATGTCTCGGAAACGATTATTATTTAAATGGGCTAATTCCAGAAATAGCTCCTCTCCGGTCTATTAGCTGGAATGAGCTGCAATACCAGACACAACCCATTTATAAGACTGGAGCTGTTTTTGTAAAAGCAGACCCTTTCTAATCCTGGACAATCCCCTAATGGTATTAGGAAGCAACTATTGCAGTGATGGCTCAAAATAATTAAAGACCCTCTAAGCCGGGGGGTGGTCTCTTCCTTATACGGTGAACAGGATGGATGCTGAGTCCCCACCCATGCTTAAGACTCTGCTCTGTCCTAGGAACCCAATGTAAATGGCAGACAGATCTATATTGCACTCACCTTTATCGCCCCTTTGTGTCTTAGAATGAAAACCAAATATACATAACATCAATGAATACACCCTATTTCTCCCCTCTGCTACTAGTGAGTAGGTGGAGATGTTCCTCCAAAGATGGGACGTGTAATAAATAAGTATACAAGAGACAGTTTCATTATTCAATTGGGTGTGGGCAATTTTATGTAACTTTCCCTTTTTCTTAAATGTCGGCTACGTCTCTCGCACCAGCAGCTCCAATACAGAGATTAGCTCATCACAAGCCTTGCTTAGCGAGGGAGGCAGAGACTTGGTCAGCCAATGTAGAGAGTTGTGGGGAGTCAGACATGTTAATGCTGCCGGAAGAGGAGACATTGCTGAGACGCTGGGGGGACGTCTCTCCAGAACGGTCAGGAGACTTGTAAACAATCTCTGCTCCGTGGTCCGTCTTAGCTTTGGCATTCTCCCTGAAAGACAGTTTGTGGCTCTCAATCGCTCTTCAGCTCTTCACGCAATAAATCAGGCACCTCTAGTTCTTCTGGTGGGGGAGGAGGAGGAAGGCCCAGGTAGAGCCCATTTGTGGGGGAATCGCTTCCCCCTGACCTTTCATCGTTCCCTTTCTCTCTCTTCTTGTTTCCTCCGCCGGGGGTGTGAGTGACATTGTCCAGTGAGCCAATCTTGGATGAACCCTTTTCTTTAAAGTCCAGTTTTTCAGATTTCACTTCTACATTTCCTCCACCTGGCCTGTGGTGGATGTTTTTCATGGATCCACATTTGGAAGTCACGTGCTTGAGATCAACTGGCTTGTGTTTTATCAGCACTGCGCCTCCCCCAGGAATATGCTTCAGGTTGTCCTTGGATCCACACTTAGACTGGACATTGCTCAGATCCACTTTCTTGTGGACAATCTGCACCTTGCCTCCTCCTGGCTGGTGCCGAATGTTGTCAATGGAACCAATCTTAGATTTTACGTTTTTCAGGTCCGGGATTGCTACCGGGCTGGGGAGAGGCTGAAGACAGCTCTTGACCGAAGCAGGGGATTTGGGTGGTGTACGCACAACAGCAACCTTTTTGGGCTCCCGGTTGGGCGGCAAATTTGATGAGGGTGTACGGGAACGGTTGGTTGGTGTACTTGGTGATCCAGGACTGCTGTATCCACTTCTTTCACCAGATTTTGGAGAGTCAGCTCTATCACCTTTGTTTATAGACCTCTTCTGCTCCCTTCTCACTGCACTAGGGGGGGTCTTAGGAACTGTGGGAGTCTTCGATGGGATTCTGGTTGTGTTGGCTGGGCTCCGGACTGGTGGCTGCTTAACCCCTGCACCATCATGAACTCTGTCCTCTCCTTTCTCTGGGGCGTCACGTTCATGTTTCTCTTGATCATGTGCTTTCACTGCAATCTCTGCAGCCTGGTCCTCTTGATCGGGGGTATTACCGACGCCAGCTTCCTCGGCAGTGGTTGCCTCATGGGTCTCTGTATGACCCTGTCCCTTTACTGCTTCACCATTAGTTAGATCGTCCTCTAGCACAGGGCTGCTGTCATCTCCATGTTGTGATGCAGTTGGCAGCCTGATGACACCCTCCTGTGTGTGACCGCCATCATTTCCACCAGTGCCTCCAGAATTGGTCTCGTGAGCGGAGCCATCACCGGCATGGTCCCCCACTGCATCATAGTCCTGATACCGATCAGTCATCCTGGATTATGATGAACCTGCCGGTGATATCCTGGCGCTGCTGGCCGGGCTGCTGTCTCCTTGGTCCGCAGAGCTAGAGAGCAAATGTTTTTCTGTGTCCTTCAGTCTCAAGATGGTCCAGGATTCAATTACCTTCCTAATAATTTTGCTGGTGACAACGGGGAAGCTCAAGCCTAGAATAGAGTGTAGAGAACCAAATGTAAAGCTCTGCACAAACTTTCAGAAATATTTTAGACTTTCTAAATCTTACTTTTCATGGTAACGCATAATGTCATTGGAGACATTCTAGATGGTGTTCCCTGTGGTGGATAGGAAATAAGTATTCGGTATGTGTGGCTTGACCAGATTGGGTTGCACTTTCTGTAAATACACGTTGAACCATTGTAAAAGCAAAATCAAATACAAACATTGTAAGATGGAAAATCCCAGAGTCCATCTCTAAGAAGAAAGGATGCTTTGAGAAATCTTACTACTTGTTCAATTGGAGTAAGCGCAAAGCAGGCCACTTGTTGTTCAGAGGTTTTGTGCGCCTTGACCCCAAGTACTATGAAGTCTTGCCCCTCAGATGAGTGAGGGCTCCTCCTGGCCCATTCCGAAACCTGTGAGTGAAGACAGATGAGAACGTTTAAGTGACAGGTATCATTTAAGAAGAAAATGTAAGCTTGTAAGCAGGACCCTCACTCCTCATGGTATCTATGTCCTCTCTGAATTGTAAAGTGCAGTGGAATATGTTGCTGCTATATAAATGAAATTATTATTATAAGGCAGAGGAGGTGGTTATTTACTGTGAGATTCCTTACTAAGCCTGGCCGTTGTCCATGCTTTAACACCAGTAGGGTCTCCAGGTAATCCAGGACTTTTAGCTGATGTTCCTTTTTTCTTGGTACCACATTGGATATCTGAGTAATTTCATAAAGGATGGCTTGGCCACATTTAGAATCTTCAAATAGTGTACTGGTGGCAAACGTGATGGTTTTTTTCTTTTTAACCATAAACTTTTTGATTATAAAAAGTCGTTTATAACAAACATTTAGTCTCCGGTCATTGTACATTGTTACAGAAATTTCCTTAGTCATTTATCGGCTAAATATTCAGTTATGTTAAAATACTATTTTATATTATGGGAAAAAGGAGAAGGAAAGTGGTGATGACAACAGATTACTATACCTGTACTTTATCATTAACAGCTCTATTATATCTCTATGACCACAGTGATTAGTCTGAATGATAGCCAGCTGTCCCATTTCCTGAGGTATGATATTGTTTTATTGGTGGATGAAGCAATTATCATCTTTGATAAACAATTGTCATTCACCAAGGAGACTATCTCAGTCAATGGCAGACATTTGGGGTTTTTCCAATATCCTGAGATTTTCATTTTAATAGCTATGATGATGTGCGTAATCACTGTCCTGTATTCATGTGGAATTAAAACCAGGTCAATGGTCAGAAGCGACTGCTCTTTCCCAATTTTCAATGGGATGCCAGTAGTTTGAGACACTAAGTGAGATTGCATCTCAGAGCTGCTTCACTCTGGCACTTCCACCAGACGTATAACATATCTGCATTGGCATCTCCGCACCTCCAGCACATATCTGGGGAATTGCGGTAGATCTTAGACAATGTGTATGGTGTGAAGTACCACCTGTACAGCAGCTTTCTGGTATTTCTCCGGGTGATTGATGCACTAAGGCTACTTTCACACTAGCGTTAACTGCAAACCGTCTCAAAACGTCTTTTTTGCCGAAAAAACGGATGCGTCGAAAAAGTGAAAAACTGAGACAAACGTATGCCACGCATACAGCATTTCGACGGATACATCGCAAATCCGTTAAACGTTTCCGTCAAAAATACTGGATACGTTGCATCCGTTTTTACGACGGATCCGGTTTTAAAATGGGAGGCTCCCAAATTTGATTGGCTACTGGAAAATATGGAAAACTATATAGTTACTGTTTTTACAGCCCATCTTTGAGGGTTTTAGTTTTGTGGCAGCGATGGAAGGTGTTCTTGGGAGGATTGCTAGTTTGGTTACCGACGTTATCTTTGAGACGAATCGCCTGGACATCATAGTGCGGGAGAAGGAGGCGGCAGCGGAAAGGTGTAGGATGCTTCTGCAGCAACGGAGACGACTGTGGATTCATCCGATTAATGAACTACGGATGACCCGGGGTGTCCAGTCCACTCTGTACCTGGAGTTGCGGCACAATCCACACAAATTCTATAACTACGTGCGGATGAGGCTGGAAAATTTTGACTTTTTGCTTGCAAAAATGGAGGATGTCATCCGAGGACAGCACACAAGGATGAGGCTTGCCATCACACCGGTGGAGCGGCTGATGGTGACCCTGCGGTAAGCCTCTATTTTTTTATGTCATTGGTCATTTTTAACCCCTTAAGCCCCGAGGGTGGTTTGCACGTTAATGACCGGGCCAATTTTTACAATTCTGACCACTGTCCCTTTATGAGGCTATAACTCTGGAACGCTTTGACGGATCTTGGCGATTCTGACATTGTTTTCTCGTGACATATTGTACTTCATGATAGTGGTAAAATTTATTCGATATAACTTGCGTTTATTTGTGAAAAAAACAGAAATTTGACAAATTTTGAAAATTTCGCAATTTTCCAACTTTGAATTTTTATGCCCTTAAATCACAGACATATGTCACGCAAAATACTTAAGTAACATTTCCCACATATCTACTTTACATCAGCACAATTTTGGAACCAAAATTTTTTTTTTGTGACGGAGTTATAAGGGTTAAAAGTTGACCAGCAATTTCTCATTTTTACAACACCATTTTTTTTTTAGGGAACACATCTCATTTGAAGTCATTTTGAGGGGTCTATATGATAGAAAATACCCAAGTGTGACACCATTCTAAAAACTGCACCTCTCAAGGTGCTCAAAACCACATTCAAGAAGTTTATTAACCCTTCAGGTGTTTCACAGGAATTTTTGGAATGTTAAAATAAAAATGAACATTTAACTTTTTTTCACACAATTTATTTCAGCTCCAATTTGTTTTATTTTACCAAGGGTAACAGGAGAAAATGGACCCCCAAAGTTGTTGTACAATTTGTCCTGAGTACGCTGATACCCCATATGTGGGGGTAAACCACTGTTTGGGCGCATGGCAGAGCTCGGAAGGAAAGGAGCGCCATTTGACTTTTCAATGCAAAATTGACTGGAATTGAGATGGGACGCCATGTTGCGTTTGGAGAGCCCCTGATGTGCCTAAACATTGAAACCCCCTACAAGTGACACCATTTTGGAAAGTAGACCCCCCTAAGGAACTTATCTAGATGTGTTTTGAGAGCTTTGAACCCCCAAGTGTTTCACTACAGATTATAACGCAGAGCCGTGAAAATATATATATATATTTTTTCACAAAAATGATTTTTAGCCCCCAGTTTTGTATTTTCACAAGGGTAACAGGATAAATTAGACCCCAAAGGTTGTTGTCCAATTTGTCCTGAGTACGCTGATACCCCATATGTGGGGGGGAACCACTGTTTAAGCGCATGACAGAGCTCGGAAGGGAAGTAGCGCCATTTGGAATGCAGACTTAAATGGATTGGTCTGCAGGCGTCATGTTGCATTTGCAGAGCCCCTGATATACCCAAACAGTACAAACCCCCACAGGTGACCCCATATTGGAAACTAGACCTCCAAAGGAACTTATCTAGATGTGTTGTGAGAACTTTGAACCCCCAAGTGTTTCACTACAGTTTATAACGCAGAGCCGTGAAAATAAAACATCTTTTTTTTCTCACAAAAATGATTTTTAGCCCCCCAAATTTTTTATTTTCCCAAGGATAACAAGAGAACTTGGACTCCAGAAGTTGTTGTTCAATTTGTCCCGAGTACGCTGATAACCCATATGTTGGGGTAAACCCCTTTTTGGGCGCACGGGAGAACTCGGAAGGGAAGGAGCACTGTTTTACTTTTTCAACGCAGAATTGGCTGGTATTGAGATTGGACGCCATGTCGCGTTTGGAGAGCCCCTGATGTGCCTGGACAGTGGAAACTCCCCAATTCTACCTGAAACCCTAACCCAAACACACCCCTAACCCTAATCCCAACGGTAACCCTAACCACACCCCTAGCCCTGACACACCCATAATTCTAATCCCAACCCTAATCCAAACCGTAAATGTAATTCAAACCCTAACTTTAGCCCTAACCCTAACTTTAGCCCCAACCCTAACCCTAACTTTACCTCCAACCCTAACCCTAACTTTACCTCCAACCCTAACTTTACCTCCAACCCTAGCCCTAACCCTAACTTTAGCCCCAACCCGAACCCTAGCCCTAACCCTAACTCTAGCCCTAACCCTAGCCCTAATGGGAAAATGGAAATAAATACTTTTTTTTAATTTTATTATTTTTCCCTAACTAAGGGGGTGATGAAGGAGGGTTTGATTTACTTTTATAGCGTTTTTTATATCGGATTTTTATGATTGGCAGCTGTCACACACTAAAAGACGCTTTTTATAGCAAAAACGTTTTTGCGTCTCCACATTTTGAGACCTATAATTTTTCCACATTTTGCTCCACAGAGTCATGTGAGGTCTTGTTTTTTGCGGGACGAGTTGACTTTTTTATTGGTAACATTTTCGGACACGTGACCGTTTTTGATCACTTTTTATTCCGATTTTTGTGAGGCAGAATGACCAAAAACCTGCTATTCATGAATTTCTTTTGGGAGAGGCGTTTAAACCATTCCACGTTTGGTAAAATTGATAAAGCAGTTTTATTCTTCGGGTCAGTACGATTACAGTGATACCTCAATTATATCATTTTTTTATGTGTTGGCTCTTTTATACGATAAAAACTATTTTATAGAAAAAATAATTATTTTGGTATCGCTTTATTCTCAGGACTATAACTTTTTTATTTTTTTGCTGATGATGCTGTATGGCAGCTTGTTTTTTGCGGGACAAGATGATGTTTTCAGCGGTACCATGATTATTTATATCAGTCTTTTTGATCGTGTGTTATTCCACTTTTTGTTCGGCGGTATGGTAATAAAGCGTTGTTTTTTGCCTCGTTTTTCTTTTTTTTTTTTTCTTACGGTGTTTACTGAAGGGGTTAACTAGTGGGGCAGTTTTATAGGTTGGGTCGTTACGGACGCAGCGATACTAAATATGTGTACTTTTATTGTTTTGTTTTTTTTATTTAGATAAAGAAATGTATTTATGGGAATAATATATATATATATATATATATATTTTATTTAGGAATTTTTTTTTTTTTTTACACCTGTGGAAATTTTTTTTTTACTTTGTCCCGGGGGGGACATCAGAGATCGATGATCTGATAGTGTGCACAGCACTCTGTTAGATCACCGATCTCACTGACAGGGCTGCAGGCTTACCAGCGTCTGCTCTGAGCAGACACTCGGTAAGCCACCTCCCTCCCTGCAGGACCCGGATGCCGCGGCCATCTTGGATCCGGGACCTGCAGCCTGGAAGGAGGTAGGAGACCCTCGCAGCAACGCGATCACATCGCGTTGCTCCGGGGGTCTCAGGGAAGCCCGCAGGGAGCCCCCTCCCTGCGCGATGCTTCCCTATACCGCCGGTACACTGCGATCATGTTTGATCGCGGTGTGCCGGGGGTTAATGTGCCGGGGGCGGTACGTGACCGCTCCTGGCACATAGTGCCGGATGTCAGCTGCGATAGGCAGCTGACACCCGGCCGCGCTCCCCCCGTGAGCGCGGCCGATCGCGTATGACGTACTATCCCGTCACCGGGAATTAAGTCCCGGTGTAACAGGCCAAAGTAACCCCGTCCCAGATTAACCCCGGGTATAATTTGGCCTAGGCCAGAGTATACCCCGGGGTATAAACTGGCCTAGGCCAAACTATACCCAGGCATAAAATGGCCTAGGCCAAACTATACCCCGGGGTGTAAAATAGCCTAGGCCAAACTATACCCCTCCAGGCCACATTATACCCCCCAGGGTTAAAGTGGCCTAGGCTACATTTAACCCTGGGTATATTTTGGCCTAGGCCAAACTATACCTAAGGATGTAAAACAGCCTAGGCCAAACTATAACAGGCCACACTATACCCTCAGGCCAGACTATAGCCTTTTACTGGTTGCTATGGGATTTTACATGGCCACTTTATCCTAGCAACGCCCTGGATACGGTTGGAAAAGGGGTTTATCTACCTTGGGGGGCACCCTCACAGCACTGCGGGGAAGCCGGGGAACCCTTTTACTGGTTGCTATGGGATTTTACATGACCAATTTATCCTAGCAACGCCTTGTATACGCTTGGAAAAGGGGTTAATCTACCTTGGGGGCACCCTCACAGCACTGCGGGGTGGGTGGGGATCCCTTTTACTGGTTGCTATGGGATTTTACATGGCCACTTTATCCTAGCAACGCCCTGGATACGGTTGGAAAAGGGGTTTATCTACCTTGGGGGCACCCTCACAGCACTGCGGGGAAGCCGGGGAACCCTTTTACTGGTTGCTATGGGATTTTACATGACCAATTTATCCTAGCAACGCCTTGTATACGCTTGGAAAAGGGGTTAATCTACCTTGGAGGACACCCTCACAGCACTGCGGGGTGGGTGGGGATCCCTTTTACTGGTTGCTATGGGATTTTACATGGCCACTTTATCCTAGCAACGCCCTGGATACGGTTGGAAAAGGGGTTTATCTACCTTGGGGGCACCCTCACAGCACTGCGGGGAAGCCGGGGAACCCTTTTACTGGTTGCTATGGGATTTTACATGACCAATTTATCCTAGCAACGCCTTGTATACGCTTGGAAAAGGGGTTAATCTACCTTGGAGGACACCCTCACAGCACTGCGGGGTGGGTGGGGATCCCTTTTACTGGTTGCTATGGGATTTTACATGGCCACTTTATCCTAGCAACGCCCTGGATACGGTTGGAAAAGGGGTTTATCTACCTTGGGGGCACCCTCACAGCACTGCGGGGAAGCCGGGGAACCCTTTTACTGGTTGCTATGGGATTTTACATGGCCACTTTATCCTAGCAACGCCTTGGATACGCTTGGAAAAGGGGCTTATCTACCTTGGGGGCACTGTCGCAGCATTGCATGGAGGCTGGGGAACTCTTTTCCTGGTTGCTAAGCGATTTCAAATGATCAATCTAAGGTACTTACACCATGTAAAACCCTATAGCAAGCAGGGTGCCCCCAAGGTAGATAAACCCCTTTTCCAAGCATATACAAGGCATTGCTAGGATAAAGTGGTCATGTAAAATCCCATAGCAACCAGTAAAAGGGTTCCTCGGTGTAACAGGCCAAAGTAACCCTGTCCCAGATTAACCCCGGGTATAATTTGGTCTATGCCAGAGTATACCCGGGCATAAACTGGCCTAGGCCAAACTATACCCCGGGGTGTAAAATAGCCTAGGCCAAACTATACCCCTCCAGGCCAGATTATGTAACTAATCTGGGGTTAAAGTTGCCTAGCCCAATTTATACCTCTCAGCTCATATTATACCCCAATGAAATCATTTGCATTGAGTGATATACACAAGAATTACTTAATGCTTCAACATTTTATTGAGAAACCAAACTGACAATTCTTAAAGAGTACCTCCCACTATACAAAACTTTTGCCCATGGCAAAAGTAGTTGTAAAGGGGGGTATTTGTAATGCATATGCATTACAAATACCCCCCCATTTTATAGTTACCTTAGGGGGGCTGCCCGATTACCCCCCCTCGCTAACCGCCGCTGCCCGTCTCCTGGTAGACGGGGTCCCCCTCCTGCCGCTAGGTGGCGCTGCCTCTCCATGCGCCGACGTCACAGCCAGGCGCCATAGAGGAGAGCGGCACCTGGCTAGTGCCGTTGGAGCTTGTAGAAGCAGAGCCAGCACCACCTAGCGGTGGGAGGGGGGGCAATAATTTCTCATTAGCTATAAGTCACTTATCATGCAATGCAATTATCTGGGGCAACAAATCGCCCAACAGTCATTCTGTGTATTATGACATTTAGTCTAGCATGTCCTTGCTACCAAATTAACGTTTAAAGCTAAACACTGATAACAACATTGAAATGATCGTGCTTATTTTCAAGATACAGTGCATGTTCAGTTGTTGACTGCAGATTGAAGCTTGCAGGATATGTCAACCAATCCATGGAGTCACCGACGTTTGTGTAGATTATTATGTCGCAACTCAACAGATTCGCCGTGGTCATGATCTCTGCATCAGTTGCCCAGACTCCATCACGAGAGATTCCAGAGATGTTCACATATTCATTCACATTTTGGTTCAAGTAGTCCTGTAGTTTTTTTGTCAAGTCAGTTTTCATATGGTGGATGACTTTATCTCTGAGAAGGGAATGGTTGTCCTCTGTTCCTGTCAAGATGTAGCTGATGGCCCGGAAGAAGCAGTTTCCATCACCTTTGGTTTTATATGTACGCCGTGGTTGTTCAAGGTCTCGTCTGCATCCACAGTATACAACCTTACTAAACGTAAGGCCAAGAGTGGTGCTAAGATACTTCCTTCTTGAACTTGGTAGTAGGTTGAAAGCCTTAGTTTGCTTATTTTTCTGTGTGGCAGAGTCACTGGAATAATCATCATCGGATGGTGGAGAAGCCTCTTTATCCTGGTAAATCTTTAGGTTGCTGGTGTGGTATGTGTTGCTTAATATCTTGCCAGTTTTGTTGTTCTTAAGTTTTACTCGTCCCTTGGTCAAGGATTCCACAACTAAATAAGGTCCAATCCAGCGTGGTTCCATCTTTGAACCTATGCGTTGAATACGGCGCTGATTCTTGATATAAACTATGGTACCAGCAGTGATTTCTTTGTTGCTTTTGTGTCGGCGATCAAAGGCACACTTCTGGTGTTCTTGAGCAGAGTGGATGTTGGTACTGACGTCTGAGTGCAGCTTTTTAAGAATGCTTGACAGTGTATTTAGCACATCAGGGGTGGCATGATCTGAAATGGGCATGGGATCCACCGTATCATCTTTTGAGGGATTAAGGTCCATGGGAAGCTTGGCCTTCCGTCCATACATGACCTCAAATGGAGTAACCTTGGTTGAAGCATGCACAGATGTGTGATAGGCAAACAGAACACCAGGGATGAATTGATCCCAGTTGTTTCCTTGGTCATTGACAAGCTTACTAAGAGCTTCTTTAAGTGTCCGATTATCACGTTCCCGCTGGCCATTTGTTTGTGGGTGGTATGCAGATGAAATACGGTGATCTGTTTGAAAATGTTCCATCAGGTTGTCAATGATCGAGTTTACAAACTCTCGTCCCTGGTCGCTAATCAGAGTCTCCATACAGCCAAGGCGACAGATAACGGAGTACAAAAAATTTGCCACTGACTTGGCACTCTTATCTGGGACAGCTGTTGCTTCAGTCCATTTGGAGAAATGATCAGTGGCAGCAACTATATATTTGTTGCCATTTGATGTTTCCTGAAGAGGGCCAATCATATCAATCCCAACTAAGCTCCATACTTTTCCAGGCACTGATATACTGTTGAGTGGTGGAGCTTCCTTTGTGATTTTGGGATTTATAACAAAACATTTTTGACAGGCTTTCACATACTGGTGAACGTCATTTTTCATTCCCTTCCAGTAAAACCGGTCAGAGATTTTGGCTAAAGTTTTATCTCTGCCAAAATGGCCCCCAGATATTGGGTTGTCATGACAGGCCTTCAGGATATTTGGCAGTCGACTTTTAGTAAGAACCTCCTTTTCCCTATGATAAACAATTCCTCCTTGGGCTCGATATGGCTTTGCTGTTTGTCTAAACTGGGACTTGGCATTTGCACGTTTCTCAGGAGGTAGATCGTAGGTATACTGAGGGTACCTTTGTTCTGTTGCAGTGTAGAATCTCAAAAGCTGGTCATACAATTGATCTTCCATGGTTGTCAAAATTGGAAAAGATTTGGTGTCATAGAGAGCAGAGAGGTGTCATAGAGAACATACAAAACAAGTTATCATTAACTATGCACTGACAGGACAGCGCCATCTACTGTCAGTTCAGATCTGCACACTTTTCAACAAATAAGCAATAGGGTGAGAAAAACAGTGAAGTGATAACATTATGGCCTAGAGAAATACTATAAAAACTATTTTATACCCCCTGGTATAAAGTTTATCCCCCGGGGGTATACTATGGCCTAAGTCAGCTTTTGAATTTTTGTGCTGTTTCCTTCCTCAGTAAAAGGGTTCCCCGGCTTCCCCGCAGTGCTGCGAGGGTGCCCCCATGGTAGATAAACCCATTTTTTAAGCGTATCCAAGGCGTTGCTAGGATAGAATGGCCATGTAAAATCCCATAGCAACCAGTAAAAGGGTTCCCCACCCACCCCGCAGTGCTGTGAGGGTGCCCCCAAGGTAGATTAACCCCTTTTCCAAGCGTATACAAGGCGTTGCTAGGATAAATTGGTCATGTAAAATCCCATAGCAACCAGTAAAAGGGTTCCCCGGCTTCCCCACAGTGCTGCAAGGGTGCCCCCAAGGTAGATAAACCCCTTTTCCAAGCGTATACAAGCCGTTGCTAGGATAAAGTGGTCATGTAAAATCCCATAGCAACCACCTAAGGGGTTAACCACCTATCCTTAAGTGCTGCGAGAGTGCCCCCAAGGTAGATAAACCCCTTTTTCAAGCGTATTCAAGGCGTTGCTAGGATAGAGTGATCATGTAAAATCCCATAGCAACCAGTAAAAGGTTTCCCCACCCACCCGCAGTGCTGCAATGGTGCCCCCAAGATAGATAAACCCCTTTTCCAAGCGTATCCAAGGTGTTGCTAGGATAGAGTGATCATGCTATATCCCATAGCAACCAGTAAAGGGGTTCCCCACCCACCCCTCAGTGCTCGTCAGTGCCCCCTAGGTATACAAAGCCCTTTTCCAAGCATATCCAAGGCGCCAAGACAACGAGCTGGCACGAGCAGGGCTGAAGATTTCATGTCACATGTGACTATAGGGAGGGGGTGGGGCTTAGAAAGGGAGATCCCTGGCGTCACCAGAGGTGGAGGAGCTTGAAAAGGAGCAGTGCCCGATGGGAGGGGGAGCTGTGACCTAGAAGAATGAGCAGCTTTCCCTCAGCTTACCCTGGGGGGTATAATCTGGCCTGGAGGGGTATACTTTGGCCTAGGCTATTTTATACCCCGGGGTATAGTTTGGCCTAGGCCAAAGTATACCCGGGGTATAATCTAGCCTAGGCCACTTTAACCCCGGGTATAGTCTGGCCTGGGGGTATAATCTGGCCTGTTACACCGGGTCACCTTGACGGGATAGTACGTCATACGGGATTAAGGGGTTAATGTTATATTACATGCTGCAGACAATACTGCGCTGGCATACTGCGCACTATTTTCTGCAGCATGTAATTTTGGTTTTCTGGGCGGACATTCCACTGCTTTTTTTACACCGGTTTCATGCTTGTTTGATTGTGTGTCCCGTCCTTAAAAAAAAAAAATTAACAGTGAAATTAACAGTGCCATATTAAAACTTGTTGGTCTGTGCAATTTTTTTTAACTTTTTTTTACAGTTTCCTAGCTACGGGTGAATCTATGACTTCGCTCCATTACCAATTCCGCCTGGGCATTTCCACTATTTCTGGAATAGTGAAGGACACATGTCGGGCTGTTTGGACCACTTTGCAACCAGAGTATATCCCCCAACCATCCATGGAAATCTGGTTGCGAAGTGCTGAAGAGTTTCAGCAAATTTGCAATTTCCCTAATTGTGTGGGTGCAGTTGACGGGAAACATAAGGATTGCGAAACCGGCAGGAACAGGATCGGAGTATTATAATTATAAGAAGTATTTCTCCATCGTCCTTATGGCTATTGCAGATGCCAACTGCAAGTTCCTTGCCGTGGACATAGGAGCGTATGGACGGTCCAACGATTCCCAAGTTTTTAGAAACTCACCAATGGGTCGTTGCCTTTATGGAGAGAGCTACGATTTCCCACCAGCCAGACCACTGCCAGGAACAAGTGAACCAGCCATGGAATATGTTTGTGTAGGTGATGAAGCCTTTCAACTGTCGCCGCACCTACTGAAACCGTATAGTAGCCGGAACTTAACCCGTACCAAGCGGGTCTTTAATTACCGGCTTACTAGAGCACGAAGAGTCGTGGAGTGTTCTTTTGGCATATTGACGGCGAAGTGGCGAGTTCTGCTGACAGCTATCAAACTGAAAACCACAACTATAGGCGAGGTAGTTAAAGCCTGTGTGGTGCTCCACAACTTTGTCCTTTCAAAGGAGCCCGTTTCCTTGGATGACGAAGAGTTGGAGACCACCTTGTGGGACTACCGCAGCAGCTCGGCTCTCTCTACAGGTTCAGTTACAAGGATGAGGGACCAGTTTGCGGATTATTTTGTGTCACCTGTCGGGCGGATCCCATGGCAAGACATGATTGTGTAACCTGTTTCCCATGTGTTTTGTTTATGTAAAAAATGTGTTTCTACCAAAACAAAACAAAAAAAAAAAGGCCCAAAAGCGTGGTTTTCTTGCTAGTAAAACCAATATGTTATACCTTTCACATGTCTGGTGTTTGTTTTTATTAAACCTTTTTTATTATATTACCTTAATAAATCCACACACACAAAGACTAGAATTTAAATCAGAGAAAATTTTATTTTAACTTTTTTTTTTTTTTTTTTTTTTTTTTTTTTTTTTTGACAAAACAAGATATTTTTTTATTTTCCAATTTTTTTTAAAACAATTTGCTAAATTTTTTTTCAAATATTAACAAACAATAACAATACATTATTAAAGGTCTCCAAAGTGTGGGGTGGAGATACTAGGGGAGGAGGGGCAGGAAGGTTGGACCACGTCGATAGGTGGGGAAACCCTACTTGTTTGGGGTGCAGTGGAAGGGGGGGTAAAACCAGGAGGCTGACCAGAGGGGGGTGGTGTTGGGGTAGGGGGAATACTAACTGGGGAAGGTAAGCTGGGCAAGGAAGAAAACAGTGGGGAATGAATTTGGTTTGGGGGCCAGGATGGGTAGTGGGACTGGGTTGGGTAGTGGGACTGGGTTGGGTAGTGGGACTGGGTTGGGTAGTGGGACTGGGTTGGGTAGTGGGACTGGGTTGGGTAGTGGGACTGGGTTTGGTAATGGGGCTGGTGTGGGGATTGGGGCTGGG